>NW_024723833.1:8868684-8990348 GCF_018991925.1 Homarus americanus | reverse complement strand
TTTCTATGATAATCTATTTCTGAAAATTATGTAATATTTCGCAAAAAGTTGATAATCTATCTTAATAGGTGACTTATTTTGGGGGCAAGGTGAAAATAGTTCTAAGTCCATGAATGGCTGTATTTTGACTGGAAATAAACAAACTTTCAGGAGTTACTTTTATTTTGTAATACATGTGTTGTGCTGTGCCAGACCAGTCTTGATGAGCACAAGTAGAAAATACATAAAAGCATAAAATTGATGCAGCTTCACTTTATGAAGACTTACATACTCCAATTAATCAAATATATGTTTTAGACCATCACATGTGACAGTACAGCATTACTTTATGGCAAGATTGCTGTCAACGTAACATTTTGAAGTTGAACTGAATTCAAATAAAATTTCACATATACTGTATTTGTAATATTTCCTGGCTTTTCTAGCTCAGTAAACACCCTATACGTACTTATAAAAATGTATATAAAGGCCATTTAAAACTACGAGGTCAGAACATAACCTACTAAAATAATTTCAAAGGCAATTAACACTAATTACTCATTACTCTTAATTTTTAAATTGTGAACCCAGATCATTAATCTACACTAGTAAACAAACGACCATGAGACTAGCCCGGACCATAAGTTGTAACTGCAGAAAGAGTTTGGTTTCTAATGTAGTGCAGCAAGAGTTCCGTTTGCCTGAAGACACTCTCACGGTTGTTATGTCCTGCATCTTCATATCGCCGTCCTGGAATGAATAATATTTTAACAACTGAACTAAAAAATTAAGTAGTCAATGTTGTTTTTGTACACCTACACTATACAGCACTCTTGGAACACCACAGTTCTTGAACAGATGGGCACAACTCAATGGTTGGCAGGTCTGCTTGTGAAGCTACTCCATATTTCATATGTTTATCTATAGTATTTACAGGTGAAGTAGTAATTAAATTAACAATAAAACTACCTCGGCAATTTTCACATTAGTTTCGTTGTAATGCACGAGTAAGTGCAAGAACTTTGTGGGTAGTGTATAGCAATACAGTATGTACTATACGTCATGTATACGTTCAGTAATACTAAATATTATGTACAGTATACCGTTACTGCCCAGTATATTGTACAATAATTCATTAAATCTTTAAACAAATTGAAATACTGTACAGCCTCATGGTTAAAGTACGTGTAAACCAATTTTTCCATTAAAGTTTCTTGCCTAATGTATTAAAATAAATAAAAACTGCCCAAAATCTTACCTCGATGGACGACACAAGGAACTTCATGTATCCTTAACTATGATCACCGAGGCAGCAATCTGGTCTTTTTCTTCTACACCTTTAACACAACAGTAATCAACACAACCAACTGGATCCATCTGTTAAAAATATGAATAGAAAATTGGTACAAAGCCCAAAATAAGAAACTATATAAAAACCATTAAAATAAAGTAAAATATGAATACTGTAAGTAGTGGTATTGTATTTTCACTCCCAAGACCAAATTTAGCTTTGCCAGAAGTTAAATCTCCTCAATTGTAACAACTTTTCTAATACCACTTGTGTTGCAAATGGTTAACAGAAATGGTCAATACACTTCAGAAACTCACAAATTATATTGCACTGCCATTAGGGTTGAATTACCTATAAACCCTAATATTGTGACCAATTTTCCAGAGAAAAAACCCTTACCATCGGAGACGTGATTTGCTTGGGTTTCAATCCCACCAACTACAATGAGAAAAACCTATATTTCTTATAAGAGCAAAACTGCAATTTTATCACACCCAGAATGTCTAATATTTTATTTTTTACTTCAAACTAATTTTATCATAAATAAAAAGTTGCCAAAAACTTAACCCCCCAATTTTTGTCTTCAATAAATACAAAAAAAAAAACTTATTCTTACCTTTAATAAAAATGACCCCAAATCCCACAAATGGAGGACAGCTTCAATACCGTCAACGTTTACGATCAAGGAGGCAGTAACGAGGAGGGTTGTCCTGTACCTTCAACAGTGACAAGCAATAAATTGTATAAACTAGAATAAAGACCAAATATTAACATGAAGTATAAAAACTAGAAAAAATATTAAAAATTAATGTAAAATATGATAAAGTTGTACAAAAACTGGAATAAAAACTAATATTAATGTAAAATACGAATATTAACGTAAAATATGAAGTTGTATAAAAACTACAATATAGACTAAATTTTAACGTAAACTAATAAATTGTAGAAAAACTAGTATAGGACTAAATATTAAAATATGAATAAATAGCAACAAAACTAGAATAAGACTAAATTTTAACAATATACTGTACTGTAAATAACTTTAAAAAACTAGTATACTAGACTAAATATTAACAACATATTATTAATGTAAATAAAAACACTAGAATAATGACTTCATATCGACTTAAAATAAATAAAATGTATAATGACAAGAATAAAGACTAAATATTAACGTAAAATATGAATAAGTTGTATAAAAACTAATAATTACTAAATATTAACGTAAAATATTAAATTGTATACAAAATAGAATACATTATGAGCATCAACATCCAATATGAGCATCAACGTCCAATATGAACACCAACGTCCAATATGAGCATCAACGTCCAATATGAACACCAACGTCCAATATGAGCATCAACGTCCAATATGAACACCAACGTCCAATATGAACACCAAGTTGCAAAAAAACTAGAATGAAGACTAACTATTAATGTAATATATGAATAAGTGGAATAAAACCTAGAATACAAGACTAAATATTAATGTAAACTATGTATCAAGACACAAGTATGAATAATTTCTATAAAACAATTTTTGAAAGTTTCCACCTACTCAATTATTACCCAGGACGAAGTAAAAACTTTAATTTATCTTGGCACAAAAGTACACTAAAAACAAAGTAACGTGAAAATAACAAAACTACCAAAATACTTGCACGAATACCAAAATTAGTAAAATTATCGTAAAAGTAATAAAAAAACTACAGAAAAGACTTTAGAAGTCTTTAAAGTAACAAAAATCTTCATGAAAATACTGTACCAATGTTCCTAAAAGTAACAAAAATAATTTCAAACAGTAACGTCAATTAACAAACTCCACAAGTAAAACGTCTCAAAATAACAAAACAATGCATACGAAAGTAATAGAATATCTCAAACCATTTCCTTAAAACTGTTCCATTGACGATTTCCTACAATAGTTTACGGAAATAAGCAGTAGCTATCATTGGTCAACGTTTTTTTACTGTACACCACCACAAACCTGCACCATACACCTACACCCCACACCTGCATCGTATGAACATGAGTCCGCAATAGGCCGGTTAGCCTGTGCATTAAGCTCCCGTCGAGTTACTACCACTATCATCCATGAATCTATCTAGCCCCCTTTTAAAACTTCCAGCATTCCAGTACTTACTACAAAGTTACTAAGCTTGTTCCACTCATCTACCACCCTATTTGTGAACCAGTTCCTTCCTATCTCCCTCCTAAACCTAAACTTATCCGACTTCATTCCGTTGCTACGGGCCCTATCCTGCTCGGATATATGAACTTTATATCTCCTTTGATTTCTTTCACCCACTTAAATACCTCTATCATATATCCCCGCACTCCGTCTTTCTAGGGAACACAAGTTTAGTTTCTTTACCTTGATATGGAAGTTTACTAATTCCCGGAATCATTTATGTCCATCGCTGCACCGACTCCAGTGAATTGATATCCATTCTATAATAAGGGCACCAAGATATAGTTGCAATATGACCTCTGCACTAATTAAACTTCTAGATATAAAACCTAATTGGTTCGCCTTTTTTCAAACATTAACGCACAGTTTTTTAGGCCGTAGGTCCGGGGTTACAAGTAACCCCCCCCCCCCTCAAGTCCAGCACAAGTCGACTTCACTAGGTTGATGTTAAGGCGGAATACATTGACAGTATTTGTTCTTCCAATATTAAGTACGCTGCACTTGCTGGTGTCGAATACCATTTGTCATTTTTCTGACTACTCCTGCCGTCTATTTTAATACTCCTGTAGTGCATTTGCATCCTGCCCCGAATTAATCTGCCGCAAACTTGCTTATGTCACTGCTGATCCCAGTATCTAGATCGTATATGTACATTATGAACAAGAGTGAGCCCAGTACCGACCCCTGGGGAACCCCACTGGTTACACAGCCCCACTCAGATTTAACACCATCTACGCTGACCCTCTGTGTTCTAGCGGCGAGCCATGATTTTATCCAATTTAAAACTTACCCCTCCGACGCGGTACTCAAACGCTTTGCTAACGTCTAAGTAAATAACATCGTAATTTTCGTCATTATCTACTACCTCGAAGACACTACTAACCTGCACCATACACCACCCGATCGTGCATCAATAACTCATAATTAGCACATTTAAATCAAGGTGTAACTTAATAAAATGAAACGAGACATCACAGTGTCTATAGCCAAAATATACACGAAATATCGTTAAATTCATCCATATAAACCAGGGCTGTGGAGTCGGAGTCGGAGGAAATTTCGGCTTGTGGAGTCGGAGTCGGTAGATATAAACACTTAAAATATGAAGCATATATTTAAATCTTCCCTCCTTCCTGCCCTCCTCCTTACACCATCTCGTCCGAATGATTAAATATAATAAATACAAACTTCTTCGTATTTATAAATCTTAATACATATTTATGGTAAATTAAATCATTTAGGAATATAAATATAATAAAAAAATAATAAACAATTGTAAATAGAGAACAAATTTAAGTAAAAAATTAAATATAAAGGCGAATATTTAAGTTTAAATGCCACAGGGTATTCGGACACATTAAGGTTTAAACAGAGAAGCCAACTGTACCGATCTGTCGACTCAACATGGCAGCCAACATTACCTATAAACAGTACACAATTAAATCCAAAAATAATCCTCAAATTTTAATAATGTTTTTACCAATTCATTAATTTTATTTAATATTAATATTATAATTTTAAAATCAGTAAATATTTAACTTGGGAAACTTTGCGGGGATAAATGTAGACGAATTACTTACGGACTCCGATAATGAGGCAATTGGCTTGTTTACACTTATTAGTAATAGATAGATAGATAGAAAGATTAATTAGTTTTTTAGAGGTGTTGTGTTTAAAACTACACACACACACACCGTCTACCCACGCACATACAGTACACCGTCTACATACACACATACACAGTCTACCCACACACCGCCTACCCACCCACACACTGTCGTTTTTTTTTTACTTTCCCTTCTCCCAGCCACCACTGATAATACTGTACACCCCTTTACCAATCTCTCACATCCCATTCTTTCATTTGCGATACCACCTGAGCAGACTCTGATCTGTTCTTTAATAACTACAGTACATCTTTCAATTCCACATCTCCCTATTTCTGCCTCTCATTTACTAAAACCCATTTAAACACAATGTCAGTCATCTCTAACTTAATCCTTTTTTCACATCCAAAGTTCATGTTTCACACACATACATAATAACGATGGCTTAACAAAACTCACGAACATACCTATTTTTGACACGTTTCTTTCTCTTCATACATTTGTCATTATGCAGATCAATTTGCAATTTCTATATTACAATATCAGTTAGATTGTAGTGGATTCCTCCCCTACAAACGCTGTTTGTCGCTGAGTAGCCGACCCCGCGAATCCCCCAGTGTATGCCTCGTGGTCTAGGTCAACCAGGGCCGCTTTACATGACGGAGGTCAACTATTAAGCCACGCCTACCTCCGCTGTATAAAACCTGACCCCGTGGTGACCTACCTCTCTTTCTACCTACAGCCAGTATTCAAGCAAGACCTCCTCCTCCACTCCTGCCTGGCGGCCCTTGCTCCCGCCGGTGAGCATGGCGACCCACAAGCTGGTCCTCCTCTGAGCATCCTCACCAACCAGCTCTATCTACTCAACGCTTGTAACCACGCTGCCTTCCCAGCACCAAGCTGCACTGTACATCCAATACAATATGTATACAGAGAGCACATTGTGAGTTTCCTTTCTTCATCCCATCCTGAGTGCGAACCAACAACTCGTACCCCACAAATGGTGACCCCGGAGTGACCACACACACAGGATGGAGGAGAAACATCCCGTACCCTACAAATGGTGACCCCCGGAGATTCGCACTCACACAGGATGGAGGAGAAACCGATCACTCTCCCAGTCTTCAAGCAACATAGAAGACTGGCTTATCCACACAGAGGCAGCTCTCATCGACTCTACAGCTACTGTCTCTACACCGCAGGTTAGACACCCTAGAGCAGCACTGCTTCTCTAAGCAGACACCAGCTCCTCTTCCTGCCCCAAGCACCACGTCCTACCAACCCCAACACACCCGTCCTGCCTCAGACGCCGCCCCCGGCCCAGCAGTACCCCCTGCCACTGTCCTGGACCCTCCTCCTGACGCGGACCATCCTCCGCTCCTGCCTGGCAGCCCCTTCTCCCGACGCGGGCCATGCGCCTGAGTGCGGCCCCACACACCCTTTTTTTTTCTCCTCAGGTACTTCCTGCTACTGTCCTGTACCCTGCTGCTGTCGTGGACCCTGCTGCTGTCATGCACCCTCTTCCTGACGCACCCCCTGCTCCTGACCCAGACCCACACACCCCAGCAGGCGCATCTGAGGACTCTGTACCTGCCGCGAGGGAAGGACAACATTCATCGCCTCCACAACCCTCCTTCTCCCTCTCTCCTCCCACAGATCTCGTGTATCTAGACAAAGTTGTCTCCACTAGCGGCCGGCTCATCCACGCCCTCGCCGTTATGTCTCACATGTGGCATACAACCCAGCCGACAACAAGTCTCCTGCACCGCCCGTTCTGCCTCACATGTGGGATGCAACCCTGCAGACAACAAGTCTCCTAAACTGCCTGGAGGGAAGGGGGAGTATTGTAGTGGATTCCTCCCCTACAAACGCTGTTTGTCGCTGAGTAGCCGACCCCGCGAATTCCCCAGTGTATGCCTCGTGGTCTAGGTCAACCAGCGCCGCTTTACATGACGGGAGGTCAACTATTAAGCCACGCCTACCTCTGCTATATAAGACCTGACCTCGTGGTGACCTACCTCTCTTTCTACCTACAGCCAGTATTCTAGCAACATCTCCTCCTCCTCCACTCCTGCCTGGCGGCCCTCGCTCCCGCCGGCGAGCATGGCGACCCACAAGCTGGTCCTCCTCTGAGCATCCTCACCAACCAGCTCTCTCTACTCAACGCTTGTAACCACGCTGCCTTCCCAGCACCAAGCTACACTGTACATCCAATACAATATGTATACAGAGAGCACATTGTGACTTTCCTTTCTCCATCCCATCCTGAGTGTGAACCCACAACCCGTACCCCACAAGATTTATAGGACAATAACATTTTGGATTAGTTAGAACAAAATACATAAGACATCAGAGACTTACCATATTCTTTTAACAATGAGTGAGTACTGTGTGCTTACTTGTCTAATAAGTTTGTAATTTCTTATTTGGGATGAATATCTATAGGGACTCACACATCATTAATCTCTCTTACTGGCCCAATTCTGAAAAAAAAAGTTTCTTTGCAGAATATCTTTCAAGGAATTACAATAAAAGTTACAGTTAATAGGCACTTAATTTTGATAAAAAAATTTGCATCTAATAAAGAAATATGAGATGTACAAATAATAAGTCAAAGTACTGCACAAATTCCATATAGTACAGTGTTTTTATGATGACATGTATAATATAAATTGACAAAACCTAATGCTACCCAAGTCATTTTCTCTGTGAAGTGAACAACCTTTGACGGATCTTCACTTAACTCTTTGGTTACCATCATCTTTCTTTTATTTTCAGGTTTTCCTAATTTAACTTACTCTCCTGTGTAAAGTTACAGACACAACTCTCTTAACATACAGTATGTATTTGTTATACAGTACACCCTGCACTACATACAGTACAATTGGCCTAGGTAGCAATGTCATCCTTTTCAGTATGATTCGTTCAGGCAGCAATATCTAGTGACTCGACGCGAGCCGAGCAAGTGACTGACCACTCTCCAACAGTGGGCTGGACGCCCATATAATATGGTATATTAAAGAACTCCTTAACCGAATTTCTTGCTGCCTGACCTTTCTCTGGCATTCCCTCATATTTTTTAAAGTAAAACGCTTCAAGACAGGTATTAAGAGTAATAGTCATATACCATCCAAATATATATATACTACACAGTATATACACGGGTTCCCCGGGTTACGAACGGGTTCCGTTCCTGAGGGAGTTCATAAGTCTAATTTGTATGTAAGTCGGGGACCATCTGTATGTATAAATATATTCATTATACATATTTGGTAAAATTTTGAATTATGAGAGACATTTACAGGTATGTATGATGCACATATCACCATGGGATGCAGCCGCCTACCTAAGTGTAAACAATTTTACATGTGTGTCAGATCTGTCAGACAATTGGTCAGGGTCTATCACACATGCTTTTTCCACCATTGCCCAGTGATTGAGCCATTATATCTGATAACCTTAAATCTGGTATTGAACTTAGAAATGTTAAAATTTATATTGGGGCAGATAACGAAATAGTACCATAGTTTTGTTTGTTTTTCCCTCGGGAGGAGGTGTCTATTGTAATTTGTCAAATCTCATATTTCGTAAGCGCTGGAGCCCCTATTGTTTTGAATCGTGGGAGTTTTACTGTACAGCAACAAAAGCCAATAACACTTTTTTATAAGTTGTTTTACTTCAGAACAATATGAACGGCATTTTCTTACTCTAAAATAATTATTAATTGAATAAGCATTTCTATAATTTAGCAACTTAGTTAAGTTTTAATTTTTTCTAAATAACGAATGACTGTTAAATGGAAAGATTTAATGCTATATATTTTATTCCTTGGTGTTAAACATACAGTAACTTCGGATTACAAATAACAATTAATTTTCATATAAAAACTAGAGTACAAACTGTGACTGTAAATGTTTATTTAAGCATATAGGCAGTATGTATGGAAAGTATTTGTTTACATATTTAGCAAAGACATGGCATAAATGGGGTGAGTATGAATATTATTTTAAGTTGTATTATTTTTTTTGATAATCATTTCAGCTAAACACAATTAATGCAAACCTTTTCATTTTGGAGTTCGATTCCAACTCTGCAAATTATTCCCGATTGTCCCTGAGCAATAATCTCATGTACAGTATACTCTCGATTTAACGGAATCCGATTAACGAATTCTCAATTTAGCTGAAGGAATTTTTTATATTATATAGTGAACTAGTTCGCTAAATCGAGATCACTTCCATTAATACGTTCACACCTACAGAGACACCTCAAACACATGACATGTACATAAAAACATTAAAAGCATTACTCATGGCTTACCTTAAGCTAGGGGGTTCAGTATTTGTAAATATTTTCTATAATTTACAAACATTTTTCCAGTTGATAGCTGCAATCTTTTAACTTTCTCCCCCACACCACTTCCTTTCTGAGACTTCCGAGAGACTTTTGGCATGATGTCTAGCACAGTAGTTAGTCGACCAAGATGTAGACCGAGTGGTAGCAGTGAACAACACATGCGGTGGCGGCAGGACACAGACTGAGCAGATGTAAACAAATCCCATGCGCCAAGTGGCACACTCGACACAGAATTAATGGAATCACGCTCGATTTAGCAAGCTAGTTTGCTAAATCGAGCAGAAATAATTATAAGTTCGATTTAGCGGAAATTTTGATTTAACAGAAAGGGCCGGATCGAAATAGTTCATTAAATTGAGAAATTACAGTAGTACGTATTATATTATGTTATTTCGAAATATACTAAATTCTTAACTATATCTTTTGTTTTTGCAATAATCTTTTGAAAAACTACTATAGCATTTATTAATTAATTTGTGATCCCATTTCACAAAATTGAATTACACCTAAAAAAAACAAGAGAAACTAAAGCAAGACTTGCAGTTGCCAGATAGCATTATTTTCAGTTAATGCTTCAAGTATCACTGTTGGCTAATCAACAGTTCAAGTGGAGGATGTGTGTGACCGACTGAAAATTTTACATAGATTCATTAAGCACCACTTTCCATTGACATAAAATACACAGGTTATATATAGCCTTCCCATATTATACCCACTGTAGCCCTACACCTGTCAGTAAGAGCTTTAAAACATACATTACTCAAACAAGTATTTATTGCCTAATGTTACTTTGCCTTCACACCTTACACTCGGAAGTTTTCCACCACTTATCCCAAAATTCCACGTTTTTTTTCTTTGTAAATGATCCGATTTAAGTACATATACAAATTTTACATGGAGAAGTACATCAATTAGTCCCAGTGATAAATTATGCTCAAATGCATCAAAGAAAGATGTGCTTTCCTTTGACTTTCCCCCCACAGTGCTATTATCAACACTATCCTAGAACTATAGAGCCTTTGGTTGAGATACTGATCCCTGGTGCTGGGATCAAATGGGTAACTTTTTAAAATCAATGACCTTGACCTCACACAATTTGACTCCAAAAAGTAGTACAAGTGTATGCATGTTTGACAATAACAACACGAGATGTTGCATTTGTATTTTGTTCACAAACAGAAAAATCTGTTTACAACCAAATAAACACAGCTGAACAACAAACCAACACGCCTCAATGGCTTCCATATAGCTTTGTATATCCTAGTTTAATATCATTTGGTATTTTCCTACTTTGGCAGTATGCGGATTTATTCATTTGCTAATGCAACACTCAATCTTTCCACTTTCTTTTCTGAGTACAAGAATTTGGCAAGTGCTTAACTGGTGTGATGCCTAAATTAATACAAGGGGTCCTCGTTATAAGTGTCTTCATTATAAGTGGTTTCGCACTAAAGTGGTCAAATAATTGTGAACCTACATGTACAAAAAAAACCCTCAGTTAATTGGATTCTAAGTCTGAAATCAGTCAATCTTTGGGAGCACAAGTGTTTGAGCAATTGAAATTCCCGTCCGCCTCCCGTTCTCTTAAAGTTCATCCTTCTCACGTGCACTATGCATGCTCAATACCAGTCACCTGTGTCCACAGGCAATATTTGAAGTGCTCCAAGAACTAAAATTATCAACTTTGTTGTGTTTTTGGTGACATTGGTGGACTATTTTTGTTGTCATCAGTTCCAAACCGAAGCAAGGTGGTGTAGTGGCTAAAAGGGAGCGTAGTAGCTATGGGATGGATGTAAAATTAGAAGTTACATGAAAGAGAAGTGGTGAGCATCTCTCAATGAGTGTGCAAGTGCATGGTTAGGTAGCTCATGCCACATCAACACACTGACCCCAAACGACTTTTAAGCACCTTAAATGAGTTGTAAAGTTAAATAATTTAATAAAATAATGAGTAATCAAATGTTTAACAAATGTTTGTAAGGTACAGTACATATTTAACAGTTAAAAGATACCAAATTAAATTAAACTTTGAGTCACTTACAATGTGATGGGCCTGATCAGACCCTAATCCTATTAATTCTTATGGGAATTAATTCCTAGTTATAATTGGTTTCATTATTGGTGGCTTTCTTCTGGTCCCTATTAACCACTTATAATAAGGACCCCCTGTACTAGAATTTGTATGATCTGATTATAACTGAGGAGTTGAAAACACCTTGATCACACTGAGATAATTATGACAAATTTTATGGAAACAGACTCCTCAGGTGCCATCCTTCTTTGAATGCAAAAAATTAAAATATATAAAGATATAAACAGATTAGTTTTAAAATTACACAAAACAAAATTTGTATTTATTTGGGTAGGCTGAACCTGTTACACTTCTCATCCATTCCCAATGATACATCCATGTACACAGTAATTTGGCTCCTGGCTCATCTACTGAAACACTTTATTCACGTTACAAGAAAATTCTTAACAAATTTTCAAGCAAAGAAGGTTGCCAATATAATCCACCACAAGGTCAAATCTTTATTATTGAATTTTCAACATAGCAGGATGTTCAACTTCAATTCAGGATCTTGGTAACACAAGTAGAGTGACTGGGAGACTTAGGAGAAGAGCAAGCACAGCATGCCGGAGATAACGAGTGACCATGTGCACTCGGGGAGGTAGCAGATTTTTTGGGGGGAGGGGGTGAGGTTGGAGGGGAGGAGGTCTTAGATTGGAGGGCAGCTTCTAGTTGGGGCTGTAAGTGGAAGTAAACCTTAGTCTAAAACTTTGGTATTTTTAAGTTGCAAAATGTGATAGGTTCAGCTATTTTCAACCTTGGATAATACTTCAACAAGGTTCAGTTTCACTAAAATATGAACTGGAAAATGAACATTATCAAAGTTCTACTGATGGCCCAAAATTACCAAATGTATCACATTCAGTTATTTAGATTTTAAGAAGTTCATCAATATCCTTCACAAAGCTAGTCACTTTACCATGGAGACAAAACAGAAGAAAAAAACAAGGAAAATTAAGCATAAAACTGTAATGTTGTCCTGTGTCCAAAAATGCTAAACCTAATTCCTTTATCTCTCTAGGTTGTGTATTTTTGGTACAGTTTCCAACTTAATAAATAATGTCACACTTTCCACTATGATCTGATATGTGCAGTACCAGAAGCTGCCATGAGGGATCAAAAAAACTCTCTTCACCACTCAAGCATCAACAAAGCCTTGACCAGCTTCAAGTTACAGAAAAACAATACTTAAACTGAGATAATCCCCAATGACCATTTTGAGCACAAACCTGAAAATTTATTACTGGAACTACAGCAAATTGTGTGCTTTACATGTAGTAGTCAATATTGAACCACTAAAATTCTCATTAATATCTACAACATTAAGCCATAAAAATATTAAGAACAAAACTAATTTCAATGCCTTTTTCATATAATTAATTGCCTCCCTATCAAAAATGTCTTCTTTACAGAGAACTTTAAAGTGTACTGAGTGCCCTGTCTTTTGCATGGTCATTTTCTTTGAACATAAAAATTATTTAGCTTTATGTTTCTGGTGAAGATACAACTTGGTAAACTGAAATAAACTTTACCCTCCTTCATAAATATATTCATAAAATTATACATCTCTAAACTATAAAAGAAAACATGTTCAAATTCATTATAAGAAAACAAAATACCTAATACTATTTTCAAGACTTTGGCATTTTAGGCAAATTTAAATTATGATATATAAAATCGTTGGCATAAGGCAGGGCAGTCAGATGACCAAGAGTGTCACTACAGGACCAAATAGCCTCTTCTCTGCTGTCTGAACTTTAAGTGATTAGCCATCCTGTAACTAGGGAAGCAGAGACTAGTGTCATAATGAGTGACACCAGCCAACACAGGTATTTGTTATGGCTCAGCATCACTTGTTATGCCAGAGATGCCTCAGGGAAGCAAAAGTTTGTCATCTTTTTTTTTTTTTTGGTACACCACAGTAAATACACTGCACTATAACAAGATTTTAGAAATAAGACTACTTTATAAAAGGAGTCCAAAATTTCTTAACTTATGATTGTAGTATTCAATAAAAGTGTATTCATGTATCAAAGTACATTTTCTTCTCTGTTGTGCTATCAATATGAGCCTTATTAGCTG
The DNA here is from genome assembly GCF_018991925.1 of Homarus americanus. NCBI lineage: Eukaryota > Metazoa > Arthropoda > Malacostraca > Decapoda > Nephropidae > Homarus > Homarus americanus. Next base: position 8,976,769 of record NW_024723833.1, on the reverse strand, counting down.
AAGTGTTATCTTTTTTTTTGGCACAAAGTATTAGAATAACCAAATTTTGTGCTTATATTTCTTGAAAGACAGGTGTAGGTGCAGAGTAAGATTAGAAAGTCAATACTCTGTCAGATGGAGGACCAATAACTTGACCCAAGGCATCCAAGTCTCCAGTCAATCGACCAGTTAATGAATACCTCTCAAGAGTGACATCAAAACCTACCTCACATTGTGGATGACAGGATAACAAGATCAAGTTCATGAGCTCTCCAGCTGATGGAGAGTTCATTCTCTAAACATACCCAAATTGTCCAGCAATTGGTTGATTACAAAATCCATTCTAGAAGTTCTTCTTTTGGATCCTAGGCATATCACAATAAATCCCTTGAATATTGTCCTGCAATGGTATCTACATTTCTAAGAAAATTACCAAATAGGTGACCGTTGTGATTTTGTTCAAGGGTTTACCTGCATTTCTTAGACTGAATTCTAGCACATTACCTAAAGATTTACATTTTCACCTTCATTCAAGTTACTGTTTGGCAATTTATCTTTTACCAGAAACACATACAGCTGCTGTACATTCAAGATACATAGCTAATGACTAAAACTTTCAGATTTAATGCAATGTAAAAAATTTGTATCTTAGGTGGTGTTTCAGAATTCTAATCTAAGTTATCAAAGTAGCAGGGTATGGGTTACTATTTCAAAACAAGCTCAGTGAGTTCAAGAAATACTATATAATTATGTAACATCATAGTGTAAATAACTTGTTGAGTAATCTGTTAGGTTAAATCACTGAAAAATTATCAAATACACTTCAAGATGAGAAGAGTAGATTTCACGATATACATATCAAACTAACAATGTAGAAAAGGACACTGTCCTCTGCTCACTGAGTACTATTTTGAAACTCACCCCATATAATAGAGTATGAAGTTGTTCCTCTTGAATGCCCCATGTGAAGACAATGTAACCTAGTTTTCCTTTGTACCCGTATGGCATTCTGCACTTTTAAGAACCGACTTAAGCAAGCTATAGGTGACAAGGCGTAAACTTAAAAATCCACCGCACACAGAGGAAGATCCAGAGCAGTAAAGCCTTTTTCAGGGGAATTGGTGAAGCTCTCACCGAACTGAGGGATACAGGGATGTAGACAACTTTACTGCCGTGCATCCTTTCAGAACACAAGTGGAGGCGACACTGAGACGGGATTAAAATGTAGAAGAACTCCATCGTCACACTGGTTTTGTCTCCTATACATTATTCAAATGTAACAAGAAAAGATTTTCTATATCTACTCAGTTGTTTTTTATAATAACAGTAATCCATCCAACAAACCCACAGAAATTGTAAAGCTTGGTCGGGAAATTAGATTCAAGGTAAACATGTGGATTTGCATAATACATAGTTAAATCAGAATAGGGGCCATAATTGGACATGCAAATCATTTCAATTAAATCTAAGCAAGACTAATGGGGAAATAATAGTTTCCTTACATGTAGTATATTGATTTTTAAATTTTTTGAGTTCTTGCAGAACTAAGTAAGTATGATATATGAATCTAAATAATATATGGAAAAAAGAAAGAAAAAAGAAATGAATCAAAAACAAATTTATGAACTACTATCTTTCTTGCTCAGACCCAACCCTGTGAAAGTCATAGCCATAAATGTGGCCCACTGTCATCATTCTCACAACTCAAACTTATTACAAATCTAGTACTGTATAAAATCAATGTAGCATGTGACCGAAATATACAGACAGTACCTAATGTCATCAGTTTCACATTAGCATAAACTGGCTTACTACCTGCACTGCAACTATATAACAATTAATTAAATTCCATGTACAAGGAACAACTGGTTCAACCTTTATTTGCTTATAAAAACAATATTTATAAGTGTACACAGATCAGTCCATCCTCTTTACTAAGAAGTATAGAGGATACTTCAGTGATTTCCAGAATTCCATCAAAGACAACACTACTAGCATTACATATGTATCCAGTTGTCAGTTTATTGTGCTTTGGTGCAACCCTTAGACTATTCTCCTGGATCCTACAAATATATATTCATCTCCACTGGATTCCATCACCTCTTCTTTACAATGGAGGTCTTTGATTAAACCACAATTCCAAACAACAGTCACGTGCACTGGTAACAATTTTATGTTAAACTTCTCCCCAAAGACTTTTGAAGTCCCGTACCATCAACAGTTTAGCCTCAATCCATCTTCAAAAAATTATACCATCTTTCACAAGAATCACACACAACCATGGTACATTATAGCTTCACACAGGCTCTTCTCTCGGATGATGATCATCGCTCGGTGGATCTCTCTAGCCTTATTTTCTAGCAAGAGTTTCAAAAATATTCTTTAGTTTACTAAAATTATTCATTTTATTTTCTACTACATTTCATGATATACAAGAGAATAACTGATCACGTTAAACGAGAGTTCTTAGCCATAATATTGTTTAATACTATGCTGTGTCACCGATTATATATATATATATATATATATATATATATATATATATATATATATATATATATATATATATATATATATATATATATATATATATATATATATATATATATATATATATATATATAATATATATATATATATATATATATATATATATATATATATATATATATATATATATATAATCAATTTGTTTAAACTGAATGACACTGGATTTTTCACTACTTTTAAGCATATAGAGAAGTATTAGCTCCAACTAAATGAATAGGGAAACTGTATTTTATCCACTTTAAATACAACATGTTACATTACTGAACAATATCTTTCCAATAAAATTCCTAGATTATTTTATTGGATCTGAAAGACATAAATTACAATTATGAATCGATTAAAAACAAAATCAAGATAAAAAAATCCATCACACTATGACTTAATTGATTCAGAAAAGGATTTTTGGCCAAATGTACACATGTAACTCCTTGAAAATTTCCTTTTTGAGCAAATTGCCAAAACCTTTATGCTACTTATTACACCACTCTCAAGATTTATCTCCACTCTCTTTCCTTCACCACTTGTCACACAAGACATTCATAGTGACAAGCAATATGTGCAGTGTTTGGCTGTAATGTCTCATCTCTTTTGCTATTTTTATAAAGTTTTTTTTTTTTTGTATCATCATAGGATAAAATGAGGCATTCTATTTTGCGAGACTTTGATTGTGGCACTCTGGTCATGGTTGTGTGGTTCTATGCTCCACTGGATCACCTTCTATGGTGTTGGTGGGCTCGTCTGTTAGCCTCTTTGCTCCTTGATGTTCCACAGCAATAGCAGTCAGAGGGACTGTCTCGGGGAGGGGCGGTCTGTCAGTAAACCCATGACACAGGCACCCACTGCGGTGTCATATTCATAGTTTCAATAGATTTTTCCAGTTGTCGGATTGTTTCTTCGATGTCATTATTCACTATGGTCAGATCAAAGAAATGACCATATAACTGCTTGAGCATGTCCGATTCCTTTGCCAGCCGTTCTAAACTTCCATCGTACTGGAAAGAAAATAAATTTAGTAGATATTTCACTTATGATTCACAATGCAGACATCACACCAAAACTTTGAAATAAATTTAGTAGAAATTCTAGTTTACCTATTAATGAAAGAATTTAGTTTGTGCATTAGTCCTAAAATTTAATTTTGTACATTAAATCTAAAACAAATTTGTACATCAACTCTAAAAACCTAGATATACATTAATTATATGTTCAATTGCAGTCAAACGTAATCACCTACTCCTCCTACTTTTATACCTGCGAGCTCAAGGCTTTTCTACACGACGGGTAACAAAAGGGTGCAAGTCAAGGGCCACATACATGGTAAGAATGTAAGTTGTCTTAGAATTATCCTTAACACCTGAAGAAGGTGTTAAGGTTGGTGGATGTAGCTTGACATTGACAGCCTTAATGACCCTGGGAGGTGGGTGTCAGGGGAGGTGTCATATGTACTTAACTTTCCCTTATTTATCTATGTTTTTACTTGAGATCCTGTGAGCGAACTTTTGGAAGGTATTATGTCATTAGGGTTGATAAGGCATTTGGCTTCTGTGAGGGAAAGCCAACATAAGTATGGAGGGAGCGTGGCTTTGTGCTCGAACTTGCTCACCACCATTAACACTAAACTAGACTGTTAGTTGATCGTTTCCACCTCTCGCCACTACAGTCCTTGAATTTTTTTTAAATGAATTGTTGGATACAACGTGACTTGTCCATTCTGTAACATGTTTATTAGAGTTGAGAAAATCAATGTGAGGTGATGAGGTGGTAGTTGGAATTGATGTTTGGCCACTGCTCCACATCCAACCCAAGATGGACGCTAAAGAATGTTGATTCGTGAGTTGTGGGCAAATTATCGTTTTGCGTGTGGCTAGCTACAAGGGAGGTTGGGGTCACCAGGCAGACTGTGAGACACTGGTTAACCTGCTGGTAGGAGTCTGAGAGCTTGGGAAACTGGCCGCAGTGAGCATTTTTGATGGTTTGCTGGTATATGATATACCTGTACATTAAAATTACTAATTTCAGGTGTGTAATGTAAATAAAACATATTTGAACTCCTAAGTCTTCTAAATAATATACTTTTAGGCCAAGAAGACCATGATTAACATACGAGCAGGACACTGAATGGGCTATTGAGATTCTGTATGAACTGTGTTGGTAAATATTAAAAATAATTGTGATTTCCACCCTCATATTCAATATTTCTCCTCATATAAACACTATTATAAATATCTACTGTAGTTACCAGTGTTTAAAATCTGAACTGCAACATGAAAAAATTATATATAAAGAAATGGATGGCACATTATAATGATCATAAAATAAGGATCCTCATCAAAAATTCTTTCAAGCATGTAAACCTATAATAATATAGTGAAAAAACAAACATATATCCATCCTTCTTACATGACTTTCCCTGCTTTTTTTGATACCCCCCTCTCTCTCATGAGCAATTTGCATTGCATTCCATCCAGCTTCACCCCCCCCCAACCAATGGCCCTCCCTCAGGTCAATCATTCCCCCTCTCCACCCCATGTGACTTACTGTGCAGAAAGAACCCAGCCAAGTGCAAGGGTTAGGTGGTGGAGTGGATGATTACTTTTGACTGCGATTGTACATTAAATTTATTAATTGTTCCTCTATTTCTGGAAAAGTGTCAATACTAAAAAAATGTCACATAATTCTGGTTACATTCTCTAATGGTTTTAACTAAATATGCCTCTTCATGGAAGTCCTTGTTTTAGGAACACTTAATAATAAAATAAATTATATAAGTACCCGGTACACTATCAATTCAAAAAATAAAATCTAAATTACTACTAACACAAATCATCTTCATTTCAGTGATGATTGTTTATCCAGTTACTGTGTAAGTTTTTATGGATTTCATCATCTATGCCAATATTTTACTCAACCTGAAACACTAATATGGGTAAAAATACTTTGGTGAAATTTAGCAAGAAATACCAGCAAGTGTGGCCAACTCTGTACATGAGAATGGAGCAGCTTAGCTTAGGGATTGAATTACAGGGCATGAGCATCCCCTTGCATCCCACCAATGTTAACTAGTATATTTATTAATATAAACCTTCATAATCCACTCCTGATACTATCTTCAGTTTAAGTGTTTCTCAACCTTTTACTTTAACAACTTAGAACTTACATCAGTCATATTTTGAAGAGAAGGAGCAGCGATGAATACAACATACGGTGCAAATTCAGCGGTACGCAGGATCTTGAGAGCCTGTGGTTCAACGTCTAAGATTGCCATACGACCTTCACCATGAATCTTACGAATAGTTTCCAGTTTTGTGCCATACATTGCATCTTCATGAGTACCTGTAATGTTGTATTGTTATTAGCAACTGAAAACATTAATTCATTTATAAACTAGCATAACAATTATAAAATCATATTACCACTGTTCATATTAATATTTGACACTCCCCATTCTCCTACAATACATGCCACTCTCATTGACATCCCCGAGCAGAATTATCTTCCTTAGTTATGTTCTTTCCTGACATATGCATAAGGACTGTGCATCAAGATCTTCATCTTATTCAAGATTCCTTACATACTCATTAGTAATATTCCTATGTATAATCTCTCTCATTCAATGTAAATGTTTGCAAAAATTTTCATTTAAAACCTATTTTCTTACTATTGTATTATTAGGTTTGCTTTTATTCTTATTATTATTATTGTATTATTATTGTTATTTTATTATTGTAACTAAAACATATTGAAGAAAATAGATACAGTAAACAAATTACAGTTTTTAGGGGGCATTTCCTCTGATCCCTGGCACTTCCTTTATTTCTTATGGGATAATTAAGTTTGATTTACAAGGCCATTCTCAAGATCGTAACTACCATGTAAAACGAGAGATAGCTGTATTATAAAATATATGCAAATCTTACCACAACTGCAAAATACAAGTACTATTCAGACATACAGTTATAAACAACAAATCATCCTAAAGTTTGTGAAAATTTTATCTACCCGGGAAATGGTATCCACTGAATGAAATTGAAAAATGGGCTGGAGGAACTTTAAAGATTCCTTCTCAAGTGTATAGACAAACAGTGAATTAAAATTCCTAATACCAAGTAATCAATAAAAATATGAGAATAAGTGAAACCGGACAAAAAAGCTAACTAATAATACACAGTCTGTATTTCTTGTTAACTGTCAAATGGTGAAGGAATGAGGTTCAGGGTGCTGTAAGGAGAGTGTGGCTGTTTCCTACAACTTATTCTTCCAGTCTTTATTAAAATTTTCACTAGATTTTACTGGTATCAGGGAAGGGTGAGCAGACAACAGATGATCACATTATTTTATCACCCATTCTGGGACTGTGGTGCAGCTTCTTCCAAGTAAAACCAAAAAATGCAAAGGCATAATAAAATAGTAGGAACTATCTCATTTACCAGACTCCATGATCATGTTACATTATTATCACTTTTTATAAAATTATACTGTACTGTATAAGATGTTGTATAAGACAAGGAAACTAAGGGTAGTACTAATTACTGTACGGTACAGTATTTACATCCCCTAACAGTTGCTGTGAATTTATCTTATGCATTTCTTTTTGATTTATAATAATAAAATATTTCATGCATAAGTACTTTTCAGGTACAGTAAAGCATTAACACCTTACCATATTCCAAATACTCATTTGCTGCAATATCTGCCATCATTTCATCATGAGACACAAAGTAGTAATTCTTTCCATTTTCTTCATCTTTTCGTGGACTTCGGGTAGTATCTGTAACACAAGGGTTTATATTAAATATCAAGAGTTGAAAAGAAATATGTGCCGAGATCTTTCTAATATACTGCACTGTATCTCATTTTTCGGTTCAAAAGGTCACGTCAGGAACTCATCCTCTTACGGAAATTTATTTTCCACAGCCCGGAACTGGGAGATTTTCCCCAGAATTTCTCAGAATGCTTAAAAAAAAAAAAAAAATCTGGGTCATGGAGAGCTCCAAGAATCGAAGATTCTGGCTAATGGAGAGATTACTATATTTATTAAAGCTTCTCTAAAAAAAATGGTTCTCAATTGTGTCTGGGACCAATTAATTATTTACATAATTGTTTCAATAGGATTTATTCATTCAATCGACAAACATCTGGGGTACACACACACACACATACAAAATCAGGTAGACATTAATTTCATTAGCTGGGAACTGCCTGTACTTTTAGTTCAAATGCCAAAGTAAAATCTTAAAGGTAATGATGAGAATTCATATGCCAAAACACTTTCATTATTTTAGTTTGTTTCCTTAGCTCTAAAGTCAGCAGCACAGTAAAGTATATAAGTTCAGTTAGCTCATGATACGTAGTTTCTGTAAATGGACTTCCAGTTTTGTTTCTGAACAAGATGGTCCCTACCCATTAACATTAATACTGAATCTACAATACCCTTAATATAGAATCCCTGTAACTTTGATCCAACTGTTATTTATTCACACTAATATTTCCTTTATTTACGTACTGGTCACTACATCTAGTACAGTATAGTACTAGCCCAGCCAAGGGAACTACAACTGTGGCCTGTGCAGGCAGACCATTATTTTGGATTAAATGGTCCAGCTACATCAAGACAACCACTGATGTAGAGACAGTATAAATGTAGATATGTCCCAGCATAAAATCCACTCCATGCCTTTGAAATTCAAAGGCAGTTTCTAATTACTGTGCATGTACCTGGGAAAAATACAATGTAATAAAATTTTGTATCACGTTGATGAAAAAATAAATAATTAAATAAATAAATAGAAACAGTGTACATGGAATATTAACTTTTTCTAGGGTATTTGTTAATGAATAGTGTAAGGAAAAAGTCAATCAAGAACAAAAAAAACTATCTCAAATAAAAGAGCTGTTCTAGAAAGCAGTACTGTATACTGGTAGTTTATAAATATGAGATACTTCCCCCTTTAGTGACATGTGGATATATATATATATATATATATATATATATATATATATATATATATATATATATATATATATATATATATATATATATATATATATATATATATATATATATATATATATATATATATATATATATATATATATATATATATATATATATATATATATATATATATATATATATATATATATATATATATATATATATATATATATATATATATTCATATTAGTTTGCAGAATAGAGTAAAATCATAGCTTAAATACAATATTGAATTGCTTAATCCATGTGTAAAAAACATACACGTTATTTTACCCCAAATAAATTTAAAATACTGTAATGTACTGCACAAGGCACCTATCAACTATTTCTGTTTCTGAAAATGTAAGGCTTTCATTATTTTTAATGTTCTCAACTCTAATAAGCCTTTACGAAAAACTTCGTGTGGTATTGAATTAAGCATATTTGTCTGGATGTGAGGCTATGAGGGTGTTCTTGATGTGTAGCCTCCCAACACCATCATGCACTGCAGCACCAGTGTCTTCCGTCGAAATGCTGAGGCGCCAATGTGTATTTGATATGGAACAAATATACAGTACACTATATGTACAATTGCCAAGTAAATTACATTACGAAATTTCTATACACCTGTATTGACTAACCTATATTAGATTGGAGAGTTATTCATTGTTTTTGTTTCTCATTTATTAACTAGTTTGCAGTACCTCATAACTTGTAAGTACAGTAACTACAATGCCTAAATTCTGCATGAATTTTCTTGTCATATTTTAAGTAAATCTAAAATCATTTGGTAAATTTATTGTTACAGGTAAATTATAGACTTTAAGAATACTCACTATCTTCCAGGAGTACTTACATGGCAGTTTTATGACTTCTTCATAAGTGACAAGGTCAAGCTGGTCAAAAACAGCATTGTGTTTAGCAAGATACTTGTCTTTGTGCTGCTTCTTCTTCCGACCAAAGAATGAGCAATTAACTGTAATAAAGAACAATTCTCATAAGGCATTCTAAATAACAGATACTATACCCACAAGAAAGATCTGAGCGAGGAGGTAGTTAATGATGTTGTCATATGTAATTGAAATGTAGTAATTCAAACAATGTATGCATAAAAATAAATTACTTTAATATGCTGTTATCCATCACCACAGAAACAACTGTAAGGATAGTGTTGGCTATCACAATGAGTGGGGAATATAAGCAATTCCTGAAAATGATGTCAAATATTTGGTAGAAAAATAAACTGAGAAACAAACAAGACTGTAAGGTCATCCACAAGCAGTAAACAATAGAAAAAGTGTGAGAAACCTGCAATTACATTGTTTCACTGTGCTACTTCTTTCAGGGAGAATACAAAGTGTCACTATATGATCATTCACATAAAGTTTAGTGACTGCATTATGTTCCATTCTGAATAACTGTAGATGTAGGTACAACTTTACCCATTAAGGGCAATACAAGTACAGTACAGCACATTCAATACTAAGCCTTTACTTTACAAGGAGGCAGTGTGGCTGGTCTGCACTTATTACCTTCACCTTTCCAACTGTGGCATTGGGTACCGGTACCCATTCACAGCTGTATGAAATGGGAGTACCTTTGGCATGTTGCATTTAAAGTAAGTCAGTGCCTCAGTTTTCAGGAAGCTAAGTAAAGCCATAAGACACACTGAATTATAGCAGAACTTAAGTTGGACTTAAAATGTAACACGGCAATCTGAATGGCTCATAAAATAAATATAGACTGTACCCTTGTTAATTCGGATTGTTATAATTCGGATTTCAGCTCCAACCAGGAGCGAACTCGTAACAATAGTTTTAAATTAGACAAGTTTAGATTTAGACACGAAATAGGTAAACATTAGTTTGGAAATAGAGTAGTGGATGAATGGAACAAGTTACCAAACATCATGATTGACTTGAATACGATGGATAGCTTCAAACATAGGTTGGATGAATATATGAGCAATAGGGGTTGGGTGTAAATGGGACTGCCCAGTATGGGTCAATAGGCCCGCTGCAGTTTCCTCCATTCTTATGTTCTTATGTTCATATGATATTTCCAAAAATTAATTAAACAATTTTAATTCAGAATGAATCCAAAATAACTGTGTGGTTCTGTAAAGTCGCTTTGGCTGCCACATAAAATATTCTATTTATAAATGCACTGTGCAAATATAAATATTTTTAAAATGTACAGTAGCTAAAAAATGTATCTGACAGGGTGGGTCCGATGACTTCCGAAATTATAAGTACAATTCGTGATGCCTCAGGAGGGTTGGTATGCATGTCCTCACACACCACCATCAGTATCCAACACAAATGGTGAGTTTGCATATAGGAATAAAATAAATGGTAAAGCAATTAATATCACATAGTACAGTGTCAGAAAACAACATGCATATCCCAATACCTATCATCCGTGATCTCATATTTTTCACACACAGTATGCAGATACTTTTTTTTAGCTACTGTACATACAGTAATAATAAACAATACAGTAATAAATAAATGTAACACTTACATTGCAAGGTGAGCTGATAATATGTAGATGATATTCCAAAAGTGTTATGGTCACAATGGTAAATGAAGTAAATACCCACATTGGAAAATAAAGGACAAAATCTTGGAGCTGGTATATGTACTAGGACCCTCTTCAGCCAACTAACAAAATAGAGCAAGGGAGAAAGACATAAAACAAAGGAATCAGGTCACATAACCTGTCTCCTGAGTTGAGGTATGGTGGGGATTAAGGATAATATTCTTGATGACAGTATTCAGGATCTGGTCAGTGGACTGAACGCGATCCTGCAGTAAGTGCTACATTGATACAGGAATTACTGTATTTTTGTTCAATCCAGAATGCGACGTCGAGCTTTATACCTAGGTACGTTAATGCCTAGCAATAACTCGCCAGGCCAACATACAGGCAATTAAAACATCTAATAATTACTTAATAAGTAATATTAGGACACGTCGCTACCTGGCATTTAATTGCAATTCTCAAGACCCCCTCCCGCACTCTCCATCTCATGCATTGGTACCATCATCTTCTTGCCTGGCAAATCAGCTGTAAATACGCACAAAGAAGGCTCCGCTAATTTATGTTGTAATAGCTGAAATACTAAGTGCCACGAGGAATTTATATAGGGTATTTATACATCTTAGCACAGTGAGGAAATCGAGGGACTTTTATTTTGTTTATGTTTCTCGGATATTATTTTTGGGACAAATTTTTATACGGTCTGGTCCGCATGGCGACCACAGCTCGTCTTCTATTCGAAGACAGTAGATCGTTAGTGGCTATTATCCTCTGCTTTCAAGTCACTTAGTGAATGACATTATTTAAAATGAATGAATAATTGAGCACAAAAACTCAGAAATCATTGAATAATGTCAAAATATTCCGAACTCAGTCAACTCGAATTTTCCTGTAATTTGAGTAACCCAGAGCCCCCTTTTTGTTGAATTAACAAGGGTATAGTGTAGTATGAACTGTGTACCCTAAAAAGTAAATCACAGTAACCAAGTATTTAAGAGGTGCCTAGGTACAGTAATCAAGTTTTCAAGAGGTGCCTAGGTACAGTACCATTAGATAATCATGGTCCTTTAGTTTGGTGATTACAGGTAATATTAATGCAGAACCAAAGTTGGGAAAAAAATTAATTTGACTGATATTTCCACACCACAAAGTCACACAGACTTAATTTAAAAAATTAGCAACTACAGTTGTTCATTTTTTTTTGCAGACAGTACAAGCCCTGCCCCTTTTGCAGCTCATTGGCTCATACAGTACATAATATTCGATTAATATTAATACATTGCCAAAAATTCATATGTAAAGGATTCCCAGTTCCAGCTCACTTTAATACCTAATTTAATATATGTAAAAATATAAAAGCTTGAAAACATTAATGTTCAAGATAAATGTGGAAAAAAGTTTGAAATACAGTAAAGAATATTTATTGTTGAAGTCACAAACAAATTCATGCTTTTGGAGTATACATTCCACACCACAGTACTTCTTCTCTTTTCACTAATTATTTTGCATATCAAGACAAATTTCAACAAACATATAAAGCAAGAGATAATAGTCAACATTTACAAAGGGTACAATTAACTGTAAAACCACACATTCACGTAAGTATCATTTAAGACAAATTTTATGGGGATGTAGTGCGCTTGGCAGATGAGCTGCTCAGTTAATTTATAATTTTTTTTTTTTTACAGGGATTGGCCCACCCGGGCACAGGTCAACAACCCACATCAGGGCCTAGGGGGTGAAAAAAAGAACAGAAAGAAATTAAAAATAGAAAAGGAAAAGGTTATATTATCTACATCGCAAAGATGCCAGAAAACCAGCTTTTTAAAGTGAGACAGATTGTATGAGTATGGAAACACAGAAGAAGGCAGAGCATTCCACAGTTTGGCTGTGTGAGGAAAGAAGAATGCACTATAACGGGTTATTCTAGTGTGACCGACATCCACAGAGAAATGGTGGGCACCGCGGGCAAGATGTGTGTTACGAGCCCACGGCCTTGCCGGCAGTACACAGGACGTCAAATCCACCGAACATAGCCCGTTAAAGTACCTGTAAAAGAGAGAGAGTGAAGCAACATTGCGGCGAAGAGAAAGGGAAGAAAGGTTGTCAACTAAAGATGAAATGCCTTTGATTCCACTCTATCTAACAGTTGGACAGAAGAGACACCCCAGATAAGAGAGCAGTACCCCAAGTTAGGACTAATGAATCCCTTATATACTTGAAGCAACTGCTCAGGAGTGAATTAACTATGGCATCTGTACAGCATTCCCAACTTTCAGGAGGCAGCTTTAGCAATGTTGAGGATGTGTTGCTTCCATGACATATTAGAGGAAATGGTGAGGCCTAGCATATTTATTTTAGAATTTGGCGGAATGATAGCGTCCTGAAATGCGATTGGTAGGAGATCATCTAATTTGGAAAGTGTAATTGGTAAATACCGAGTTTTATTACTATTGAATTTAACCAAATTTCTACCTCCCCATTCGGAGATGCTGCACAGATCGGCATTGATAGATGTAAAGATAGCTCTGGAAACAGATCTAGTTTGAGAGTTAATGGAAAGGGGAAATGTGAAGAAAAGTGAAGGGTAGAATCATCAGCATAAGAATGGATAGAATTAGTTGTTGTGTGAAGTAAGTCATTGATAAAAAGAAGAAGAGAGTAGGTGAAAGAACAGAACCCTGTGGGCCACCACTATTGGTAGAGAAAGAGCGAGAGATCGATCCCTCATCCATCGACAACAACCGCCATGGATCAGTTCTCAAAGAAGCTGGAGATTAGAAAACAAAGTGGGGGAGAGAAACCATAAGATGGAAGTTTAGAAAGCAAAGACTTGTGCCATACCCTGTCAAATGCTTTGGAGATGTCGAGGGACACGACAGAAGTTTCCCCATAATCCCTAAGAGAGGATGACCGAAGATGGGTGCAGTAGAAGAGCAGATCACCAGTAGATCTCGCCTGGCGATTGCCATACTGGTGATCCGACAAAAGAGAATGGCGTTCAAGGTGACGGAGAAAATGGGAGTTCAAGATAGTTTCAAAAATCTTAGAGAGGGATGAAGTTAGGGCAATGGAGCAATAGTTAGAGGGATTAGAATGGTCACCCTTCTTTGGGATGGGCTGAACCAAAGCATGCTTCCAAGAAGAAGGAAAAGTTTGGGTTTTGAGGCAAAGACGAAAGAGGCTAGCAAGCACAGGGGCCAGAGCTTCAGCACACTCCCTCAAAACACGAGGGGGTATTCCGTCCGGTCCATGCGCCTTACTTGCATCCAGTCTAGATAACACACCAGCAACCCTCCGAGTGGAGATAATAGGAAAGTGCAGAGGTTCAGTAGGAGGAGCAGAGATAGGAGGGGTAAAGTTGGAATCGTCTAAGGTGGAATTAGAAGAGAATAAGGTGCCAAAGAGATTGGCTTTGTCAGGGGGAGAGTAGGCTATAGAGTTATCAGGTCAGAAGAGAGGAGGAAAAGAAGGAGTGCAGAAGTTATTACAGATGTTTTTGGTTAAGGACCAGAAGGATTTACTAGAGGAAGAATTAGTCAGGACAGTGGTCTTTCTTTTATAAAATTCTGTTTGGTCCTACAACGATTCATAGAAGTAATGAAAGGAGTGAGTAATAGGAGGAGATCGTTTCATAGCTTAATGTGTCCTCTCTCTCTCCCTGCATGTAAGAGAGTAGGAGCGATCAAACCATGATTGTAAAGTGAAAGTTTTGGTAGAAAATGGGACAAATGCACTCATGCCACCCTGTATAACCCCAGCAATGCTGTCAGCACTTACCGAGGTATCTCGAGTGCAGAAGCAACATTCATCCCAAGGAAAGTTGGTGAAGAATTCTCGCAAGGATTGCCAGTTTGCCCTCCGATAGTGCCATAGTTGACGTTTAGAAAGGGGGGGGTGGGGGAGGTAGTCATGCCCAGTTTGATTGGATAGGAATAAATTTGTGATCAGAAGACCCTAAGGGGGCAGTTGAGTATGAATAGTGTGAAGGGCTAGAGGTAAAACAAAGATCAAGAATGTTAGCAAGTTGATCAGGAAAGTGTGTAAGGTGTTTGATTATTTGTTCCAAATCATTAAGTAAGGAAAAAGAGTGCCTCGGCTCCACCTGGGTCATCCCTTGCAGAGCCAAGCCACTCTCTGTGATGTACATTGAAATCCCCTAGGTAGAGGATCTCGGTGTTGGGGAGTGTGAGCAACGACTCAGGGCAAGAAGTGAGATAGTCAAAGAATTCCAAATAGTTGGTAGAGTTGGGAGAACAGTAAAGGAAACAAAGAAAAATAGTCACAGTTGGTAGAGATATTTTGAAACAGATATCATCATAAAGGGAAGATTCAAGATCAGCGAGTTGAGCTATAGGTGTACATGTGTTGCAGTAGGCGCCTACACTTCCCTTAGAATGAAAAGAGGTATAAAGGTTGTAGTCAGGACTTGAAAAGGTTTGGGTGAAGTTGCTTTGGTCAGTTGAAGTTCGGAGAGTAGTAAGAGGTCAGGGGAAGAGGTTAATAGATGGTGCTCCACAGAAGGAAAACTGGATCTCAGGCCGCAAATGTCGGAATAATGAAGTGTGAAAAAAGCCGATCCCCCAGCAACCAAGGTGGCGTCAGTTGAGGCCCCAGTAGCTTGATGATGATCAGGTCGGCCCTGGAGTCCACAACCTCCCCTACCAGTGGGACCCATCTGAGAAGGCCCCACTTCAATATCAATATCAACTGACATCATAGGAGAATAAAATAGAATAAATAGAGCAGATCAAGAGTAAGGAAGATTATACTAGTTGTGTTGTCAATAGTAAGAGAGACAATTGAGGCCCTGCAGTTGTGTATAAATGTGGGAGAAAGACAGATAAGCAACCTGGGACTTGGTCACAATTTTCGTGATGTCATATGGTAGCAGGGTCTACCATTAGACAACACAATTGTAATACAGATATTTACTGTATATTCAAAGGGTGGGGAGAAACTTTGTCAAGACGTCTCATCAAGAATTTGTATAGTAGTATCTCCATTAGCCGGAATCCCTCTTAACTGGAATTGAATTTTTCTCGGAAAATCGTTCCGAAAGCTGGAATTTTCTAAAACAAAATCTGGCTTTGGGAATAATTTTCCAAGGGGCACATTTTCTGAAAAATTCTGAGAAAATTTCCCAGTCCCCAGAAAATTCGGGGGATGGGGGATTTTTTTGGGGGGGTTTGAGAGATGAAAATCATGCGCATTTTCCAGAAATTCCCAGAACATTTTTCCATTACCCGGAAAATTCCCGGGATGGGGGACCTTTTTCCGGCTTTGAGAGATGAAATAACGCATCATTCTGGAAAATTCTGGGGATGGGTGATTTCTTTCCGGGTTCAAGAGACGATGTAATGTGCAATTTGTTTGTAACGTTGATGGTAAATATTACTGACTTCAAGTTTTTTTCCATATTTTGAAAGTTAATGTTTTCAAGCAGTTACATCCTTATAAACATTAAATTCAGCATTAAAGTGAGCTAGAACTGAGAATCCTTAACAGTTATACTGTATACGGATATATTTGTGATATACTGTACATATCAGTAATAATCAAACACTGAGTATGAGCCAATGAGCTGCAAAGGGAGGAGAGGTGCAGGGCAGGGTAGGGTTTCTTAGCCTATTACTGTCAGCTAAAAAATAAAAACATTACTACTATAAGTATTGATATTATTTGATGATTATCCCTGTGAAGTTTAGTGAATATAACTTGCTAATATCAATAAACACGTCAACTAGACTAAGACAGAATTTACAGTATTTTTGCAAAGTAATAACTTATTATGGCATGTAAATAGAAAAAAGTATTGATCAAGTTATTCATGGCATGTATCTTCTGCTTTGTTGAGACTTAAATATGCAAGGAACATTTTTGGTTTATACTTTTGTTAAGTAAAAGGTAAAAGTAGGTTCCATTGGCATGACTGCCCAATCAGGACAGTGTGGATACAGCACACTGAATACTAAGACTTCAGTACACAAGGAGTCAGTGAGGCATGGTCGTCAGCACTGCACTCAACTGCCCTCATGTCTCTAATTTGTAAAAGTAGACTGAGAGTGCCCCAGGATAAAACCAGAGACTCTTAGAAAAAGAGCCTCCCAGTGCTGTATCCACTAAGTTGCCCTATTCATTTTGTTAAGTATTCATCAGTTAAAAATTTATTTAAAAACAGGTAAAGAATCATCATCGGGGTAAGTCAGGAGAAAAGTGGGCTGTTATTTGTTGTTTTATAATTTTTGATAACATTGTCTGTAAATAAAAACAGAGGATTAATCCTGAAATCCCAATTTATAACTGAGCAATGGACTGAGTTACTTTTGTATAGCCAGACAAATGTGAGGGGTGAACTTCAGCTCTCAAGACCCAATTTGTTGACTGATCTAAAATATATATACTCTATATATATATATATATATATATATATATATATATATATATATATATATATATATATATATATATATATATATATATATATATATATATATATATATATATATATATATATATATATATTCTTCATAATTATACCATATTTCTCAATAGGAGACACTTGATGTGGTGGTTCCCATATAGAAGAAATATGGTAGTCTTCAACAATATGCAAAACAGATTTACTACAAAACCCACCTTTGCTCAGATATAAAAGCAGACACCAGGATCAAAATCTCAGTTCTAGCTTACCTGAGCAGCTCAAAAGAGAGGAGGGAGGGAATCTGAGTTGCCCGATCCTTTGCTCAGCTATAAAATGAGATTTTAGGATCAATCCTCTAATTTACAACTTGATGAAAGGATCGGGCAACTTTTGTATACCAAAGCCAGCTAAGAAAGGGAGATAGGAGACACCAGTGCTATGCAAAGCCTGTACCTCTGATGGGAGCATTTCTCTTGAACCACACTATATGCTGGTCCCTTAAGGAAGAATGAAAGGAACTAACCTTAAGCTCCCCAAGGCCACACAATCTGGAGGTAATGGGCCAGCAACAGCTATAGTACTGAAGTATTTGATACCTTGTCCCATCTCGTCATAAATGACTTATGATACCATTTATCTTGGATATCTAAAGATGATGAATTCTAACTTAGGTAGTGTATATTCTGAATGCAACCAGGTTGTTAAATTGAATATTCCTCACTATGGGATACAGGAAACTTGCAAAATTACACCATATTAAAGCAACAAGAATACCTAGAGCATGGAAAGTGAGGATTACCGGTATGGCACATCCTTCCCCAATGTTTGATACAGTCATTGAGAAAAATACATAGTATTAAGACAAAGCTGGAGCACGAGGGGAATATATGCCCTACTAGCCCAACATGGAGTCATGGGATACCATGAAATTGCTTGAAGCAATGGATAAAGCCAATCCTTAGTATGCCTGTTCACAGAAAACATACAAGCCTACTCAGCCTTCCCATGATATTGTTGAGACATATTACAGATAACTGCATTTCTTCACTGTAAACCAAGCCACCACCAGACAAAATCCCTGGGAAAGCATGCCCAAAAATTAGTCTGAATCTAACTACCATTTTGAGAGCAAAGCTTATTTTTCCATAACATATCTACCCTGACAATATGCATCTTGGCAATACTTATGGCTTCAATAAAAAAGAAGGGCTTTGATGGAAGGTTAACACTCTTGGGTTTGGGTAGGTGCTCTTCCGAGAGATGCTCAGGGTTTGGCCTGTTACTCACCTCACCACATTTCACTGCACCACTTGAGAGATAACTACATAATGAGTCATAGCAAGCTTGCTATTTGAGATAAAATGGTGGGATTTGTTAGATTAGCATTGTAAATAAATTATCTACAAACACTTTTATTTGAGTAATCGTGATAAACTAATTATTTCTATATGTAAATGAAAATGTTTAAAAATCACTTTACACCTTCGTTACTTCATGTGAATGCAATATGAACCATATTCCATTATCAAGCAAAAATATATAGGAAAAAATAGTTATACGTAAAAGAAAAGTTGTGAAGAACGTAATATTTCGTTAGGGAGAGGCATCAGGAGGCACTACACTATCACCACATGGTGCAATCTTCTTGCACTTTTTACGTTTTGCCACCCCTCCACCCTTGCCAGCAACACAAGGCATGGTTCAAAACTCTCACAACACTGTTGTGAATAAATAAAATCACTGTGATGCATGAGAAATACAGTATGCATATGCCGCAAAAAAAAAAAGCGTGGGAAATTTGAGTCAACGATATATCCTGGGTCCTTTAAACACAAAGGGGAGACTAGTACGGTGACCTTAGAGTGCCAAATTTGCGTCTTGCATGTTTACCGTTCATATGCAAATAAAAAAATAATAATTTGAACTTTTTACTTCAAATGCAAATTTGCGTATGAAAAACCTAAATCGATAATTTATCATACACAATTTTGCATTTGAAAATCCCCAAGAGTGTTAACATTTTGAAGAAATAAAAACCTTTCTTATTTGTTGCATCTGCATTTTCCCAGATAAAGAAAAAAAGAGGACAAATGCCTTCTGGGTGCCCCAATGACACATAAATCTTAGATATAAGGAAACATGCCAAGTTTGTCACTTATGCTGGCCTAAAGAAATGATTCATTCCCACAATTAAAATTTACAGATATAGTATTATGACCCAGCTCACACGAGCCATCAACCCTGATACAATATCCATGATTTTCATATGAGAATCTTTTCTAGTGCCCTTACTGGATACCTAACTGTTGAAAATTTCATCTAGGAGAGAACCAGGACTCATCTCTGATCACCAATATGACAGTTTTGGCTATACAATATACTGTACTAAACAGTGATAAGTATTATCAGTACTGTATAAATATGAACTGTCCTTTGGGAACGACCCATGATCTAATTTTACCCAAAATCTTCAGCTGAAAAGTTCAATTCCACTTGAAATGTTTTAACAGGACCCCTGAAAGCCAAGTGATGATTCTGTGGACAATTTATAAACCAAACATGGGCACATCAAGTTCGTGGTGAACCTTTCCAAGATTAGAAACTTGGAGCTTCCTAAAATACTTACGGGGGTATATCAAGGAGCATGTTTCCTGTCAATATAGTTCATGAAAATTTTCTCTTTTTAGGTCCATTTCACCTCCCAAGTTACATCATCCTGAACCCAACTTCAAGATTTCTGTCAATCGATTACTTGTGGCCCAGAACCACTCTACACACTATACCTTAAAACTAGTTCAAACACCCATGACTGAGTGGTTATAGACAAATCTTGAGACAAGTGCTCAAATATGAGAGTAAAATCACTTACTGCAAACAAAAATGGAGAGAGTGGGACAGCATCTAACCCAACACTCAAGTAAATGGACATTGAGGAAATGACCCAAACATTTGCTTTTACAGCTGAACAAATTAGGACTGGAGTGCATACATCATGCATGGTGATGAGGACTCCCATCCTTCTCCCTTAAGGAACTGCCATACCAAGTGTCTCCTTTCAGGGAATCAGGTACTGTACTTGGAAAGGATTAACTATTTTTCAAAATGAATGAAACAAATGTTAGATCCAGGCTTCAAGTTGGGACTGGGATCCAGGGTTTTGCCCTTTAGACTTGTCTGGCTATACACAGGTGCACGATCCTTGTAACAAGTTAAAAAAGAGGGAAACATCTACACGAAACACACCTCCCTGAATTTGCATATGAAATTCAAGCTGAGATGGTTGATTTTGTAAGTGCATCTGATGCTTATTAAAATTATTTGCATAAAAGTTTGCTTTGAAGCATATGTAGTAAAAATTACAAAATCATTACAGTACAAAAATAATCACTGTAGGGGAAACTATTAATAACTGATGGGGCAACAATCATCACTGATTGGGCAACAATTATTGTTGATGGGGTAACAATCATCATTGATGGGGTAACAATCATCACTAATTAGGCAAAAAATCATCACTGATGGGGTAACAGTCAACACTGATGGGGTAACAATCATCACTGGGCAAGAGTCATCACTGATGGGGTAACAGTCATCACTGGGCAACAATCATCATTGATGGGGCAACAATCATCACAGGTGGGGCAACAATCATCACTGATGGGGCAACAATCATCAGTGATTGGGGAACAACCCATCACTGATGGGATCAACAATCAATACAGATGGTGTCAACAATCATCACTAATGGGGTCAACAATCATCACTGATGGGTCAAAAATTCTGGGATGTGAAAGTTGCATGAACATTGAGTGCACAGATAATCAAGGGTAAACCTGCAAAATCACACTTGGGAGCTATTAATTATTACTGACATTCAATTGTACATTACAAAATTAAACATTCTGTAGTATACAGTACTGCTATTATGTAAAGTTTATTAATAATTTTACCAGGTAGTTAATATAAAAATGAGGCATAAAAAAGCCTGATTAATCTTTCAGATTATGTCTTGATATTAAAGTAGTTACCAAGTAGATTCATATCCTGAAGACCTAGATAATTAACCCACTGATTGGTAGGGGCTTCTCTCAGCTGAATAAAATTTTTTGGCATTAACCAGAATAAAATAACTAAGTGTAACACTACTCCTTAAAGGTTTGATGAGTGCAAGAAGGAGTTTGACATGTGTTATTCACTGCTATGTACTCTCACTAAACCAGTCTCTTATCTTTTGACTTCAAACAAGCAATCTGTGAGTTATGCATTTTGCTCATAGCACTGAAACCTACAAAATTGCAAGGAGATTCAGGGGAAAATATCTCCAAAAAATTTACATTCCTTAACGGAATAAGGAAAAAATCTCTTTACCTTGGTCACGCTTACTCTTCTCCATAGCAAGGCAAGCAGTTCGCCACTCTTGAAGTTCAGGTGACGGAATCAGCCCAGCAGTACCATTTGGATCCTTTTTCGCCTGCCACCAATTATGATCATCCTTGGATATTATCTGAAGTTTAACAGAATGTTATAATACAAGTTTTGATAATGAATGATACTTTAAATTATACCTGCACCAATAACTATAAATTCCTTTTTATTTAACATACTGTACCATCACAGAGAATCAATAACATGATATACTGTACATTCTTATTGGTTAAAATACATTTAATTTAAAAAATAACATAATGGAACACACCTGCAGAATATCTCCGGTCTTAAAGGCAATCCCTGCTTGTGCACAGGGAATCAAGTCATCCTCAAGAGGATCATAGTCGAATTGGGCGCGAACATAGATCTGCTGGAGGACAGGATGCCAGTTAAGCGTGATTTAAAGGTTTATACACAAAGAGTTTTACAGTTATTTTCCTTGATATTTACATATTGCATGTGTAAAAACTCAATGTTTCGAATCAGCCTTTGCTGTTATATACTGTACTTAAGTGCCTACTTCAAAAGAAATATTATTTTAGCAAATATGTACAGTACAGTACAGTACAGTAGCTCATTCTCTCATTTATACTTACATGCCTACATTACTTCAACAAAATGTGACACCAAAGTTAAGTACAGTATCACACCCACACAAGACATGATTAACACCTAAAATATACATCTAAGCACTCTAATTAAACAATTGCAAGTGCAACAATAATTGTAAATGACCTTCATACAAGCCATCCAATTAATGCACACTGTTACAGTACATACAGTACTTGGTTTCATCAAACAAGAGAACAATGAGCTCAAAACATCCAATGTCATGTTATCAAGGCAAACAAAAACAACAATAAGGAGGAAATGGGAGCAGGTGCTAGAGTGACTTTATTGGCAATAATAAAATTTTACCTTTTATTAGTTTATCAAGACCGAACAAACATAGCAAGGAAATACAACTTTTTTGTAAAAGGGAGGAAATGGCATTCACAGTTATTATTCAAATATGCAACACACTATAAACTTATGGACTAGAAACAACAGATCAGAGAAAAAGTTATATCGATCAAACATGGTCAACGCCACAGTGGTACTCGGTCACAAGAACTCATAAAATGTTTTACAAAACTAATCTCACAATTATTACAGTATTTAGTTATGTTACCAGTATATAAAAATAATGAAAAAGTTATCAGAAGCATAATCATTATTGTTACCAAGATTAAATTCAAGTTCAATCTTGTATAATTATAAATGTGACTGACAGCACTGTTCATGCACGGAAGAGGATAATGAAACATTCTGGTGCCATTCACAAATACAATTGGATTGAATCTGAATATCATATTGACTAACTGGACCAAACTGCTTGTGCTTACAGCCAAATCCTCAATTCCAAGTGGGAGAGAAAACTTCAGTCCCACATGAAACAAACTGTCAGAATCTATCCAACAGTATCCATGAATGCTACCTCTACCTCTACGCAATATATCCTCTACTAGGTAAATCTTCTATTAAGGAAGGGAAGATAAAAAAAAAAAACTTATATTGCTTTCATAAAAACCTTTTTAACAACTCCACTGCGTAGAGACCAGTCCTGGTAAGATGTAAAAAAGAAAATAGAATATTTTTAGAATGAATTTACTGACAATTCAGACAAATTACCCACTGCATTGCTGCAGGTTCCTGAAAACCTTGTGGGAGGTGACAGAGGTTTGTTTATTACAAATATGGTGGATTTAAAACACTGGAAAATAACACATTGACACTTAATTCTAGCAGATTGCAAGGCTCTTATAAATACAGCTGTGAAACAATGCCTGAAGTCAGAAATAATACCACACTACACAGGGAACGGGTTAAGCAAGGTTTTCATTAGTCTTAACCGTCCCTACATATATCAAGACAAGAAAGCCCATATATTGTACTAAATATTTGACACTTAGGAGGAAGGTTTAAACTGAATCATTGCATATAGAAATGTATTTTTTTATAAACTTTCAACATTAATATACTCTGCAATGAACCAATACAGAAAATTTCAATGTGTTTTGCTTAAAGTAAACAGAGACAGTAACAGTACAGTATGCTTGTACTGTGTTAGATTTTGTGTGCAATCACAGAGCGCCTGACAATGCACACATTCTTATGTCTTTAACACACATAGCTCCATATGAGCAATTAATCAGAGAACATGTAACTGTACTTGATTATGTACACTGAAGTAACTTAGGTTAAAGGGTTTTCACATCTTACAACTCTAACATACATGTCACCGTATATATGTTCAACTAAAATAACTTACGTGTAATTCACAGAAAGCTGTTGTTTACAAAAAAAGAGAAAAAATATGTGATGATAAACTTCTGAAACTATTATAAACTATTCTACCTGCCAAGAAAACAAAATCATAAGAGTAAAAAGCCTAATGCATAAAATTTCCCCGAAACATCTTACGATTCCTAACTTTTAATAAAACAATATACTGTACCTACAGCTTAGATGTAAACAAGGAATAAAGGTACAGAACTGGGTAATTTATCTTGTGGTCTGAGAAGTTGTGGTTTGATTGATGGAAGATTGTCAAAACTTATGTATTCAACTAAATAAACACACTAAGATCCATTTCATGATAATTTTCTGAAAATAAGTTTTACTATCACAAATAAGTTACAGTATTCATTTCATAGTTTTAGAGGGTTGTCAAATGACGGAGATGTCGACATGGAAAGTAAGACAGGCAAAGATGAAGTGAAGAATGAACAGATGTTATTGTTATAATGTTATTACTGCACTTCAACAACTAAGGTCTTAAGTGAGTAATTAGGTCAGCAGTTACACTATTCCATCAACAACTAAAATTTCTGAGATAGAAGATGGAAACTATTATATGGTCCCCACGCACAGCTACTTCAGTGAGAGAAGAGGTAAGCCTACAGTATCAGGCCACTATCATACTCTGGAGAAAACACACTGAGAGAATTCCTCAAAATGCCTTATGTATACAGCACACTGATATACTTTACTCTTAAAGATATTGTAATTCCTTTGCCAGATCACCAAATGCAGAACAGTATCATGATATTGTTTTTTCATTGACATTGAAAGAAATTGATATTGTCTTTTATTTTATTTATCTAAAGGTATTAGGTGTGAATAGTGGTATAGAAAATTATACAGTTGGTCCTCACATTAAGCGGTCCCGCATTCCGCGTTTCACCGTTAACGCGGTGCCTTGCCAGAACCTAACATTTTCACATTCCGCGGTCGTGAACCCCATTACGCGGAGAGCGGCTGGCAAGCCGCGCCATTTTTAGATCCAAACCTCCCGCCATCCGCCATGTTGTGTAAGAGGCGCGAAAATGGTGCGCACAAGGTCGCCCAGTCATCAAAACATGACCAGTTCTTCACCCGCCACCCACTACAGCCGGCCCAAGTCAGTGATAGTGATAATTATAGTGAGGATATGGACTTATATGAACTTTGGGGGTTTGACAAAGAGGCCCTGCAAGCCTCTGTGGTGGATAGTGATACAATTGATACAAGTGATACAGGTGAGGGCCAATAATCTGCCCTCTGCCTCGGAACCAACCGCCCATCCCCGTGTGCCCAGCCATCTTTTCTACTAATGTAAGTGTTAAAAAACCTAATATTATTGATATTTCTCTTAATTATTAATTGTGTGTGCATGCCATCATAAAGTTAAGATAATATTTTTACTACAACATAGTTGTGTGTCGTCAAAAAGTAGAGTTTGGGGATCGGCCTGGACTCCATTTCAATTAATCCCATATGTTATGTTGTTCACTTTACGCGTTCCTCACTTTCCGCGGGACCCTCCGGGTTACATTAACCGCGTAATGTGAGGACCAACTGTACACTGTATAATCCAGGCCAATGCAACCAATGCACTTGCATTGTTCAAAAAATTCTGACTGAGGCAAGGATATCATATGCATCAGTCAAATAACTGACCTATTGGTAATGTGATTTCATTGTCAGTGTTAAACTGCATGGCTCACCATCTTCTGACTAGCTTTCACTTTCAGTACTGGAGTACCTGAGTGGTATGTTTGACAAACTGTCCCCAGGGATGGGATAAACAGATTGGTGCCTGGAGGTAGGGTATGGTCACAGGTCACACTCACATCACCACCTGAACTCCAACCGGGATTTCCTCTTGAAGCATCACACAGCGGTCATCCATAACAAAGTCAGGTAACCAGGGCCAGATTAAGGTTGAGGGGGCTAAAAAATGGGGGTACTGCACTGTATTTAATCAAGTATACAATGACCATAGAGCCACAGAGCCTTAACAAATAATCATTTACTTAACCGCCTTGTGAATTTGTGAACTAGTGGCAAAAATTTAAATTTAAAAAACACAAATTAAGGCCTAAACTCGAGGGCCTAAAAATCATAAGAGCTTAAGGTTCTGCAGGCAACACATTCGCCACCAGGATTGCTTACATGGAATTCTGCACACACCTGCTGTAGAGTAACTGATAATTTTATATTTCTTACCAGCATAGATTTAAGGGTGGAAGCATATCTGAAGGTAATATTTACATCGAGATCCTGGCTTACTGAACTGATAACGGTAAGGTTTGATACATATGGCAAAAATATGTATGGTTTACTTACATCCAAAGGCGATTTAGCATAAATCAATGAATGTGTTACACGACATTGTCAAAAGTGATCGCCGCCAGGCGCAGTGATGCCTCAAAGGGGAATCCCAGTTGAGTTCGGGTGATGTGAGAGTAAACCTCTGTGAGGTAACGTCATTTGTACAGGATATCATGAGTTTTAATGGAATTGCTGTCATGAATGTTCACTATTCCAAGAAACTTGATGTGAACATCACTGTGAACAAGTTTGCTAAGGTACATCCTCATAGGATGGAACTACAGTAGTTAACATCATGAAGAATTATGACATATTAGTGGATAATTATCTTGATATGTACATTTAATGTTTATTGGTGTATGTGTTTGTAAGTGTCAGTGCCTGTTTGTATACATACTGTACAAAGCTCTATTGTACAAACAGTATGTATTGTGTAAATCAATAAAACTATATAGGTATATACAGTATAAACAAGGAATGGACACCTATACACACTGCTCTGTTTAGGCCAGATGATGAGGGACAACTAGGCAAGCATGGGGTTGGCTTAAAAATTATCCTAACACTCTCGAGGTCACAGACACATAAGTGGCATTTTGATTTCAAGCAAATTAAACTTTTGCCTCGCAATCAGATATGCCATCATGGCATTTTACCATTTTTCTCTATAAAATCTTCTAGTCGAACTACCGGTACTTCAAATTTTAGCGCCACTCCTGCGCAGAACCAAGTATTAAGGCTATGTGGCAACCTGTATAGGTGCAGTATGCCATGCATTATTGCACCACAGTCGCCAGAGTACATCTAGCTTTCTAAGCTGTGGGTGTGTGGGTCCCAGGTGAGATTCAAAAATGGCCACCGTGACCTTATCGCTGCTATCTCAATACTGTATATTTATCACTTACAACACGGATATTTATTCTTATGAATAGATAAAAGTGATGTGTCGCGAAATATTTATAATGAAATAGTGAAATGAACTTGAATTTATGAGACATTGGTGAAATGTGTACTCACAATACAGTGGCATATACCACAAAAGCATGTCGTAATATACAGGCCTAGCTTGGAAAAATAATAAGTGACAGTGAAATGTAGTGCAGTAAGGCATGCATATGGGTATGGTGAATTGTAATGAATATTGATTCATTGTGCTTATTTGATATGTATTCGTAAAGCCATTGTCGTTCAAATGCCAAGGCCTGCCTCGTCTGAGTGGTAAGTGGAAAATTTATTGCCAAAATTTCAGTTTTTGTCACAAACTTCTAACTGGTCTATTTCTCTTCCTTAGTACGTGTAGAGTAATAATTCACCGTAAAGAAAAAAATACTTTCAAAAGATTAAAAAAAAAATGTCCATAAACATTTTGGCAACTGAGCTCCTAACCAACACTTATTTTTACCTTTTATTCTGTAACTCCATTACTTTTTAAATTTTGCTATTGTCTTCCTTATGGTTTACTCTTTCTTGCCAAGTGCATTTTACACTGATTGATGCAATGATGTGGGTACAGTGCAAAGAGGAATCAACAGTAAACTCTCACTTTTCACTTATACTGTACTAGCCAAAATGGCTCTCAGTATTTGTTATTTATATTTTTGAGGGTTTTGTTTGCTTCCCAGCCTTTTTTACCTGGGAAGGCATCAATTGAATAAATATTTAACAATATCTTAGCTACGAAAAATGCTCGGGGAAAAAACTTCTCCGCAATTTTTGTTCATTCTGCGGGCTCATTAAATAAATTTCAGGTGATCCCGAGTGTTAACATGAAAAAAAAAAGTTTCCTGGAATGAGGTGAAAAAAATAGGAAGGGTACGTAAGTGATTTTTTTTTTAACCATAACCGTGATGATAGGATCAGATAGATTCATGTGCCTTTTTTTGTTAGTAAAATTTTGCTATGTTAATAAAAGTTGTCTTTATTACATAAAACTGTGGATAGAGCATAAAAAAAAAGAAAAAAAAACATAGAAAGACGAAAATGTTTTCTGAAATATCAGGTAAAATCACTGGGATTGAACACAATTTTCTAGGTAGAACCTAGTTACCAGAAAAACATGATTATTTTTTGCTTTGGATTGAAGAAGAATAATGAAGAAATCCTTGTGAAGCTGTCTATGACCCTTACTTAATAGGGCATAAATCAACAACACTATCATACACTATCACAATGACAGTTGATTCTGTTATATGACAAACAGCTGCATACAAGTATACAGTATACAGCACAGATAAAATACATATCATATGGAGTTTCGATTAAAGAAAAATTTCAATTTTATGAATTACTGTACGTACTAGTTTTATGAATTCCACAGCAAATATCCGTACAATTGTTTTTCATGATTTTCTGGGTGGTGCAAACAGTCATCAGAAAATAAATATTGTAATTATGTACTGTATAGTACAGGCAGCTGAAAATTTCACAGTGGTCAGCGGCAATATTAGCTAACCGTATGTCCAAATTTAACAATACTGTATGTGGTAAGGCCGTCCAAACACCTGTGTGACCATGACAATTAAAAAATGCAAAAATAAGATTAGTAAATACTGTATAACAATAATATTAAAAAAGAATATCAGTACGTACAAGTAATGGTTCACATAATACAGCTATATAAAGGTTACAGTACAGAAAAGTCTGGATTTACGCGGTTTTGGTTAACATGTTTGGTCATTTACGCGGTGCCTTGCCAGAATTGAGATGCTTTAATTACGCGGTAAATTCGGTCATTTACGAGGAGAGAAGCTGGCGGTCCAGCCGCACGCCATTTTGGATTCAAACCTCCCGCCATGCCTGACCAAAAGCAGGGGGAAGCGGAGCGGGGAGGGGTGCGCAGTATGTCGCTGTTGCGTTATCGGTGACGTCATATGACGTATCGGGCTGTGATTGGGCCACGCATCCTTACCTCCCTCCCCCGCTAGCTGTGATTGGTTTAATGTAATATGACGTGCCCTGCCACGGGAGGGAAGAAGCTGCTGACCTAGCAGGGCCTGTCTCACTGTTCTCAGTCCGCGTATACAGTTCTCTTTTGTGCCCGCTATTCCCCTCATAGCTCACAATGGCTTCCACGGGTCACCCACCACCAGAGAAAAACATTGAATTACCTGGACCAAGCCATGATTGTGTGAAGGAAATCATCGAGTTGGGGGAGAAAATTAAGCTCATCCTTAACAACGACCCGGACAAGCATTGGTATGAAGCGTCTAATAACCATCTGACGAAAGTTATGGAGCCGTATATCCAGATCTATCTCGACAACATCAATGCTAGTCATCAACATAGTATTGAGGACTTCCTCGCCTGCAACCCACCACAACCACAGCCAGCCCAAGTCAGTGATAGTGACGATATGGACTTTGAGGGGTTTGTCTGGGAGGCCCTGCAAACCTCTGCGAGTAGTGAAAATGATTCACCGGAGGGCAACTAATCTGCCCTCTGCCTCGGAACCAGCCGCCATCCACATGTGCCGACCCACCTTTTCTACTAACGTAAGTGTTAAAAAACCTAATGTTATTGATATTTCTCTTAATTATTAATTATGTGTGCATACCATCATAAAATTAAGATGTTATCTTTACTACAACATATGTATTGTGTCGGGAAAAAGTGGAGTTTGGGGGTCAGCCCAGTCTCTATTTCAAATTAATCCCACATGTTCTATCATTTCATTTACGCGTTTCTCGTATTACGTAGGCCTCCACGGGTTCAATTGACCGCGTAAATGCAGACTCTACTGTACTTCAGGAATTACTATTATTTGTGTCCTTTAACATAGACTAAATGATCAATAAAATAAGTCTACAGAATTAATATTTATTATCTCCCACACAACCTCTGTTATCCGGTTTCTTACATACCCATGACTTCTGTTAGAACATAAGAACATAAGAAAATAAGGAGTCTGCAATAGGCCAGTTGGCCTGTGCATGGCAGCTCCTGTCGAGAGTTACTACCTCATAGCTCCCCATGACCTGTTATCCGGCTTCCTACCTCCCCATGATCTCGGTTACCCCCTACCTTCCCACGACCTCTGTTCCCTGGCCTCCCACTTCCTCACAACCTCTGTTACTTGGCCTCATACATCCCCATGATCTCTGTTATACCTTACCTCCCCATGACCAGTTACCTGGCCTCCTACCTCCCTATGATCTCTGTTACCCTCATCTCCCCAGCCCTCTGTTGCCCTCATCTCCCCAGGCCTCTGTTACCCTCATCTCCCTAGGCCTCTGTTGCCCCCTCACCTCCCCAGGCCTCTGTTACCCTCATCTCCCCAGCCCTCTGTTACCCTCATCTCCCTAGGCCTCTGTTGCCCCCTCACCTCCCCAGGCCTCTGTTACCCGCTCTCCTCCTCAGGCCACTATTACCCTCCTGCCTACCTGTGCTCTCCACCAAGATTCACCGGTCAACAACACAAATTTATAATCTACGTACAGTAAAAATATGGTAAATAAGTTTTTTCTTCATATCCAATATCTCCTCGACTTACAACATATGCTACTTACGACAACCCGGACTTACAACAATCATTGTCGTTATATTATATTAAAATATTTTACAATATTTTCGAGTCAAGACGTATGGTCGTATTGGCTAATGACGCCTTACGACAACTTCGGCTGGCACGCTGCTGCGTGTGTACAGCATCCACGCTGTATTTCACTCAGTTTGTGTATTAAAAAGGGAAAGTTTTACAATTATTACCTGTACTGTGTATTATTTTCGTCGGTTCGACTTACGACCTAGTCGTCGGAACGGAACCCCATCGTAAGTGGAGGAGAGACTGTATGTATGTATGTATGTATGTATGTATGTATGTATATATATATATATATATATATATATATATATATATATATATATATATATATATATATATATATATATATATATATATATATATATATATATATATATATATATATATATATATAATTTTTGTCACTTATCAGCTGACTAGCCATTTGGGCAGTTGGTCTATCTAGTGTTAATACAGAAAGAAACCAGGGACTGGGAAACCAGTTATGTTTTGGAAGGGTAATACTGGATAACACCCTTCTCACGTGTGTTAAAGCTGAGGCTTGAACCCTTGACATATTGGTGAGATATGCACTGAGGGAACTATACCTAATGGACATCTCTCAAACCTTACCTAATTATTACCTACAGTGATATATAAATGTGATATGGGACAGCTTTCAACTTTAAAATATTAGGTGGTTACAATTTGTTTCTATTTAAATTGGGTTAACATTAATAAACATGAATAAAAAAAAAGTTTTAGCGAAAAGTTCTTAAGAAAAAATATTTAACCGACTAATCTGCCCACGTGTACTTGGGATATCAAACGCTTTCATCAAAATTAAAGTAATAGGGAAAAAACAAATTTCTTATGCCTCTTCACCTAACACTTTCAATTTTAGTATTATTAGTACTAATGTGACAACTAGTCTCTTAGTTCTCTTGAGAGTACACCTCAAAACACAACTGCTTCTCAAAAACAAACACAAACCCATATTTTTAAACAAACACAAACCCAACTTCTCTTTAAAACAAACACAACTGCTTCTCTCTGAAACAAACAGAATCCCAACTACTTCTCATTAAAACAAGCACAAACCCAACTTCTCTCAAAAACAAACACAACTACTTCTCTCTGTAACAAATACAACTGCTTTTCTCTAAAACAAACACTAACACAACTGCTTCTCTCTAAAACAAGCACAGACATAATGGTCTTTCTAAAAAGCAAACACAACTACTTCTCTTTAGAAACAAACACTTGGTTGAGACAGTCTGAGAGTGGCCTGTAATGTTAGTTTAACTATCATAAGGGATATCTGCTGTAACGTGCCAAAGTTTCCCAGGAGTTTAAGTCTCTGAAATGTGAGGTGCTAGAAATTCTCGTTCATAGAATCAGTCGGCAGCTTGAAGCCTCACTTAAATGTGCTTATACAGGTATAGAAAGGGATTATTACATTTTGTATTTCTAAAATCAACTGCCAAGATCTTCAAAATTAATCCCTTTACTCATATTCTGACATATTATAAACAAATACCTTGGAAAAATTGCAAAATAAGGGGGGGGGGAGATTCACTATTGTTCACTCCAAAGCTAAACTTGTGGCAGCAGATTCCTTTCTTCTTATTTTGGCTGTTTAAATTACCTGTATAAACTCAGCATGCCAGTCTGTGGAACAAATACAAAATCGTTCAGTCTTCAACGCGTCCATTAAGTACCAGCTTTATTGGCCACTTCTGAGCCACGCTAAAAACACATTTCACAAATTGTCGGTGGACCATGCAGGGATGGAGGGAGGAGTGCAGACGACTGTAAAAACTTTAGTATTTTCAGGAAGTTCACCAACTCACAATCTAAATACTGCCATGAATGGCATAAATACTGACATTCTCACGCAAAACCATTCATGGATAACAAGGCACTGGCGTCTCCATAACACTGTCAAACATGAAAAGTGTTCTTACTACAAAACTGTTGACTAATTTTTCTAAAGTAGGTACAGTAAACACTACCAAGAACACACCAATGTGAATAATGTCAACAATATTTAACTGATCAAGGTTACTGCTACTGACATACCAGTAAGTCCCCCACTGAGCTGCTACACAGTCCCAGAACTCCTGGGCCAGGAGCCATAACTCTGGGCAATAAGTACAGAAAATCTGATTAGTGAACCATCCTGAGATCTTGTTGTGACATCTCCACATAACAAGTTAATAATATTCCACTATTATTTGTTTGAGTTACTGAGTTCCATACTCGTGGACACAAGGACGGAAGACTTTTATTACTACGTCTCTCTCCCAGGATGGCAGCAACTTGAAGGAGTAACACACCTAGCACTTTAATGGTACAGTGTTGAGTGTAGGTAAGAGGGAATACTCCTTCTCCACCAATGTTTATGAAGTTGCCAACATTGCAATAAATGTTTCCTGTTAATATCAGTCAGATGCTTTACAAGATTAATTTATGCAAGTATGGCTCCACTAACTTCACTCTCAGTATAATCTAAACACATACAATAAATGTCTAAGATTTTAAATGTTTTGAATCGCTGGAGTGAAGAGATTACGTGAACAATCTCAAGTGGTAAAAAATAAATATATAAATAAATAATGACCTAAAAATATACCATACAGGAGCATGAGTTTGATACTCTACTGATAACTTGAGTTTACAGTGTGCATCCCCATGGTAAACCACAGTGTCCCCAAACATCCTTTATCGCCTGGTGAAAATAAAATTATCTTCTTGACTTTCAAACTCATCCCAGCTCTAGGGGGGGAAAAGTCTCTGTCACGACAAGTAAATCTATCTAACCCTTCAAGAGTTATCCCCTTCATCTGAGGGACAAAAGATGGACACGGCAGCGAGCACGTCACCCTATCATTTTGACCCAACTCAACAGTGGAACTCAAATTTATTCAGAACAGTTTTAGCTAGACAAAGTGTTCTAATATCTATTCAACGAAATCTTTTTAACATGCATACAGGTACAGGTGAGGGAGGGGGAATCAGATGTCTCCCTAACACACTGGTTCACTGGGTTCATAGGTGGCATGACACTGATTTATGGACACACACAGGTTCAAAAATATTATAGCGCCATCTTTTCAACCCATGAACTGAACCCTCAAATACACGAGTCTGGGGATGATTGTTTAACAAGTGATCAGTGATTTAAAGAGAGTACCGGTAGGTTTATTATCTGTAGCGTTCATTGGTGTGCTATAAAGTAAATTGTTCATAAACATGTCCCCAAGTACTAACATCTGCAGTAGTACGACGCTCTGTGAGTGACTTCTTAATCTACTGTCTCACCCGGTCTGTGCCTCCTCCGGTCTGTCTCACTTGCAGTTCGTCACCAAATAAACAAACAACATATTAAATCTACACAAATATATACCGTACTACTGTATTAGAATATTTTTCGAACATATAACATACTCGTATTATAATAATAATAATAAGGGAAGGCACATTTATGAAACATGATATCCCTCTTGTTGCCTAGAAATTTCTGTTTAACACTTTATTGATAATATAATTCTGTAAAAAATTTCTAGCCAACTTTAAGCCGGCATCCTCACCACTCATTCATCAGTGCCGTATATGTAACGAAGCATAAACAATCCAGCCATCACCAGCCCAAGTCGATGAGATTGACAAAGACCTCCAATAAAGCTTAAAACCCAGCATTTGCCACAAATTGTCACAGAAAGAGTCAAGAAGACAATGTATTTTCTTACTAATTGCAAGTTTTTAGGCAAAATTTTCTGAACATATAATCAATATCTGTGAAAGTTGTACTACTCATGAATGAATGAAAGCAGATATTCAATAAATTATTGATCTGGAGCATGACTGCTTTAACAGACTGTTTACAAATATGCAACAATTTTATTTTAAAATGTTACAGTAAAAATTATTTGTTATTCTTTTAAAATCCTGCTATTTCCAGCAGCTGTAATGTAATGAATAGGTCTGGATCACCAGCCATAGAAACAATAACTACTCTCACAACCATAGTACTGACCATTATCAGCAGCTGCAGAATTTATGAGACCTGACAACTACTAAAACCAGGACACCTACCAACTAAAACAACTGTGACCAGACAACTGTAACTAAAACAGTTATGAGATTCTCGCACCTTGCACAACCTTTGATACACGAAGAACACACGAGCATCTTCAAGGCACATCTGCTCCAGATTGTGGTGCACGTTTTTGGATTTCCTGACCAGTTGTTTTGTTTCTTCTTCATTCTTTCTAATTGTTTGTAGCCTTGCAGACATGCTACAAACTTGCAAGTGACAAAGTCAACAAAGTCAATCTGGGCTGGCAGTTCTCTTTTGCAGTGTGACCACTCTGATGGATGGGCTCTGTGGGGATGGCCTCACCCCCAACTTAAAAATCACCCGGTCCAGGGATGTCAGTGGCTAATGTGACAGTAGCTTAAAAGTCCTAGGAAAACTTGGAAACTAAAGTTCTAACATGGCCTAGCAACTTTGTAAGACCAAGCGAGAAGTGGCGACTACAGTCGAAGAGAGATTTGGTAACTACATTACTGAACTTAAAACAAGTAAGCTAATTGGGTAGTGTCAACAAATGAGGGCGAGGAAATTGTGTTCATTTATACCTGGTTCAGACTAAGCTATCATCCACAAAGGAACAGAAATCTTAGCAATAAATCTTTTCAGTTCTTGTAATCTACTTCCACCTTTTTGGTTTTTAGTGGGAGGAGGTGGAGGAGGGAGGGGGGGGGGCACGGCACGACCACGAGTACTGCACACAGTTTTTCTAAAGAGCCTTTTTTGTGAGACTTCCATTGCTCTTTTTTGAATGCCACTGAAACAATATTATTCTTAAGGATACTCGAGACAAAATCTACAGTTCAGTATATCCTATGTTGGTTAAAAAAAAATTGTGGATAGTGTGTGTGTGTGTGGATAGTGTGAGTGTGTGTGTTTATATACTTGAGGGACGGTACAGACTGGTTAAAATATAATGAATCTAAGATAACACATAATTGGGGTACCGATTCCAGATGAATTTACGGTAAACTTTTATTAATAACATTGGATCAGTTTCTTCCTAAGCAAACACATAACCTATCATTATGTCCTTTTGCTTATTTCTGAGATAATATGATTGTGTGTTGAAATGTATGTACAAATTTTCTTGCTTTCTCAAGAATGATAAATAAACAGAGTGAATATACAGTAATCCACCACCCATTCACCAGTGATAGAGCGGCATCTCTCGCCCCTTATGTCACGTGTCCCGACCCTACCAAATAACACAAGTTCCTCCAGGTACTCCGGTTTCCTCCTGTATTAACACTGGACAATAAATAACATAAACGAGTAACAAAAGAATGGACCAACCACCCAAACAGCTTCTGAACTTATATGTTGTGAAATTATAAAAAAAAAAAATAATTATAAAATAACATATTTACTGTTATCTGTACTGAAAACCCTATTTTGTAAGAAAATGAGTTAAATAATTTTATACTTGTACGAAGATTCTAATATATGGACATTTAAATTTTTTGTCAATATGAACGAAAGGTGCATCATCATCCTTTGTAACAATGAGCCTACAAAAATAATGTGCAATAAAGAAATACAAAATAATGTAAAATACAAATAAGTTAAAATAATTAAATAAAAATTGTATGAAAAATAACAAAATGCAAGAAAAAATAATATGGGGCAGCTTCTCATACCTCCACGTTGTACAAGGCAGGTGTAGCTTCAGTCACTGCACACAAAAAGCAGACTCTGGCAACAGAATCTCCAATAAACATGCAAATTTTGCTGACTCGATTATCTCTCAATTTCAGTTCTTTTTCACTGTGATTGGAGGTACTCGACACGCGCTGATCCATCACTTCCTGGCGATACACGGCCCGGAAACAGAGCTAATCATGGACTGCACCCAGCACTGTCACTCTCACTCTTGTTCCACACCTAGCTCTCCAGGCTTTGGCAGATATTCTTTGATATTAGCTAAAAAATATACACCATTTTGTAATTTATTCTATGAGCATTTCATGTGACATCCCGATTTGTCGATTTGTTTACTTCCAACTGGACAAGACGCCATAGCATCACTCCTATGATTGGTCCACAAAAACCAGTTATTTTATAGAAATATAAGCTTGAAAGTTATTTTTAATTATAATGAATAGTTGTGCAGTGAAACATAGCACAAACAAGACAAAGGCAGCTTCAGGAGTTACAGTACAGTTCATAGCAGATCCCAACATTCAGATTAGAGGACATTTTGACTGAGGAATATAGCCAGAAAGAAGTATAATCCTCCAAAAGCATCTGACAATAAAGACCGCTACAATCATTTCGGTTTAGGCCAAACTACATTTTTATGGGTGACCACAACAAAAGGCAAAGCTTATAAGATATTTGGGATAATATGTTAAGTTGATACAGGGGACACATGGTTCTGGGGGCGGTGAATACAATGGTGACACCCTTACTTTAGCATTACCTAGCCTAACCCTACTCTAAGATTAATCTCCTTTATTTTCCAGAATAAGGATAGGTTTAAGTTTAGGGTTAACATTAGGGTTAGGTAAGGTTAGATAACAGATCAAAATAATTTATGTGAGACAAAAACAGATGTAAATATTACAATTTAAATGCTCACTACTGCTTTTATAAATGCAAATACTGCCCAGTTGTGCTAGGTACTGGCTGGTGTAACAAGCTTAATTATATCCCCTAGCCACTTTGAAGCCCGGGTACAAAGTTGGCATAGACCAGATTCCACCCAGGGGTTAATCTGGCCGAAGCTGTTGTACGTACAGTCAGCAAAGAAATGAATATCACGCACAGCAAGACTAGAATAACTTACTTAAAATTTAATTTTCACTGCTGAGTAAACTTATTTTAGAGTTGAAAATAATAAGCAGCTGGCTGTGTCTTAACTATCACTTTTATATTATGTTGTAGGGAAGGTTAAGATTTGGTATCCAAGTGACGTTTGATTACCTATGTTTTACTGTTGATCAGAATAACATGTTATGGAAAGCTTACTGTCAGTACATGTAATACATAATTAGTGAAGAGACAATGTTATATGTATTTAAAGTACCAAGAAATAGTAAAGGGTGACTAGTGACTACTGTTGTTGACAAAATCAACCAATGATATAAATTAATCATTCAATTCTAAACTACTAAACATTATCAATTATGTAAAAAAAATAAAAAATTCAATCACAACAGCTTTTGGCTCCTTGTCTACAATAGGGTGACTCTTACAGGTTGAGCCTGAGGCCCATTGGCCTAATATCTGCCAGTGTTTCCCGCAGTTGTGCTGGTAGAGTGATGATCAAGTAACATTGTCAATCAGAAATTTTGTATTACTGTACTTATCTTTGGTTGGATTGACAGCTTGGGTCAGGGTAAACTGCAGACCAAACTCTTTGGTTAGTAGGGAGGCAGCAGCCCATTGAAAATTATTTAATAACAGATCATATAAACCAGAGTAAATGGGAATGTTTGCTTTCTCCAGGCTTCATGCCACTTTTGGTCATGTTTCTTCCCACAGTTCCCAAACTGATGATGTTATTGTTTACATCTATGAGTCACTCCTTTACACACCAAAGATGAAAGCAAAATAACAATCTGTTAGTGACCATTTCTAGATATTTTTCCAGAAATGAAGACCTCTCTAACCTTCTCTAAATCTTTATTGCTATGTGAAACCCACATCCCAAACACTATGATATGTAATCAAAGACAGCAATATTATTTTTATTAAAGTTTCCAATAACAACACAATTATAAGAGAATAACTTGATAATAAAAAACTGTAATATGTTCTACCTCCGGGAGAAATTGGATCTGCTGTAACTTTGGAGTTGTAGACAATAATGATAAAAAATAAAGACTAGGTTGAATTCAATGTTGATTTTACAAACATGAAGAACCGTTACCAACCCAATCCAAGATAAACCAACCAACCAAAGGTGTCCACAAATACTGTAGTTATTGCCAACATAAAGAGTACTATTATTTTTGTTTTGTAATGACTACTCAAGTTATAATAATATAATAACACACACAAATAGTTCTACATTTCTCCCGCCAAGAACAAAAAAATCCAATTACGATAGTCTTCATGGAATTGCACCCCTATGCTGACCACCATATTTAAGTTGCTGTTTAACTAGGCCATTTAAGAGTTGTCTAAACCACACTACAAGTAAGAATTTATGTAATATTCTAAGAAGCTCGGAATTGAGGGTGGTGCAGTGAACCTATATACAGGGTACAGTTACTGAACTACAATACCTAGTGAATGATAGATGATACAGCAGCTTACAGCCTAGTGGATGATGGATGATACAGCCTTGTGGATGATGGGTGATACAGTCTAGTGGATGCTAGATAATACAGTATCATTAACAACAAACGTATTGTCAACATCTGTGGGCAATAATTTTAAACCTGACTCTTGACAAAAAATTGGTTTAGTATTTTCAAAACATTCAACGATTTTGAAACGTAAGTAAACAACTGGAGCAAATATTAGTGTGAAATTGAAGAACAGTACTTTCGAATTTTGTGCGGAGTACATATACTGGTGGGGTGGAAAAGAACTCTAAATACTGTATTAGGTGTTATTTTCCTTGAACATCGCAATAAGCTTTACTATTTCAGTGCATCGAAGAATTTTGTTTTTGTTTTTATATAGAACAACATTTTTGTAATAGGTGAAGAAGTACATACCCCTGTATAGAGTAGCATACTCTTTAACTTTTTTATTTTATTTTTCAAATTGAAAATGATTTGCTTGTAAAAATATTGAAAAATGTGTGAACCTGTGTCACTCCCAGGATGTTGTGTGGTGGTTGGCTTTCTGGAGTAGGAGAGTAAGATGTCCTGGATTCATTTTTTTAACTGTGTTGCCCCCACATAAACAATTACAAATAAACATGGATATAAATAAATAAATAAATAAAGAACAAAGAATATTGGTACTCTGAACCACGCCATCACCGTACTGACTATTAGATTAAAAATATGCGTAGACTCCAATAAATCAATATTGCAGTTATCAGTACTTCAACTTATATAATTGGATCAAACATACAGCAAGAAGGAGGTAATGAGTGTATTACATATAAGTTTTACCAGTGGGCAACATTCTTTAAATTGTGTTGCTTTACCTCCTGTTTCTTTATGAGAGCGAAATTGTCTTTACAATTAACTACAAAACTACCATACACTGTTATAAATAACAGTCACTTTATTTAAAGGATATAGATTGGCTAAACATTAACGACTAGCTACTGTACTTCATCCGAACAGTGACTATAGACACAATGGTTTGGTGACAGTAATTTTCTATCTTGAATTTTTAATTTACGTTTGGGTAAATTTTGCACTCTTCCAAATCCTTAAGTCCTCTGGGATCTATTCTGAACTTCACAAATGAGTCATAATCATTTGTATATTCACCCTATTGGAGATATTAAAACACTCTCTGGCCGGGAAAAAAAATTTGAGGGGTAAAAATTATTGTATCCTGCTTCCGAACACACGCATCCGCACCACAACTTCAGCAAAAACGTGTGCTAACTTCTTTTTTGCGCAAAATACATATATGTATTTGGCGCAAAAGTGAAAAAATTATGTTTATAGAAAGCATGTTTAATGTTTTTTAAAGGTGAAAGTGCATTCTAGAGGCCATGTGGCCCATTTGGGCTGTGCGAATACAGCGCCTTTTAATACTGTACTAGGCCTTCAGCACACAGGGTGACAGTGTGGACAGCACTGCACTCAAATGCCTGCACATCCTAATCTGCACAGTTAGGTACTAATCCAGATTTGGGTGAACTGTGGGTGTTCTGGGCAAGAACCAGTAACCCTTAGGACTAGTGGTGAGTACTGTATCCAGTCGATCCCTCACCACATTTTTAAAGATAACTTTGTTTAAACATTTCCTATAATATAATTTTAACAATAATTTTTTAAATTACATTTGACAATGATT
Source organism: Homarus americanus (assembly GCF_018991925.1). Taxonomy (NCBI): domain Eukaryota; kingdom Metazoa; phylum Arthropoda; class Malacostraca; order Decapoda; family Nephropidae; genus Homarus; species Homarus americanus. Next base: position 8,935,686 of record NW_024723833.1, on the reverse strand, counting down.
CACTCTTGATCAGAAAGACTTGAGGGTGTTAGGGAATCACAACACAAAGACTGATACAATACACAAGAAAAGCACAAACAGCTAGCAGAGGGAAGCAGTTCTCTACCCCAACAGCTGCTAAAACCTGTACACAATCATGCAGGATAACTGGGCAACAAACAGCTGCTTCCTCGCCTCCAAGGATCATGACCACCTCATATATGGTTGGCCTGAAGATGACACCAATCTTATACATCCTATGGCAAACCACATCATTATTTACACCCTCAACAAATTTAGAGAAATTAATACTCTAGCTAATGCTCTAACTAGAGTATTAGGCCAGAATTTGGTAACTCAATTAATGGGTAACCCAACTTAAGGATATAATTGGTGGTGTTACAAGACCTAACTAGGCCTGTACAAGATGTCCTCCACTATCCTTGGAGACACAGACACAGCCTCACTACTCTATGCAACGTACTTACGAGAACTTGCTGCTTCTTCATCCTGTAAAACTGAACAGAAAGGAAAATGCAATGCAGTTAGACACAGCAATTGATAAAGAAATATGGTCGCCTTTGGTCACAGCTGGGAGACCTACCCTGGCAGCCACCAATCACTCAACGCAAGAATCCATTACATGACACAAACACAAGTCCCTAACTTAATTCTCCAGGATGAAAACAAATTTGTCATTCTGCACATTCATCAATAATTCATAATGAACTAACTCTTTTTAATGTCAGTGAGCCTAACAGCTAATTAATTACACCTGCATATCAGATGATCCTAAAACAGTAAACAAAAGCCAACTAATAATAATCGCAACCTGTTACTCGAGAGTCGTGTCACTGATCCTCCTCTCCATCGTGCCTGGAGTCCTCACAAAAGTCTTGGCTGTTGCTTATAAAAGTAATCTCACACAAAACACACCACACTACTATTACTATACAGTACACATATTTCATTTACTTCCACTCCTGGTTCTTGATCGTGACAAACATACCACTAACACATCTCACTGCTATAGACAGTTATTGAAAACAACACAGCAATGTTTCACCACTAAGGTGTGGGAACTTACTATTAACATGGAGTTCACGCACACACGCACGCACACACACCCTAGTGGATCACAGGATGGTTATCTAACTCATGAGAGCATCTATGGACCACACTGTTTCCTAAGTACTTGAGGAGCAGCTCTGCAGTGATGAACTTCTCCTGAGTGTTAGTAGTACTGTATATGTAATCTGATGGAGTGAATGCCAGGGATTGTTGCACGAGCAGAATGCTAAGCAATATATATATATATATATATATATATATATATATATATATATATATATATATATATATATATATATATATATATATATATATATATATATATATATATATATATATATATATATATATATACACAAACCTGTGGAAGAACAAGCTACAGCCACAAGCTGACAATGAAAAAACTGAAGGGTACTATAAGATCAACTCTTCAAGTATTACTATGCAAATGATACAAGCAGTTGACACATTATTAAACTAATGTACTAAGCAACTCAAGAAATCAGGAGAAATGCATGAGACTCACAGGTGAGCATTAAGTCATCAAAGAACACTGGTATACGTGCAATGATAGACGCTAAATACTGGTACAGTAGTGCTAAATACTGGCAGCTCTTTAAACACTGGGTATACAGGCAACTCCTAACATCCTTAATACTGTATAACATTATCTTCTCTATGGTAGAAGACAAGCAGTTACCAAGTTATAGCCACACAGCCCCTCCTAACAACAATGTATTATTATTCTCTCCTATGAGGCACAAGACAAACTGCTGCAGTGTGAGGTGCTGTATGACTACTGTCCTGGGCACCTTCCTATTACTCTCTATGGCTTATATTGGGAATCAAAATACTTCACAACCCTTTTATCTTGGTGTGGTTCTTGTAAACAAAGTTATGTACATGGGCCTGTTGTGTCTCAGTGTTAATTACCAAGAAAGAACCTTAACACAGGAAATCAAGAGAAGAGGAGGTAAATAATGTTGAACACAGAGCTGTGTGAATACCTGTGAAGAAGAAAAATTATAATTATAATACAAAGAGAATTATAGTGAACACATGCAAATTAACACCACAATAAAACCAATGGCTGCCGTCTTTGCAATCTCAGACCTATAAGTCACTTTTTCCACATAAGTTATGAAACTGAGTGCACTTCCGATTGTCTCAGAGTAATTTTGAAGCTATTTTGGCCCTCCTCTTTGTCTCGCATCTCAAGTGTGGGAGTTGGGAGGTGAGTTTATATTACCAGTCAGAGAAAGGAGTGTAACTGGTTAAAGTGGAGACGCCACGGGGAGCAACACAGGCGGGTCATGTTTATGGCTCTGAGCACCAATATTTACATCAATACTTGTCACTATTCCCTCTACTACAGCGGACACCCCTTGCCACCGCAAGGGACTATGGAGATTTTTAAGATGTTTCCTCCCTAAACTTGTCCTCTACTTGGAGCTGTAATGTTACAGACTAAACTTGTTCTCTACTTGGAACTGTGGAGTTACCTCTAACTAGCTCACAGAAGTATGGAATCAAGATGGCAGCACAGATGGCATTCATATGATGGCAAGATTTCATATGTGCTTATAATGACTCCGGATAAAACACAGCTAATTACATTAAAATCTTGGAGCAATTGAGACGACTCTCTTTAGGCTACTGTCTTTGACCAGGTGCTGACAGCAGTCAATATAATGCGGCCACACATCTCATGTTACGGTGAAAAGAAATGGCGTCTGAATTTTTTAATCAGTATCTAGCCTTTAGAATTTGGTCATAAATATCAGTTACTTTAAGATCCTCAACACAGCTTTTATATCATTCTCTAACATAGGATTTCCTTGTTTACCTCAATGCTCTATATGTTTTTCTTTAATCTCTATTCATTGTGTGTTTATCAAAGGCCTCTTCAAGACAGTCACAGCTCATAAAAGGCTCAGCTGGTATTAAAAGAAAACGAATTGAAATTGCTGTTTAGTGTGAAATTCATTACATTTGTTTCCATATAATAATTCATCATCTTTTATTTGACACACCTGTTGTTATAAAGCTAGGTGGTGTGAGGATCATCCAGTAAAAGTCTGAAATTCATAACACAAATTGAGAAGTTTTCTTTTTTCTGAAATTTTTGTTCACAATATGTATATGGAATTACAAGCTTCTAAGTGAATTCTTTGTTCTTTAAAGTTCCCACAATGGACACTTGTGGTATGTCGGTACTTTTGACAATTCCTCTGGCGGGTAGGCCTGGCTGGCAGACTCGGGTAAGACCATCACGATGTCCACATCACAAAGTAACCGTGTTAGGTCATGAAGCCGCGACTTCTTGTCATCAAAACTGACTGCACTATTTTATAGTTAGTTAAATAGGCAATTTTCAGAAATACTTTGCATATTGTAACATATTCCTTTTCATTTTTTTTATAACTAGTAAAACATTTGGGTAACTGCACAATTTGTTTAGTACAATATGACATATTCAAAACACTATAATATTCATTAATATTAGTATTCATACCGGTAAATCAAAATAAGAGCAAAACAAATATAGCTAGTGGAAAGCTCTGAGCTCTGTACCATTGGGGATAATTTTTTATATTTTTCATTTCTGCTTACTGCCATGGAAATTAGTGAGTTATAAGTGTGCTTCAAAAATTAGCTACAATTACCCTGTATTTCATGTACAGTATACCAATCATGATATTTGCAAAATGAAGTTGTGGTGGAAATGTGAGAAAAAATCAAATGGCTGCTGAATACGTAGACTAAAGGTATACCCAGATAACCGACGCATATAGGAACTGGGAAAAGTCGTTGGTTCGTGAATCAACAGTTATCGAAGCAATTATTGTAGTTCCATAAGAACATAACCAATTCAGGGGGTTAGTGACTGGCCACCCTCCTAGAACTCCCATCTACCCTTGCCAGCAAGAAAATAAAACACACATATAAAGATAGCATAATAAGCTTGAAATAAGAAATGTAAAGCATAAATTGACTGTTATTTACCCGTGTTGAGGATGGTAAAGACGGTCTTGGGTAGCAAGTTCAAGTCTCTACCACTCTTTGCTGATCCATCACCACTCTTATTATGCCTATCACATCACATCAAGTTGCCTTGCACAAGAGGAACTATCACTGGGATGTTTAGGCATGATTGAGTAACACACAATGTCAGAAATAACGAAAAAACATGGTCAGAGACACACATTAAGTGTAAACAAGAGCAAAGTTGACAGGAATGAGTCAAAGGCAGTGCATAGAGCCCTCTGGTAACAAGAATTCACACCACACTAGCTCTGCCGATCACTGGATTTCCGGGGTATCAACGAAACTTGTGGGGTATTCCCCTATAAGTATTCGGTAGCCAACATCAGTTATTGGGGTTCACCTGTATCGGAAAATATGGCACTGTTATATGATATCTACAACATCAATAATTTTGCTGAGGAGTTAAGTCCTGGTGTGAAATGTGGATACAGCGTCAACAATCCCAGAAGAAAACCGCATCTGATTCCGATGAAGCCTTGTCCTTGAGAGATTTTCTCAAGCAATGTGATTCGTTTCCTGCTAATCAAGAAGCCTTACTGGTCTCCTTGACACTTCCAGCCTCCACTTGTGAAGTTAGTAGAGCAGTCATTTAGCACGCTGAGACATGTCAAGACATGGCTTCGATCAATGTCAACTGAATGCTTGTCTGGATTGTGCATGCTAAGTGTGCATTGCCAGAAGATGATAGATAAAATAAAAGCCTTCACTGATGACGTAATTGATCGTTTTGGAGCGGAAAAGCACTGCCTGCAGTACTTATTTAACCAATGAAAGTCCACTGCAAATGTTCTGAGCAAGTCACCATTGTGAAAGAGAGCTAGCATTGGCCATCCCTAAATTTTTGGGATTAATGATATCAAATTAATTATTTTCGTTAGTTTTTAATGCCGATTCAACCCTACGATAAGTTGAGTGACTAATAATTTGGTGATGACAATGATAAGTGATATTGCTGATCATTCAGTACTCGAAAGTTACTTTATCATATTCAATCATAGTTTTATATGGATGTGCAGTATATACTGTACCTGTTTTAAATAAACTATGTAAGATCTTGTCTTGCTTTTTTGCACCCCCCTGGAAAAATCCTGCAGACACCCATTATTACATCAGTATTAATGAGGTCAGAATACCATGTCCTGGTGTTTCATAGCCATACTACAATGTCTTAGTGTCATGCTCCACCATTACTGCCCTATTATGATGTCGTCATGATGGTCACCTAATTCATGACTTCACAATGTTAGCTATATAGTATCGATAACGTCACAATGTTTATTTATATCGATGATGTCACAGTGGTCATACCACTAAAATGACTTCATAATATTGTAGTTAGCTTGCTCAATGATGATACCACAATAGTCGAATAATGGATGTGGCCATAATTTCTTTTTGATGATGTCATAAACCAAAACACACCGGTGACACCACAAAAGCCATCTGACATAACCGATTCATCTAACTGATCAACTGTCAGAGGGAAGGTAACTGACTGATGGCATTTCCCACTCACTGACTAACATACCAAACCATGACATTAAAAAATAGCCACAGGTATTAGAGAAGACAGGATATAGGTACTCTATTACAGTCAAGGGGCACGGCGGGTCAGGTCAGGGACGGTATGTATTTTGGGTATACTTGTTCATCCAGTAGAACCTTGATGAGTAGGGTCAAGGGTCATACAGGGTCAAGATACAAGGTCAGGGTCATACAGGATCAGGGATAATTATGCGAATGGGGCCACAAACTCCAGAATGATGAGGTCAGGGGTCATGAAAGGTCAAGAATTGAGAGGTCATGAAGGGTCATGGATCTTGAAAGGTCCAAAGGCCATAAAGGTTCATGTGCCAGAGTGGATCAGTTTATGTCAGGGGTCATAGTGGATCAGTTTATGTAGGGTCAGGGGTCATGATGGATCAGTTTATGTAGGGTCAGGGGTCACAATGGACCAGTTTATGTAGGGTCAGGGGTCACAGTGAATCAGTTTATGTAGGGTCAGGAGTCACAGTGGATCAGTTTATGTAGGGTCAGGGGTCACAGTGGATCAGTTTATGTTGGGTCATAGTGAATCAGTTTATGTAGGATCAGAGGGCCTAGTGAATCAGTTTATGTAGGGTCAGGGGTCACAGTGGATCAGTTTATGTAGGGTCAGGGGTCACAGTGGATCAGTTTATGTAGGGTCAGGGGTCACAGTGGATCAGTTTATGTTGGGTGATAGTGGATTAGTTTATGTAGGGTGATAGTGGATCAGTTTATGTAGGGTCATAGTGCATCAGTTTATGGTAAGGGTCATAGTTGATCACTTTACTGTAAGGGTCTCAGTGGATCAGTTTATGTAGGGTCAGGGGTCATAGTGGATCAGTTTAAGTAGGGTCAGGTCAAGGTCATACAGGTTCAAAGGCCATACTATAGATACATGAAACATGACTAAATAGGGCACTGTGTTTAAAGACCAACTTGATAGTGTGACTAAACTGTCAGGTTCACTAATTAAAGAAACTAATTGCAAACTATTGTAAAGACAAGCTGAGGATTCAAAAGCTTTGACAATACAGTATATTATTTGAACAAAAATTTTGATCTAAAAGTCCACTGATAGAAAATGAGGGCGAATTATTAAATAAGGAAACATTTTTAATAGTTTGTCAGTACAGGTTGGACCCCGCTAACCCGGGACCCGATAGTCTGGCAGCTTCGATGGTTTGGGACGGTGTCATAGCTTATAATTTACTCCTAAATATGCCTTCTAAGAGACTAGCAAGTTGTGGAAATGGTTGTAATGAAGCAAAATGTAAGCATGTGACATTAAATATTTTAGAAAAGATGTCTACACTGAAGAAATTAGACAGTAATACTGTAGTACATTTTATGCATTATTTTGCCTTTTTTAACCCCGGCTTTAATGGTTCGGAATTTAAGCTAATCCGGAACCGGTCTGGTCCCAAGCTTCCCGGATTAGCGAGATCCAACCTGTACAATACAGTATGAGGATGATACAAAATGAATGGCGGAAGAATGTTTACATCCAGTTGTGGGCTCCTGATGCACATCTAGATTCTTGGGAATCTTTGATACTACCTGTACCCTGTATTAATATTGCTATTACAAGTACTATTGCTATTACCTTTACTACTAGTGATGAGAATACTGTTACTACACTACTACTAATGCTAATAATAATAACAATGATACCACTACTACTACTACTAATTAATTAATCATATTATTATTATTACTGGATTATTATCATTATGATTATTATTGTCATTATCATTTAGTAAATAGCATCTGGCATCATCCTAATTTACCTAAAGGGGAGGTTAACTAATGAATGAATGAATGAATGACTGAATGACTGAATATATAAATGAATGAATGAATGAATGAATATGTGTGGATGTGTGTGTGTGTGTGTATTCATTGGAAAAAAGTGTAAAAATAGCCATTATGGGAATGATTACTGTACTTGTGGCCAAATTCACAAAATTGCCATTGAAATAACTCCATTTACCCGTTAAAAGTTTCTCTGCAAAAACAGGAATGACTGGAGAAGCAGTGTGCACCAAGGCGGGGAATTTGTATTGAATTTCATTGCACAGAAGAATACTGTACTGGATTGATACTGGATTTCAATGCACCAGCTACATTAAACCAAACAAGAGGTCTTCACAAATAACCAAAACAAATACACACTGAATGCTCAATTTAGGTTTGTAGGGCCAGGTCCTGCAAGGTTGGGGGACATACAAGGCTTGAAATGAGATTAGGTCGTGTACACATCCAGCATGACTTCAAGGGATCACAGGTATGGAGGACGGTTTTGTTTCAACCCAATAAGACCTAGAGAGCATCAAGGATACAATGCTAGAAATAAAGACCAGACTATTGCCCTAAAACTCATGTGGGTGCTGTGGATAATTAGCACTATCTACCCCCACATCAATACACCTCACTATCTCAATCCAACCTGTTTCAATCAAATCAACAAATGAAATATGTACAGTATACATAAAGAGATTTTTATGCATAAATAAAAAAAATGGAGTGTGTGTGTAGGAGCAAAAAGAAAATAACTAAATCATATGCACGAGAGGATTCAGGTGATACAAAGTTAGTAAAATGTCAGTGCAAAAAAAGATAAAAAAGAAAAAGAAAAAAAAAATAGTAAAAGTTTGACATCATAAAAAAGTTTGTGCAAGTCTGTGATCATCTCCACGTGGGGACAAAATGCACTCTAAAGGGTGACCACACTGCTTATGTGTCGTCAGGGCAGTTCAGGAAACTCTACTGCGCGGGTCTAATTTCACGAAGTTTTCCCCTTTAAACTGTTTCGCTGTCAACTATTCACCAAAATGGAATCGATGTTGCTCTGAGACTTTATTTTAACTAAAGGTAATTGGAAGAAATTAACGAACGAATATTTGAGAACCAGAAGTACTGTATTTGAGAATCAGCCCTAGAGTATGAACTATCAAAGTAAAGTAAGGCAAATTTTATTTAAATTTTCCCAAAATATAATTTGAAGTTACAGTGGCTTCAAACTTATTAAACAGTTATTTTACCTTGTTACACAGCCAGTTTGAGGTACAATTTGATATGTGTATATGAATCTAGTCATAGTTCCCTTATACTGATGTTGGCAGGAAAGACCATTTTTTATTCAACACAAGAAGTAATTTACTGGATATATGTAAAGTAAAAAATATCTAATCAACTTATAATCACTAAGAGACAATGATTTCATACAAATATTAATATATTTGTGAATGATTTTTATTATAAGTTGCACACATGAAAAATTAAATCAACTACAGGAGAAATTATAGTACAGTACAGTAAGTGGTACACAGTGTCAAATATGTTCAACAGAAAATTATCCATTTTGCTGTTTTCTGATGAGTTTATTTTCGTGGAAGTAAACATCTACCAACCCACAAGGGGTCACAGATCAAGGTTAAAAAAGCCATAAGTCCAGGAAACTGTGAGGGTAAGCTTTTTCAGTGAAAATTGTGAACTTTTGGAACAATCTGCCAGAGAGTGTTGTGAAAGGCACCAAGTGTGAGTTCATTCAAGGCCAGACTTGACCAACACTGGAGCAGGTTCCGATATACAGCATTCAGGAGCCAGTGCATGCCCATAATTTGCCAACAATGCGTAAGAGACATGACCGACTGACTAAGCGGCTAATGAGCCAATCAGTGGCAAAGAGGATAAAAGTAAAAAGGAAAAGTAACTATGGTACAGTACCTGAATCTGTAGGCGACGTTGCACGTATTAAGACCAACAACCAACATACTGTTCCCAGCCATTTTATATCAGTTATAAACATTTATCTGTACTCACTAATTGCTATTGTAAGGTGCAGAATTTAAAAAATTAAGTTGGGTAACTGCTAATGTTTCATGTCAATTCCAGGTAATAATACAAAGCAAAAATAGATGGATCAAGGTAGAGATGAAAATAGGACAGCAGCATTTCACAATAAAATTAACCTTAATTACAAGGTTGATCAACATCTCGAAAGAAAAATACAGTAAATGGTGAAGTTAGACACGTTCTTTGGTTAACAAAAAATCAGAGAGAGATTTGTAAATTTATAAACGGAAAAAATGTAGATAATTATTCATGACTTCACAGCTGCTGATTTTTCATAGAAAACGAATTTGAAAATGCTGCAATTTCACCATGTTTTATAGTGAACACTGCTTAAAGTTATGACAAATGTGTTGAAAAGTGTTTATTTAAAAGTTCAAGTTAAGTTGACCTGACCTAACCAAACCAAACCTAATCTTACTTACCTAACCTAACCATAAAATAACCTAACCTTAAACTAATCTAACCTAACCAAGCATAAATTAACACCTGTCGTGGGCAAATTTATTGTTACTGAGACTGGGGGAAATGGCTGTGAAGTCCTCCATATTAGCCAACATGTAAACTAACAACTTTAGTTTCGAAACAAGAAATCACTAAAAAATATGCTTAAAGTTTAAACTTTCCTAAAAATAAAGTAGCTAGCCAGTTTTGTACTGTATATAAATAAGTCTCTCTGTTCTATGCTAGAGGGATTACGTTTAATCGGTGAACGGAAATAGTCACAGGAAAAAAGTCACATGGCTTGTACACATTAACAACACTATACTATATATGATGGCATTGCACATAGATTAGGTAAAGTTAGGTTAGGTTTTTCCGTGCCTTTTCTTCTGTGACTTTTTTTCTTAGATTCGTTTAATCCTGTTTAACAAACATGGAATGATGGACAGACAGACAGATAGATTGCTATATGGTCAGAAAGTACAAATCAATACACTCATTACATATGCCACTGGGAATTTAATGTTGATACTGTAAAGTTATTCAGAATAAGATGACATACACAAAAACAAGAGGGTCAATTTATAGTTTTTATCACACCAGTCTTTATTTCAATATTAAAAAATGATTTTCCTATGTATTTTGATGAGTTTCGAACGAATTTGATATTCATTTCCACCGGAAATCACGTGTTTTTTAGATACCCCCCTTCACTCAACAATCATAAAGGAAAAAGTTGGATTTCTTTTTTAGAATAAATTATATTACGAACCAACGAAGAAAACCTAACCTAACCCGTTGTTCATGCCCCAGACGCTTAAAGAGCGAAGACAGAGGCCAGGAGCGTTGCGTGAGCAGGGAGTCAGACCCTCCGCCTTATGTAAACAAATTATAGCGACACTTGACTGAGCGAAAGTAATAATCTCGAAAAATTAATATCTCGGTTATCCTTAATTTCCGGTGGAAATATCATTAAAGAAAAATGTCTTAGAATTATGTAAACATTAAGAGATACATATTTTTAATAAGGAAATCAAGACCGGTGTAATACCATAAATTCACCAAAAAGAGGAATAAAAACAAATTTCAAAATCTTATAAACCAATATATCAAATAAAAGAAGATGGATGGGTTTCTCGAATGAGTTTTAAAAAAAAAAGGTTAATATATGACTAACCCGCAGGGCTGCATTAGCACCGATCTGGGCGTATCATCTCACGTCCAGAAATGCCTCAAATTTCACCATATCATAGTAAGTTCTTTCTGTTTAATATACCAGGGGAGTTAGGTAAGGTTAGGTAGGTTTGTTTGGTTAGGTAGGTAGGTTTGTTTGGTTTGGTTAGGTAGGTTTGTTTGGTTAGGTAGGTAGGTTTGTTTGGTTTGGTTGGTTAGGTAGGTAGGTTTGTTTGGTTTGGTTAGGTAGGTTTGTTTGGTTAGGTTAGGTAGGTTTGTTTGGTTAGGTTAGGTAGGTTTGTTTGGTTAGGTAGGTAGGTTTGTTTGGTTTGGTTAGGTAGGTTTGTTTGGTTAGGTTAGGTTTGTTTGGTTTGGTTAGGTAGGTTTGTTTGGTTTGGTTAGGTAGGTTTGTTTGGTTAGGTAGGTAGGTTTGTTTGGTTAGGTTAGGTAGGTTTGTTTGGTTAGGTTAGGTAGGTTTGTTTGGTTAGGTTAGGTAGGTTTGTTTGGTTGGTTAGGTAGGTAGGTTTGGTTAGGTAGGTAGGTTTGTTAGGTTAGGTAGGTAGGTTTGGTTTGGTTGGTTAGGTCTGTTCTTCAAAACTACAAATGTTAAGTAGCGTTTATGTGAAAAATATCCGTTTTTTAACATATTTCCACAAACTACAACAGTGTCCACTATAATATAACAATGAAAATCCGGCGTTTTTATAATTGTTTTCAGTCAATTTCGCCCGCGGGTTAGTCCTAAATAATTACCGAAAAAATTATGAACATGAAGGTGGATGGACTACCTAACAAAAATTAATTTAAGTTAACAAGCAGGAATGAGTTATTTGTGAACCAAAGATGAAGACCGGGTTTCCAAGCAATCAAATCAAATCACATAAACTAAGATAAAAATAAATTAAATTTCCCAATGATAATGCGTTTCCCAGTAAATGAAATAAACGTGAACACATTTCAAGATAAACTATTCTACTATAATAGCCGAAAAATAAAGACAAGACGAAATTAAGAACAAACACTGAAGCACTATAAAGGAAGAGGTAAATTTGCACTTCCCTCTCCCCATCTGTTAGAAAGTTAATAATATATTGTTCTAGAGCATGTGTGTGTGTGTGTCGACCCACTATGACCTTCATTTCCGCCGGAAATTGGCCGGGTTTTTTTTCGATTTTTTTTCGACTTTTTCGAAAAAAATAATCGCTAAGCGAGTAAAAAATACACCAAATCACACTAGAAAAACCTAACCTGACCTAACTGACTCTCACCATATGATGGAATCACCTATTGCTTACCTTTAGACAGCCTGGAGACCAGGGTTCTTGTTCGTCTTGGGTTCTGAGACTCTTACCCAACGCCACATATGTTGGTCTTTGCGATATTTACCTTCAGTCTTGCTCTTAGTACACTTCACTGAGGTTGGAGGAACACCATGCGATCGAAAAAATGCTTTTGTGCCTTCGTTTTTTTCCAAAAAAACTCTCAATCAGCTCCATACAGTAATTAAAGGGACACCCATCGCAGCCTTCCATGGTCGGAGCTGAATTTCGAAATATGAGAGACCCAAAATAAAAATCGATTTTGATTGGTCCAAAAATACAAAGAATTAAACCCAAAATCATTTTAATTGGTTGTAAGAAAAAAAAGGCTTTTGATTGGTCGCGTGACGTGTACGGGAACGCATGCGCGTGATGATTTATGTAGGAGACGCAGGAGACCCAGAGCCTCAGACACAGTATTGAAGGAGACGCAGGAGACCCAGAGCCTCAGACACAGTGTTGAAGGAGACGCAGGAGACTCAGAGCCTCAGACACGGTGTTGAAGGAGACGCAGGAGACCCAGAGCCTCAGACACGGTGTTGAAGGAGAGGCAGGAGACCCAGAGCCTCAGACACGGGGTGTTGAAAGAGAGGCAGGAGACCCAGAGCCTCAGACACGGGGTGTTGAAGGAGAGGCAGGAGACCCAGTGTTGAAGGAGACGGAGACCCAGTGTGAAGAGAGACGCAAGAGACCCAGTGTTGAAGGAGACGCAAGAGACCCAGTGTTGAAGGAGAGGCAGGAGACCCAGAGCCTCAGACACGGGGTGTTGAAGGAGAGGCAGGAGACCCAGTGTTGAAGGAGACGCAAGAGACCCAGTGTTGAAGGAGAGGCAGGAGACCCAGTGTTGAAGGAGACGCAAGAGACCCAGTGTTGAAGGAGACGCAAGAGACCACGTGTTGAAGGAGACGCAAGAGACCACGTGTTGAAGGAGACGCAAGAGACCACGTGTTGAAGGAGACGCAAGAGACCCAGTGTTGAAGGAGACGCAAGAGACCAGACACGGTGTGGAAGGAGAGGCAGGCGATAATGGAGGAAGATTGATGGAAGAAAATAGAGAAAACTTTGGATTTCCTATCTCCGTTAATATACATTTCCGGCGGTAATGTAATAGATGAAAATGATCTTATAATTAGACGTCTTATTAGAATATGATAATAGATTAGCGGTAGTAAGTGGGAATGTTTAAACGCAATAATTCTGTACAAAGCACTAATTGGACTAAGTATGAAAAAACCGCACACACACTTCCACATTCAAAACAAGAAAACGCTCAAAAAGGGAAAACTTTAAAAACTAAAAACTAGAGAAATTATATTTTAACTCTCGGGAGGGTTAAAGAGACACAGAGCAAATAATTCAAGGATTACTGCAGGAGTTCTCGAATTAATAACTTTTTACTGTTCAACGTCTTCCATTAATGCCAAAGACCTCCCAGGAATTTGGTTTATATGGTAAAAAATATTATCAGCATGTTTAATATTTTTACGTAAATCTGTTGTTCCCTCAGTAAATTAATGATAATGTCTGTGCTAAGAAAAACAATGGAGAGGTCAAAGGAATTTTGAACTATACAAAGATGATAATTTATATTTAATTCAAGCTATACTGGAATGATCCCCTAATATTTTATTCCAACAATCCTAGGATGATAAACTAACTCTAGATATAACAACACTAACACTAGGATCATAAGCTAATACTAATCCAACAACACAAGGATAATAAATTATAATTTAATCGAACAACAGAAAGATGATAAATTATAACTTAATCCAACAACACAGGGATGATAAATTAATACTCAATCCAAGAATACTAGGATGACAAACTAACACTGAATCGAAAAATACTAAGATGATAAACTCCTAGATTTTGCCAAGGCTTTCGACAGAGTGCCCCCATGAAAATAAGAGAATTAAACTAGAAGGGGACGGGATTCGGGGATCAGAGACTTTCTGCATGATCGCAATCAGAGTGTGCGGTGATTAATGGTACGAAATCGTCATGTATACCCGTGACAAGCGGGGGTACCACAGGGCAGTATATTGAGCCCATTGTTGTTTGTTTAAAAAATGACATGCAGGAAGCTATACACTCCTCTATACAAATGTTAGCGGACGATGCCGAACTATTCAGGAAAATTAAGAACCAAACAGATTGTGAAAAGCTGCAGAAAGAGGATGCAACTGGGTCGTACCAACGGTAAGGAGGCGAATCATATGTCCCAACGGGACGAAATAACTACATTAAAGTGAAAAGGACCTGGGTGTGTATGTTAACAATGAACTGGTGTTCTCGGGCCACTGTGAGAAGAAGGTGAATTGAGTAACTAAACTAGTAGGCCTTATAAGAAGGTCATTCGGATATCTTCAAGGGTGAGGTGCTTCCCCGTCTGGAGTACTGTTACCCCATACGAGATATGCTAGTGACCGTCAGTTGATTGAAAATGTCCAGAGAAGGACCACCAGACTGGTGCCTGCACTTCGGCACCTCAGTTATCCAGAGAGATTAGAGCACCTGCAACTGCCTAGCTTATACTACAGACGGGCAAGGGGTGATGTAACTGAGGTGTACAAACATCTCGGAGGGCAATACTCAGTCGAGTGTCCATAGCTGGAGCTGGCAGACGCCCGTCCCACAAGGGGTCACAGCTCAAGGTTCAAGAAGCCACAAGTCCAGAAAACTGTGAGGGCAAATTTTTTCAGAGTAAGAATTGTGAACTCTTGGAACAACCTGTCAGAGAGTGTTGTGACGGCACCGAGTGTGAGTTCTTTCAATACCAGACTTGACCAGGACTGGAGCAGGTTCAGATACATTCAGGAGCCAGTGCATGCCAAGTACTTGCCAAAAGTGCGTAACAGAGACAGGACCAACCGCCCAAGCGACTAACGAGCCGATCAGTGGCGAAGAGGATAAAAGTAAAAGTAGAAACTAAACCAGAAGTCACTTCCACCAATACTAGGGTGGTAAATTAAGGCAGTAGTCACCTCCAACAACACGAAGATTACACACCAACACTCGAAACCCCCAAGATGGGGAAACAGTGAACCCAACACCACACCCACTTAGGTATTAAGTGCAATAGTAAATATTTCCTTCCCCCATGTCGAGAATTTCAACATGTTCCTCCCTCGTTGCCCGGCATCATGAGGCAGGTGCAGTATTCGATTGCAACGGGCTGGGGCTGGGACGAAGCAGGACAGGACTGGGCAGGGTGGGGCAGGACGTAGCTGGGTGAGGTGAGATGGGGATGTGCTAAATTGTAACATCTAAATCTATACCAAATTCCTTATCAAAGAGGAATGTAATCTTTCCTCCCTCCCTCCCTCGTCCTCCTCATCATCCTTCTCACGTCTTAAATGTGAAGCCAATATCTCTCACGTATCACAAGGAGTCTCAGCGACACGTTTAGCCTTTGTTCTCGGGGCTTCTAACTGTTTTTCTACTCTCTCTCTCTCTCTCTCTCTCTCTCTCTCTCTCTCTCTCTCTCTCTCTCTCTCCTTCCACCCTAATCTCATCACATTATAATTCATATCACTGAGGGAAACACTAATGCTACTGGCGGAGTCAGGAGTCTCAATATTTGGTTTCTTTTTCTCTTTCTTTTATTGTCTGTCTATCTTTATGTCTTTCTTTTTCATTATCTGTCGGTCTGTTTCTCTCCTTCGTTGTATCTTTCTATCTCTCTCGTTGTCTATTTGTCTTTCTGTCTATTTCTCTATTTTATTGTCTGTCTTTATCTCTCTCTCATTGTTTGTCTCTTTCATTGTCTCTTTCTCTATCTCTTTCTCATTGTCTGCCTGTCTTTCTATCTGTCTGTCTGTCTTCTGATGCCCGTCTTTCTCTATCACTCTCTCCTTGTCTGTCTGTCTTTCCATCTGTCTCTCTTTCGATACCAGTCTGTCTGTCTGTCTCTCCCGACATCTTCAGTAACTTCAGCGACTCCTAAACAAACTCTCTCTCTCTCTCTCTCTCTCTCTCTCTCTCTCTCTCTCTCTCTCCTTCTATAGTAATATCAGCAGCAACACCCACGATGAAAATCCCTACTTATCTTTATTATCATCTTTTAATATGTAAATCTATATAGAGACAAGAAGAATGAGTTTACAGGCAGAAGGCGGCAAGTCAATATTTCCCCAGGTCTTCAGTGCCTGTCGAGGGAATATCATAATCATTTCTCTCTTTGTCCAACGTCTTCATGTAATTCCGTCAAGTTCAAGTTTTAGGATGTTTTATCATTTGTATTTACAGAGGAGGAGAAGGAAGAGGAGAAATAAAGAGAGGGAAAGGAAGAAGAAAAAATGAGAAAGTAGGAAGGAGAACGGAGAAAGAAAGAAGAAAAAAAACGAGAATGGAAGGAAAAAGGAGAAAACAGAGAAAGAATTAAGGAAAAAGAAGAAAGCGAATGGAGAAAGAAGGAAAGAAAGGGGAGAAGGAAGGGAATGGAAGGATGAGTAGTAGAGTGAGGATGAACGATCATCTCACTGTGTTAAGCCCAAATTAAGTTCCTTTTATAGTTTCAGTTGCGTCAGTCAGATCCATGAATGCCATAATCCAATGCTAATTGACCTGAATTACTCGTTGACTGACTGAACCATTGACCAACTCACTAACTCAAATTGATTGACTGGTTGTCTTCTTCTCCCAGTGACTCATTGGATGACTGACTCACTGACTGACAAACCCACTCACTGAATGACTGTCCCACTGACTAACTGATCCACTGACTCGCTGACCCACTGACTGACTCATTGATTGATCGACTGACTGAATGATTGACCCACAGACTAACTAATGACCCGCTGACTGACTAACTAACCCACTGACTGAATGACCCACTGATTGACTGACTGACTAACTAACCCACTGACTGACTGACTGACTGACTTAATGACTAACAGAACCCCATGAACAGGACTCGCTGGCGAGGCATAAGATCAGTTCCTGGTCACTTGTCTTATTATTCTCGGGAAATTGTGGATTTAAATGTCAATGACTGAACAATGATATGATTTATGAGACTGGGAGGAGGTGTTGTGAGGGAGGGGGTGTTGTGAGGAAGGTGTGGGAGTGTTGTGAGGGTGGGAGTGTTGTGAGGGAGGGGGTGTTGTGAGGAAGGTGTGGGGTGTTATGAGTGTGTTCTGAGGGAGGTATGAGTGTGTTGTGAGGGAGGTGCGAGTGTGTTGTGAGGGAGGTGCGAGTGTGTTATGAGGGAGGAGTGAGGGTGTTGTGAGGGAGGTATGAGTGTGTTGTGAGGGAGGTGTGGGGTGTTGTGAGGGAGGGTTGATACGAGAGGATGTGTTAGGTTGCTCTACGAGTTCTAATCGTACTCATGCACAGCTTAATCCTGTAAAACACTTTCTGTGTTTTTTATGACATACACAGACAGCTTACACATGTGTAAATAATGTTTTACGTGTAAATTCTTCACACATTACACATGTGTGCGTATTATGAGTCTACACTGTAAACGCGTTATGGTCTCCACAAATATGAGTATTTCATGATTTCTGTACATGTGCGTATTTGGTGAAAAACTGTACACACACGTATGTGTATTTGTCTAAAATAAAGCCATGTAAGAACTTCATGTGTATATTTCACAGCATGCATCCCAAATTGGATAATCTAAGACTTCGGCGCATGCCATTCTGGAAATTCAAGGATCTGAACTTACTCAAACCTGGATA
This sequence comes from Homarus americanus, assembly GCF_018991925.1. NCBI lineage: Eukaryota > Metazoa > Arthropoda > Malacostraca > Decapoda > Nephropidae > Homarus > Homarus americanus. The sequence continues at coordinate 8,917,583 of NW_024723833.1, read as the reverse complement.
ATCAAGAACCCAGTATTCCATCCCAGGAAAACAAGAAATCCTTATAAATCCAAATATGGGTAAGTCAGAATCCAAACAATGTAATCCTACATACAGTATTACAAAAATAACTTATCCAAACCTGGACAAGGTAATTAATAACTTGCTATCTATACAGTTAATAATACTTTATGAGAGTAATAAAAAAAGTAGACAAATATAATAATTGCATTAAGCGGTAATGTTAGTGACCAATTAAAAAAAATAGAATGGGTTCATCAAATTATCATTTATTCAGTGTCATGTACAGTATGTACGATGAATATTTATATCTAATATTTGCATTTGACGCGTAATATATATTAACGCATTTATAGGCACTGCCGTGTTGATTATTATTACCGGTCTTTTTTAGGGGAGGGAGAGAGGGGGGAGTGAAATCAATTAATCGCTTACGGGATAATTTCGGAAAAAATGATGGCCGCGAATCCGTTTTAACAGTGAAACGTAACGCTGCAGGTTGATTTATTTCCACTGTGGCAATATGACTTTCCATTCACGTTCCCTGCAACTCGACTATCCACTTTGTGAAAGCCAAAACAGAGAGTAGAGTTTGATTGCAGTGAAAGTTAAATACCACAAATAAACTCGCCGTCCCAGCGCATCGGTAATTATTTTTACCGAGCCATTTTATGAAAGCTCGCCAAAACGATCGGTTGGATATTGATGAAGAACAAAGCTGTTTAAAATTAAAAAGTCCATAGGGGATGATCGATGAGTTGAACTGTATAGAATTTTCGACCAAAATGCTTTCATAGTGTTTCATAGATTAAAGCTTGTCCAACTTGATTAATGTGAAAAATATTGAAACCTGGAATATGACTATTATCGTTTGACAATCGATTCACTACTAATCTAAAAAGCACTGAACATAGACACGCTCGAGCACTCTCGATTTCAAGTCAATTGAAATTTAATAACGTTAATATCGACGTAAATGTACATTCTGAGAGTGTGACAAGTACACTGGCAGCTGTAGGGGTGTTGACGGCAACTGAGAGAAGCACAGGGCCACACAGTGACCGCAGTACCATGTATGGATCAAGATTAGATTTTCAAAGATTTGTATATTGGATGAAATTCCCTTCACATACGATGAAAAATAAGGCTATGGTAAAATTAGAACAATTTGGGTGGACAGTTTTTACTTTAATACGTGTACCTTAAGCGAGAGTTACAGGTAGATACAATCTTACACCATTATGGAGAAATGTAAAGTACCATAAGAACTCGAGGGAGATTTCAGAGGCTGATCCAGGAATATCAAACGGGGTGGGGTGGGGTGGGGGGGGGTCCAAGAAGTTGTGGGCGTGGGAACATGGCGAACACAGTGAGCCTATCCAGCTGGGGGGGAGGGGGAGGGCGGCGCTGTAAGCAGACAATTTTTTTATATCTGACCAATGTCGTGGGCAGTTTTAGGCCATTAAGAAACCATGTGCACTTAATAATAGGAGATATTCTGAGGTCAATAGTAATTACCTTTTACTATACAAAAATGCCCGAGTACAATACTCCATTAAAGAAAAAGTGTTGGAATTTTCTGAAGAAAATCGGGGGTCCGGACCCCTAGGTCCGCCCCTGGATTTACACGGTAAGTTTCATCGGTGTGGCGATTTGTGAACGCCTCCAACTGCATGGCTCATTTCAGCTTCGAAATAAAATGTATAGCCAAATTAACGTAGGAATGACAATGAGACTTCCAATAATGTATTCTGATAAGTTCCCTTATCTCCAGTACAAGCGAAACTCGGGTCAGAGAAGGCCTAGGAACAGCCGGCCGTTTATACCAGGCTGTACCACTAGTGTATATCCACCGCTCTGGGTCATTAAGTTCACTGAGACTGTGGGAATAATAGGAAATTTCATGCTGGATGTGAGCCGTGAACACCCAACACTGCTTTTGTGGTTATTATTGCTGATGGCGTCGACAAGCAAGTCCCAGCACATATCCTGAAGGAGTATTTTGTCTTGTTACAAGAGGACCTTCATACTATAGCTTGTTAACTGTTCGGAGAGGACCTACCAGACGAAGCTTAGTTACAAGAGTACTCTACCGACCAAGCTTAGTGTTACAGGACCTTCTTGACCAAATTTAACCATACAGATAATTTCCACGACGATGGGTAATGCTAAAGAGGACCTTACTGACGCAGTTCTGCTCGACTGAGGGGTCAAAACAAGCGGGTACTGGCATTAGAAGGATGCAGCTTGCATACACACGAAGTCATCCTGGGAGGATATGTGCCTCTGAGGTCGTACAGGGGTCGTGGCATTATCACCCAGAGGCTGACAAATAGATCCAGAGGCGGGGAGCTGGACTGGGTAGGTCGTTCATGTGGCACTGTGTTAAATAGTGTCATAGTGCCAGCTAGGGTATTATAGGACCCACAAGGGTTCAGTACCAAACAAAGTCACGATACTAATTGGAGCGACGCACTTAACAGTGTCTTGAGATTAGACAGAGTGCCATAGTACAAACTGGAGTGTAATAGTACTAGTCAGTGTCAGAGTACTTACTGCAGTGTCATAGTACTAACTAGAGCGTCAGTACTAGCTAGTGTCAGAGTACTAGATAGAGTGCAATAGTACTAGCCAGTGCAGAATATTAGATGGAGTGCCAAAATACTAGCCCGAGTGCAACGGTGCCAACACGAGTGCCACAGTAATATCCAAAGTGCCAAAATAAAATATTTCCACTAGAATGGCATAGTACCAGACATGGTCCTATAGTCTCTAGAGTACAAGCCAGAGTGCCAGTGTCTAGAGTACAAGCCCAGTTGCCATAGTATCTAGAGTACCAGTCAGGGTGCCACATTGTCAAGTGTACCAGCTAGGGTGCCACAGTATCGAGAGTACTAGTCAGGATGCCACAATGTCAAGGGTACCAGTCAGGATGCCTAGTGCCATAGAGAGAGTGCCTTGAGTCCTTTATGATAACTTCCTCTCCACCTCACGCCCCACTCCACCTCACTCCCCACTCCACCTCACTCCCCACTCCTCCTCATCCCCCACTCCACCTTCCTTTCCTCCTCCTCGTCTTTGCCTCCACCAAAACTCAGCCTCAAAATATTTTCTTAAGCCTAAAAATAAAGCGAATAAATAATAATTGTTTTTGTTTCCTTGACCGATCTGACATACACCTCAGAGCCTACATAGTTTTTGTTGAGAGAGAGAGAGAGAGAGAGAGAGAGAGAGCACAATACTATAAACTAGTTTCACAGGTACAGTACTACCCATTAGCCAACAGCTGTTGTTCATGTAATTATCTGTAAAAGGAACCAACAAAGGGTTGATAACACTTTGATACCATGGGATTAAACAATAGTTTTAAATTGTTTTACTTTTACTCGTGGGATATATTTTATATATATATTGCCAGTAAAGGTATGTACGTAAGTCAATAACGTTAATGATACAACAAACAATAATACTTTATTAAATATCATTGTTAATATTTCCAAAGTATTATTTATTTTATAATGTCTAGTTCCCATATAAGAATTTTTTACGATATTCTCTAAATATCCTAAATTGAGCTTCCTTGACCTTGAAGAGATCATCAAAATAATTCACTGGATCACAAAGACGGCATCCAAAATGGCGTCGAAATTGCACTGAGACTACACAGTATATGTTGTTCTGTTATCCGAGTCATGGTGTTGGTGGGCAGGAAGGAAGGTGTTTAACGATCACCAAGTCAATACTGTACAAAATATTAATAACATTCAGTATAATAAAGTCATTAGTAATAATAATACTAATAATAAAAACACCAAAAATATTAAGAACAATGGAGGGATCCTACACAGGTCACTGGTCTCCTTCCCTTGACATGGTCACCTTTAGTGGGTGGTCATTAGGTAAATAAGGTCAATAATAATAATAATAATAATAATAATCAACATTACTACTACTACTGAACTAATAATAAAAATAATACAACATTATAATAGTAGGTGTCACACTAGGCATTACCACACAAATATAAAACAAAAAGATGTAGTAAATAAAATGCGTCACTCCACCGCGGTGAGGAAATGCATTTTTGAAGACGCCAACCATTAGGTGGAGGAGGAGTGGCACGGGAGTGGAGGGGAAATGGAGGAGATGAAGAGGAGAGATGGAGTAAATGGAAGAGTGGGATGGAGTGGAAGTGATGAAAAAGGAAAGGAGATAGATAAGGAAGAAAAATGGAGAAGGAAGAGGAATTGAGAGGGAAGGAGTGGAACAGAAGGAAGAGGAATTATAGCAAAAGAGGATAAGTAAAAGAGAGGAGGAAGTAGTGGAAGAGGAGGAAGAGAAGGAAACAATGGAAGAGGAGGAAGAGGAATTATAGTAAAAGAGGACAAGTAAACGAGAGGAGGAAGAGTATACGAGGAGAGGAGAGTGAAGGGGGGTAGAGGAGAGTGGGTGTGGGTTTGTTAAAACTGTAGCTGGGTCGTGTACTATTAACTGCTGTATACATTATTTACACCTGGCAGAGGCTATCAATGAGACGAGAGGCAATTTCAGCACAGTGAGCAAGTCATCAATGTAACGGCGTTTACCTTTCCATCGGCAGAAGAGATTATCTATCAACCTAACACACCAGACAACGCAAAACCCTGGCTAATGACATCACGAGTTTTCCCGCCCTACTTTTGGTTTCAATAATGATGTCACATGTTTTTTTCCCGCTCAGGATTTCATTTCAGTAATGACGTCACGAGTTTTTCCCGCTCTGGATTTGTTTCCCGTAATGCCATCAGGTGTTTTTTGGCTTGGAGGCTGGAGCCTTCCCTTTTTAACACCAACACGCCCTCAGGTGTTTTTACTTGTTAGACTGTTTCCCCTAAACACGACACAGTGTTTCTTTTTTATCAAAGGTGGATGTTTCAACAAATGAAGTGGTGCGTTTTTTCCTGCCAAGAGAGAGTTTGCCACGAGTTTATCCCCGCCGGATTAGTTCTGTCCTAAACAAATAAACACGTTTTTCTATTACAAAGTTTATCCCACAAAAACCTCTTTGTATTTAGTGGTTTCAAAGGATGCTGGTTGTACGCTATATTAGATTTCGTATTTTTCCATCAAGACTTGGTAAATTACAAAGCATCAGGTAAAAAAATACCTGTGTTACCAAATAGCGCCAAGGGAGGAAGGTCTTACAGAAGGCTGCCGCTTACATCATAACTCTGTAAACAACATTTAGTTTAGCCATGATGGAAGGTAAACATGGCGAGGTGTGTATGGTGCTGTGGCTCGACTCACTGTTTACTGTGAGAATATTAACATTTGGATGCTATTGATAATTTCAGAAACACAAGCGAGGAAGTGTGGTATCAGGTCACAGTATATAAGAATTTATTGTATATCTGTAAAAATTGGAAGATGTCAACATTTATAAAGGATGCAAGTGAATAAATATAGAAGAAGCTTGTAGGTGCCCGGCCAAATAGCTCCGAATTGCAGTACTGCCTGGAAAAAGGTCATATGTATAAAGTCAATGAAATAGCCACAATTTTTGGCTAGGAGAAATGTCGCAGGATTTCTTCAGATTTTTTCTTCATAACTTAATAATAAAGGTTAAATCAGGAAGGTTTGTAATTGTTTTCTTTGACTTCCTGTAACTTATTTCCTACTTTCCTTACAATGGTTCCTAGCATAATATAACCATTGGGATTCTCGTTTAGGACCCATTTCAACTAACAACTACAGTAGGTTCAGCTATATACAGTAGTTAGGTTACTCTGCTGTGGGTCGAAACTAATTCAGAGTTAATAGTTTCATGAACTGTAATAAAATATTTCATGTTTCATATATTTGCTATACATATTGGATCTGTTTCCTCTTTAATTTATATTCATGGAACAACAAACACTTTGCCTATGTGTCATAATATATATCCGTAAAATTAACTTGGACCAGGAACCATCCCACAAGTGCACTGCCTAACAAAACTTAGTCACATTTTCATGGAATTCGGCAAAATTACTCTAACTAAATTGGAGATACGAATTAATTATGATAATTCATTAATTTTGCAGAACTTATGAGCCAAACAAATGTACAATAATGTGTTTAAAAATAATCAACAGTTTTTTGGGGTGCAGCCGTCCAACTCAAGGGTCTTATCTAAGATGTCTGATATACATAATTTTTTAAATGTTTCCTGGCAGAAGTTGTGTGATAACGGAGGAACACAGAGTTTGAAAAGCGTTGTAGTGATAGTAGCGTTCTGCATTGATGTCATATACTGTACCCTTCACCAACAGTAATTAGCGAATGTTACTGTCTAACTGTACTTCCTCCAAAATCTCAATATTATTTTAGGATGATTGTCAGGAAATGGAATAATAAAGTACTTGTAGCTGACAACAATATGAGCATCACGATACACGGAATACGAGCCAATATTTTTACATGTGAAAATATAAATATGATACAATGCTACACAGCAGTTTCTGAGATAGCATTAACAGGTCTGAATCTCAATTGTCCTACATATGAAGAATCTAATGCTTATATTATTTCTTCCTATTCTGAATACAAAAGTTCTTCGTCAACTACTACTATCTGTAGGATCCGAGGATAAACTTTACTCTTAAATCCTGGTCGAATTCAAGTGGGTCTGTTTGTGGTCGGTGGTGGGATATTTCTGTCTTTGTCGTGATTATTGCTTACCGCCTCTCTCTGCTTGGCCTGTCTAAGCAGCCAACGTGAGCATGAAAAATTCTGTGGCAAGCTAGTACTACCATAGAACGAGGCTATCAACTAGCTAGAATAACAAAGCTATTAACCAGAGAACATGGCTATTAACCAAGACTACAAGACTGCTCACTAGAAAATAATGTTAAGCACCATGTTATTAATAACAAAGACATATAATAATCTATTCCAAACAACAAGACTATTTAATCAAAGTGCTGAATCCATTACCCAAGAAGTAAATGAGGTTCTTAAACGTTAAAAAATAAGTTTAGAGTAAATAATTATGAATGTTGGTAGTACTGTACTGTAAATAGTTTCATTACCCACTACACGACTTTTTCAATGAGCGTTATACAAGCCTGAGACAGTTTTCATAAACCAACGTAACATTTCTAAGACGTTTACAGTTTTAATAATACCAGGGATTTTTTTTTGTAATTCTTAAAGAACATTATATTTGAACCCTAGAGAGAATATTGACTAAGTAATCACGTTCTCCGCCACAATATTACTAGTAAGCTTTCGAAGAGTGTTAAACCTATTACAATCATCTATTAAATCGACTACATACTAATCAACCCAACAGACGCTGACCAATGACGCCACAGCTTACTACGTGTACAAGGGCCATGGAATCACCTACTTGATCTACTGATGCCTAACTCCTTTATCTACTTGTGTGTCTTCAGTAAAAGTTGACATTACTCATTTATGAAGAGAAGGAAGTGGTAGTGATGGTCTGAGGTATTATGAGGTGCTTTGAGGTGTTGACGGGGTATTGTGAGGGGATGAGTAGGAGGGGGGGCATTATGAGGGACTGAGGGGTGTTATGTGGCTAAGGGGGTATCATGAGGGAGTGAGGGAGCATTATGAGGGGCTGTGAGTGGCTGTCATGAGTGGAATAGGAAGTGATTTATGAGAAGTTTTGTGAGTGGTGTTATGAGGGGGAATTAGGAGTATTATTATGAGTATTAGAAGGGATTATGAGGTCAGGTATGAAGGAAAATGAAGAAGAGACAAAAGCGAATGAGGTGTGACGTAATGAGGTAAAATTGGGAGCTGAGAAAACGTTATGAGGATCGGAAACAGTGAGGGAAAAGTAGAGGTAGGGCACATAACACATAATGAGGGACCAACCAACATATACTGGATGTACCTAATTGGGGGATGTGAAGTATGAGGAGGTTATGAGGAAGTGTGAGTGAGTGAGGAAGGATGGTTGAGGAAGTGGGGGTTGCACATACCAATTTGTAAGGAAGGAAGGAAGGAAGGAAGGAAGGAAGGAGGGTAAGGAGGAAGCGCTGCACGTACCAGACATTGAGTGAAGGAGCAACAGATACGGGACATACCTCGCAAGGGGGCGGGGCACTGCGGTAGGAGGGGACGATCTTGAAGGTAACGGAGCCGCGGGCCTCTCTCTGCGAAACCGGGAGAGGAAGAAGAAATATTGTTAGTTCTAGGGTTCCTCAGTACATCTGATGAGTACATACACACATACATACATTGCTACAATATACATTTATAAATATACAGTATATACAGTATATGTGCTCATACACCTACATTCACGCACATGCATACGGTCATATTGTGTAATAAAATGGTTTTCCGAGTCATCTAAAACACACACACACACACACACACACACGTAAATTCCGTTGAGTACAAGTTAATTTCTTATTGCACGTACATACAAATTTTAGCTATATACATACAGTACATGCAATTTCTTAATACACGTTCATACAAATCACACATACACAGACAGTCATACGAGCATTACTATATTAATGTATAGGGTAATACGGATAAGACTTAACTCAGTGAATAATCGGAACAACTCGGCCAAACATACGGACAATCCTGTGCAGAAATATACACATACATACAGAAAAAGTATACAGATGCAATCCCAAATTCATAGATCTCTCTTAACAAATAACTCGAGTACAGTTGCCCGCATATATAATGTTCCTTGACTAACAGGCGACTCCGTTTATGTGGCAACACTGCAGTGATACTCAAGGTGGTGGTGGTGGCACAACAGAGTCCAACAACATGGTATCAAGTCGCCTGTGAGGTGAGGAACATTACATATGCAAAACTGTACAGACACGTGATTATCTATAAACACTAAAGAAGTAAAATACTCACACACAGCATCCTAGCTCTGATGACCAGACAGACATACGATACATACACACATACCATTAATGTACAATATAGGTGAACACAATTTTCAGTATCCATCAGTGTCATTTACAACATCAGTAACTTGGTAAATGCCACTGAAATACTGACGTGTAAATTCACTTTCATAAGCTGTCAGACTCGTTCACAGGATCAACGTACAAACAATCATATCTGTCACCCAAACACGAACCAGTATATATGTATATATGTGAGCTGTGAAGGTCACGTGTGCTCTGCAGTTTCATGTATCTCACACACACACACACACACACACACACACACACACACACACACACATATATATATATACACACACCTGTAAGCCTTTTACAAACCAATTAAAACACACACATACAACCTTTAGAAAAAATACACACCTACATCAAACAGCTGTGTTATGTGTGACACAATGACCACAGCTGCCCCTGATCCATACAGGTGTCACATAACAGGTGTTCCATGTTCACCCCTCCAACAATTTGTTCCTCTCCCTCACACTCTTCCCCTGAACAATTTACTGCATTATACTGTACACTGTTGTCTCATTAAAATACAAAGTTTTAGCGGCATGCATCAATATTACGAGATAAATGGTGTTAAAATAGGGAAAAATAATATATATATATATATATATATATATATATATATATATATATATATATATATATATATATATATATATATATATATATATATATATTATACTGTTACTGTTTATAAAAAATACGGTGTAGAGGGGAAGTGAGGACACTATTATTACCAGCTGAAAAAAGGGAAGGAAAAAAGTGAAGCAGATATGAAATATACAAGAAAGTGTGGGAGTAAAAATCATGGTTAAATTAGATCATACTTACCATACTGAATGTTAGGACACAAGGCCAGTCCTAGCCTTCTCAATAGATCCCTACCTTAAGATTTTTCCACCTTAAACGAGTTTCAGAGAATGCATCTAGTAAAATAATCTCTCAAAATGCATAAAATTTGACTCCTTTCCCTCCGTGTACTGTACTCTAAATCTTAGCGAATGACTTGCCTACATGCATTCTCGTATCGTAATTATGAAGGGAAAAAAATCAAAGGTAAAATTCTTTGTGAAAATTTGAACCCTTGATTGGTTTTCCCATCTTACAAAAACAGTTTGGTGGTTCAATGTTTTATCGCTTATCTTCCTTTCAAAATATCAAAACACATGATAAAATCCATGAAAAGAAAATGACACATTAAAAAAATTACGGGAACACAAACATACCACCAACTCCTATGTAGATTTGCAGCACTGTACCTCCAGTTGGTGATTTTACTGTCATTCTACTTTCATCATCATCATCATCATCATCATCATCAGCATCACAAATATCATCATTACCATTAACATCCTCATCTTCATCATTACCTAGTATCATCATCATCATCACCCAACATCAACATACTCCCACATTTAAGAAACCATGTTGGTGTGGATAGGTGAACCAGGGCTTGACATCACCACCTGCCAGGTAGCCCGTGACAAGCCTAAAAAGTCTACCTCGGCCAATAATAATTTATAACCTCTGTTTATCCAATCATGCAAGTGAAGTTACAAAGAATTAATTAACAGCTTCTGTAAATCAGTTAACTTAAATGTTTTTGATTAAAATTTCATTAATTTGTTTTATTTTGATAAGTGAAATCTTGAGATGTAAAATAGCGATAAACTCAAAAAGTAATTTAGAGTTAAAATTAAACATCTTTTTTTAGATATGTATTAGTTAAGGCAAATTCAATAGTATACAATCACCCAAATGAACATGTATGCTAAAAATCAACACATGTCGAGGCCAGTTATAAAAATCCTCACACTTAGTGACACACGATCACACATTTTACCTGAGAATTACACGTGCAAGTGATGGAAGGAATCTCTTTACTAGAAGCGACTGAAATTATCTCAAGTTTATCCCCTCGTAGAGAGATTCAATAATATTAAGGGGAATTGAGTACTAAATTTCACACAAACTCATTATCCCTTGACTACTGGGGTTTACCTCTTTGGACTCTCAGCAGTGAGGGGTTCAACTTCCTGCTGAGGAGGTTCAATAACATACTAATCCAGTAAGTGTTTCAAAGTTCAAAGTCTTTCACTCAGTCAAAGTTCAGCATACGTTCTAGGTTATATATTTTTTCACTTAGTTAATAGGTTCAGTTTGTCATATTTTCACGTGTTTTTTATTCAGTATGAAGGTTCAGTTACCCTTCAGGCAGTTGGTAGGGAGTTTGGTCTCACTTCATTCAGTCAAGATTAAGGTTCAGACAAAATTCATTGACCACTCAGGTTCAACCATAGAGTCTTTAAACTCTCAAGATTCCACCATAATGAATCAACCACACTACTATTGCACCACAAATGTTCAACCACACTACTATTGCACAAAAAAAAGGTTCAACCATTAACACTACACTACATAGGTTCAATTATAATGCCTCTCCATCACCAAGGTTTAAACCATATTACCATACACAGGATTCAACTAATATGACATTTCAATACATCTCACTAACAACCTGTCTAACTTAATCCCCTCTAACAATAGCGGGGAGAGAGGGGTCACAACTAAGCAACCAGGCATACGACATCAATCCCAAACAACCAATTAGCAGCATACCAATTACTCCTAACGACCCCAACATCTGTAAATGCTATTGGTCATTATCCTCTACGCTTAAATTCCCAGTTTGTTGATACTACGTTAATCTCCCTATTGTAATTATACACTATTCAATGAATAAGTTGAAGTGAATTTCAGTCCATATGTATATATAATGAATGTATGTGTGTGTGTGTGTGTGTGTGTGTGTGTGTGTGTACAGTATTCACCATGACTCCTCTTAAAGCTGCAATGTGTTTAAGGTTACAATACCTCCTTTCTAATATATGGTATTTGTTTCTTTAAATATCACTCACACACACACACACACACACACACACAGTTGGATACCTAAACGCCATTATAAATTAAAGATAACAAAGACTATATAACCACAGAAAAAGACGCAAATGAAAAATCTCTGAGTGAATAAAAAGCAAAATGGAAAATAGAGAAGGGCAAAAATACCTGCAGCAGAAACCGAAAATAGTGAAAGGAAATCCCAAAATAAGAAACAAAAATTGCAAATACACAGAGAGTAAGAATTCCCAGCAGCAGGAAATCCACAAAGCAACCAAGAACCTCCAACAACAGAAAACGCTCATTAGGAATAAAACAGGGGTGACGAGCCTATTTGTGCCCAGGAGAGGGAGTAAGGACCCACTCCTCCAGCTTGAGTGCTTGGCCAAAGCCTTCTGTCAACCTCACCCAATTCCAGCATAAGATATGGCCAGCTAAGTGATTTTCTTTTTATTGGAAAACAGATACTAAGGTATTTGGAACATAACAAAACATTATACTGTACTAAAAGAAAAAAGAATCAAACAGGAAAGAAAATAGAGGGTAAATAAAAATACTTGGAACACAGACTCGTAATCCTTATAAAAAAGGGAACGGAAAAGAACAGAAGGGTAACTATTGTATACCCAAAAAAAATGCTGGCACCATATACGGAAAAAAATGGAGACAAAACTAAAATAAAACGATGGAAAGAAAAATACACGGACAAGAAGTGAAACTAAATTACTAAAAATATTGTATAGAAAAACAGTAACCAATTGAGATAAATAAAACTAATTAAGAAAGAAGAAAAAAATAATAAAACACAAAATTAGTAAAAAAAAAAATCAAAATCAAAATTAAAAATAAAATTAATAAAATTCGATCAACAATAACAACACATCAAAGCAGATCATTAAACTGATAAAAAAGAAGTAATAATGGATATCAATTTAAGAGAACAGCCCAAATATATTGTCCAAACACATGACTGGTGCAAAAAGTATGTGATAAAATTCCACATCAAACTATTTCATGCAGAGTTTGAGCTTGAATGATTAAAAACAACAACAAAAACAAGACGTAAGTGTCAAATGCACATAATAAATCTCTAAAACATATATATATTGTATTTATTTAAAGTATAAAATGTAGCTCTATTCCCATGAACGAAATATATCTTTAAGTATAAAAAAAATATACCTAAAAATATATTGTATATTTATCTCAAAATACGAGACACTGTCCTGTATATCATTACAGTATCTCTACAACAAGGACAGCATAAAGTATATTTGTCACTAAATATAAATTAAATTATATATCTAATATGTTGAGACTGAAAAAAAAAGAGTGAATCAAAGTGAACACAAAACACAAGAAGACTATTTTAAATAACCCACAGCTTATTCATTCTCCCCAAAAGGTGTTCACGGCAGAAAATAACACCTGATGGACAATAGCTTAACAACCCTGACCCGCTGAAGCAACAAAAACAATGATAAAACAGCAACAACAACAATCACAACGAGAACAATTAGGAATAACAACAAGAGACCATGAAATACAATGCATATAGGGTTAAGTAGGGTTAGGTTAAGTTTGGTTAGCTTAGGGTGCTGGATATCATTTACTCTTTTAAATTCGTAAGTGCAGGATATGACAGGATTTGTAGTATCCAATAAAGATTATCGACATATCCATCATTCTTACACCCAAACATACAACCATCTATCATTCTTACACCCAAACATACAACCATCTATCATTCTTACACCCAAACATACAACCATCTATCATTCTAGCACCCAAACATACAACCATCTATCATTCTAACCCCCAAACATACAATCATCTATCATTCTAACCCCCAAACATACAATCATCTATCATTCTAGCACCCAAACATACAACCATCTATCATTCTAACCCCCAAACATACAATCATCTATCATTCTAGCACCCAAACATACAATCATCTATCATTCTAACCCCCAAATATACAACCATCTATCATTCTTACGTCCAAACACTAAATTATATTAAGGATCTGCCACAACTCTTACACCTAACTACACACACACAATTCTATTAAATATTTGCACAACTCTTATACACAATCACAATTTCTCCTAAGGATCTTCCACACTCTTACACTAAAATAAACACAAAGTACTCACAGTTAATATGATAAATTTTAGCGTCTCTTTATCAACCTCAAGTAAATTTCTCCTTTCATTTAAAACTTTCATAAATGTTTGTTGTTATTTGATTCTAGTTATATTTTTATTATTTTGTTATTGTTTATGAGTCAACTGTATCCATTTATTGATTTTTTAGGAGTGCAGTTATTTTTTTTTATCCTCTTTACCTTTATTAATGAACTCTGTCTGGGAAAACTCAGAATAGAAGATCCACACATCCTTTGGGAGATGATGCAGTGAGGCTGTGTTGGTCCTAGTGGGTGTTGGGATCAAGGACATGTGTAATGGGCAATGTGGACCGTTTAAGACGACATAATGGGCAATACAACCACCAAATTCAACCCTTTCTTGCTTACTCTTCGCATGCTTGCCCTCACATCCTATCTTATTAAGCCGTCTCTGCTCTGTGTGTGAGAGAGAGAGAGAGAGAGAGAGAGAGAGAGAGAGAGAGAGAGAGAGAGAGAGAGAGAGAGAGAGAGAGAGAGAGAGAGAGAGAGAGAGTGTGTGTGTGTGTGTGTGTGTGTGTGATGGTGGTGTTTAGGTGTGTATGTGTGGTGGATAAGAAGTTGGCAAAACAAAATAAACAGCCAAATGGACCCCAAAAGTCAGACTATCTCCTTGTCCACACTAGAGCCATCTCACCCACTACTCACCCCAGCCAGTGTCTTGGTATACTAACACGTTCTCCAAGACAACAAACACCTCCCTTGTACAAACATACTTGGAGTCATATATTTTTCTGAACGCGTGGAAGTATGTTGATCTGCAACCGACATAAAGGTAAAATGGGTCTTATATCTACACTAAATAAGTATTCTGCCTGTGAGTGTTTTTTGTTTAAGAAGTAACAAAGGAAGTGTAATTTCTTTTCCCCAAAATGGAAGACCTAATGTAAAAATGGTTCGTGTAAACAAAAATCAAGAAATCCAACCAGCTATACGTACAGTACACAATAAACAGAACACAATACCTACATGGATCTATAAAATTCCTTTTGTAAACTATTTTAACCTTTGGCTTAACACAATCTCATTAGGCCATTATACAGCTAATAAAAGAGATAATTTTATGTGAGAAAACGATATATCCTACTCGTGTTACCTCACTTATTGACCATTTATTGTCAAACACGAAATATGTGCTGCTAATGACGTGCCAACCATGAGAAAATTTTGTTTTCATTGTTCCAGAGTACAGCCAATCATATAATATTAATGAAAACTGCTGAGAAACCAATCATATATCAAACAACAAAAATGCTGTGAGTATTGGTCTGAAGAGTAACCAATCACATGATAACTATAAAAACTGAGCCAATCACAAGCCAGTCAAACATATCATTCTCCAAATTATTGTTTCTATCCTGTTTCAAGAGTAGGTTATAGCCTATAATATGCCACATACTTAAACTCTTACTCTCATTGGCCAGGCAAGTAGCCAATTACATGCCATAAAGGGAAACTCTTGCCTCCACCGACTTAAAGTATAGCCAATCATATGTCATAACTGGATACTGGTCGTCTCAATGGGTTCACAGAATGACCTATCACACCCCACACATTGAGGCTTTCGCACTCATTGGCTAAAAAAATAACCAATCATACGCCTAACACAAAATCTTTCGTACTCACTGGCTCACAAAACAACCAATCACACCCCTCACACAGTAGCTTTTGCACTCATTAGCTCTCAAAATAACCAATCACACCCCACACACACTCAAGCTTTCATACTCATTCGCTTAGCAACTAGTTCTCAATTTCTCTTCTGTGTGGCTGAGTGAGAGTACCACAATGTTCAATCAATTCTGTTCTGGTACACAACTTACCTCCCATGCTCTGTTGTTCTTCACTCTGTTCTCAACATTAGCATTTACAATTACCATTTAAAGAGTCCTTACGGTTATACATCAATGATTTACAATATTCTATAGTTGTGACAAATTTTACATCCATGATTTACAATAATAAAATAAAATACATTTGCAATTTACAGATGCCAAACTCAGCTTTTCTTAAGAATCTAGTAATTTACAAAAGGTGTTCTTGAAACCTGTTAGTTGTATTTACAAGTTGATATTTAGAGATTATAGAAAAGTTGTTAATTTACATATCATTATTTACAGTGCTTGTTATCTCTTATTAGTAATAGGATATAGGTAGTTACTTTTAAGGGTTGTTAGTGATGTAATGGATTAGTGTCATGCTAATTTCTCTCTTATTTCATTTGCTCCTACATTCATCCATCTTTTTTTCTCATTCATCCATCTATTTATTCCTCCATCAGTAAATCAATTTGTCCCTAAATTCATCCATCCATTTGTTCATTCATTCATCCACTACACTTGTTCCTTAATTCATTCATCCACTTGTTCATTCATCCACCCGCTTGTTCATTTATCCATCCACTTGTTCCTTAATTCATTCATCCACTTGTTCCTTAATTCATTCATCCACTTGTTCACTCATCCACACACTTGCTCCTTCATTCATCCATGTAGTTGGTCCTTCAAACAACCACGATCCACTTGGTCTTCACTTTCATTCGTCATCCCACTCACCAACAAGAACATTCAGCCCTCTCATCCCCACTCCATCTGTTTCTTATGACAAAAGCCTCAGTCTCTCCATAAACCTTACTCAGGTCACTCTCACCATCCCTCTCACACCAGCCATACAGCTCTCTTTCTCTCTCACACACACACCCTCTCACACCACACCAGGGTAGTTAATGGTAGTAGTAGTGGTAGTAGACATCCCCCCACTCAACCCTCTCACTGTACAACCCCTCAAGCCCACTCGGTGGTTGTAAGAGCGGTGGGCATAGCGGGGTGCTAGGGGAAGGCGCCCTCACCAGCATCTTCTGCAGGATGTCGACACTCTGGTTGGCTACGGGCACACCATTGATCTCCCGGATCTCGTCGCCCACGTGTAGGGTGGCCTGCCGGTGGATCATCCCCCCATGCATAATACGCGCCACGATGCACCGCCCCTCCTCGTTCATCTTGAGCGTGATGCCCTGGGGAAGGCAGCCCTTCGTCAGTCACCTCCTCCTTTTCCTCCTTCACCTCCTATTCTGGCTAGACTTTGGGTGGGGGGACTGGGAGAGTTGGGGTCGTGTGGGAGGGGGTGGGAGATGGGGAGGGGGTCGTCTTGGGAGTGATGCCCTGGGTAGGGAGTTGAAAGGGTAGAGTATATTATAGAAGGGGGAGATTATTCTGGGAAACACCCGGAAAGAGGGGAATAATGTTCTGCAAGTGAGAATAATCTGGGGAGGAATGAATCAGCATTATTTGGGGAGAAAGAAGAAAATTCTGGGGGACGGAGAGAAGGGGAAGAATATGTGGGGAGGGAAAGATGAGGCTGAATATGTGGGGAGGAAGTGGGGATGAATATGTGGGGAGGAAGTGGATATGAATATGTAGGGAGGAAGCGGGGTTGAATATCTGGGGAGGGAGGGGGCGAGGAAGAATATCTGGGGAGGAAGGGACGAGGAAGAATATCTGGGGAGGGAGGGACGGGGAATAATACCTGGAGGGCACTGGGGAGAATACTCTGGGGAGGAATTTTAGACAGGACCCCAGAAAAATACATTTGGTGGTGGATCACATAACTGGCATTAATATACAAAACCGAGACTTCAATACTTACCTCTGATGCTGACTGATAGTAGTAGTAGTAGTAGTAGTAGCTGAGACTAATAGGGTGACTGATTGTGGTAGAGGCTGATGATGGTGGTAGTTAAGATGATAGTGATGGTAATGGTTGATGATAATGGTGGTAAATGGTAGTGCCTAGTGATGCTGACTTATACTGGTGGTAGTGCTAATAGCTTAAGAGTAACAGGGGTAGTAGAGACAGATTGTGGTAATTGTGGTAGCTGATGGTACTGTCAAGAGGTAATATTAATAAGAATGAACATCCATAATGTGGAGGTAACATACACACGTCACCAATGCAACCTATTATTTCGCCTTGCAACCTCCCCCCACGTCATGCAACATTGCAATATCAATACCATTCACAAGCAAGTTATTTTCTCATTCCCTAAACGTGCTGAGACATTACCCGCGAGGAAGCCATTCTTTATATCTTGTAATGGCTAAATGGCTCAAGCGAGACAGAGAGGCACTGAAGACATTAATATTATTCACACAAAATATGTGATAACTTTTGGAGGTGAAATGAAAGTGTAAACATTAACATAATTTAACAGCAAAATGTACAAGTTAACACAACCACAAAACATTATCAACAGCAAATGTTTACCCAGGATCATACGGGAATACAATGATGTTTTTAATATTAATTGGAATGTCCTATGGAAAAAAAAGGTGAAAATTACGTATTGTGGTTAAAATTCAAACTAGGTAACTCAAATTTAGAATGTAAATATCGTAGCCGGAGTTAAAACGCTTTAAATACCCATACAGTACTATGTTAAAACGAAAAATACTCTACCGTACGTATTTCAAATTCAAACGCAAAATACTAAATACATTCCACACTAAAAAAAATTATTTCACGCTACAAACCAAAATTCATATTTCAAAATATAGCTCAAAAAGCAAACATCAAGAGTAAACGTAACGAATAAAGACTAAACGTAACAAATAAAGACTAAACGTAACAAATAAAGACTAAACGTAACAAATAAAGACTAAACGTAACAAATAAAGACTAAACGTAACAAACAAAAACTAAACGTAACGAATAAAGACTAAACGTAACAAACAAAAACTAAACGTAACGAATAAAGACTAAACGTAACAAATAAAGACTAAACGTAACAAACAAAGACTAAACGTAACAAATTAAGACTAAACGTAACTAAACGTAACAAATTAAGACTAAACGTAACAAATAAAGACTAAACGTAACAAATAAAGACTAATTCCAACACTGCTCCATAACAAACACACACACACACACACACCCGGTAAACTTAAAACCATTGTGTACGTCTTCTTCCTGCTCCTGGCGTGTGTGTGTGTGTGTGTGTGTCTTGGGTCATGGTCGGGTGGTCTTACATGTCATGGGACCTGGTTGTGGGTTGTTGGTGTAATGAAGGAGTGGTGGTTGTGGTCGTGGTTGTGATGGAAGGGTAGAGATTGTAGCGGTGGTGATGATAGTGGTAGTTGTGGTCGTGCTTGTGCTGGCTGCAATGGAAGGTTTGTACTGGTGGTGGTGGTAGTTGTGGTTGTCCTGCTGGTGATACAGTAGTAGTTGTGGTGGTGGTGATACTGGTAGTTGTGGTTGTGGAGGTTGTTTTGGATGGGTGGTGGTGGTTGTGTTTGTGATGATGGTATAATGATGGTAATTGTGGTTAAATCATCATCCTCAGAGGGTTCATAAACATTACTCTCTCTCTCTCTCTCTCTCTCTCTCTCTCTCTCTCTCTCTCTCTCAAAAATCTGGCCCCGCTATACACGTCTAGGATGAAAGAATGAAAGAAATAATCCGCAAAAGAAAGAAAAAAAAGTATCATCTTTATCTTGTATAGAAAGGACTAATTAGGTTGTGTGACAGCCCAAAGTTGGGAGCAAAGAATTACGTGGAAATACGAATGCCAGGACAAGGTAAACTCATCAATTATCTTCCCAGGAAAAAAATGCATACATAGGTACATATTATTTTTATTATTATCCACGAAACAATTATAAAATATAGTATTTTTTCACCGCCACTAAAACAATGTTCGAGCCCAATAATAAACCCGACACGGAAATAGTCAAAACTGTTTACGGTGTTCACGTGTTGACTCGATAATGTGATGTAATTTTTTGCCGCTTCCACAGCCCAATGGTAACACGGTTTGTTTTGACTAACTTCTGTCACTAAATATTAATGAGGGGTTGGGAGTTGATGGGGATGGGAGGGGATGGGAGGGGATGGGTGGGGATGGGAGGGGATGGGTGGGGATGGGTGGGGAGCGGAGAGGGGTGAACGTAAGAACATAAGAACATAAGAATGGAGGAAACTGCAGCGGGCCTATTGGCCCATACTGGGCAGTCCCATTTACACCCAACCCCTATTGCTCATATATCCATCCAACCTATGTTTGAAGCTATCCAGCGTATTCGAGTTAATGATGATATTTGGTAACTTGTTCCAGTCGTCCACTACTTTATTTCCAAACCAATATTTACCTATTTCGCGCCTAAATCTAAATTTATCTAATTCAAAACCATTGTTACGAGTTCGCTCCTGGTTGGATAGTTTGAGTACCTTTGTAATGTCCCCTTTGTTCAGCCCTGACTTCCATTTATACACCTCGATCATGTCGCCCCTCACTCTACGTCTCTCGAGGGAGTGCAAATTAAGATGCTTTAACCTGTCTCTGTACTCAAGGTTCCTAATGCCCGGGATTAGTTTTGTCATTCTCCTCTGAAGTCTTTCCAAGGATTCTATATCCATTCTGTAATACGTTGACCAGAATTGAACTGCGTAATCCAAGTGAGGTCTCACAAGCGCAAGATATAGTTTTAAGATGACCTCGCTAGTCTTGTAACTAACACTCCTTTGTATGAACCCAAGTACTTTATTAGCTTTGCTTCGAGCAAATACACATTGTTTACTTGGCTTAAGATTCCTACTTATCATTACTCCTAAATCTCCCTCGCAGTCGGATTTCTCAATAACATCGTTGTTCATTTGATATCTGGTTTCCCTGTTTACATCTCCTATACTGAGTACTTTACATTTGTCCACATTGAATTTCATCTGCCATTTTTCAGACCATTTGAAATTTTTTTTTAGATCATCCTGTAGTTTTGCGGAGTCCTCGTCAGATTTAATTACACGTCCTATTTTAGTGTCATCAGTAAATTTACGTTGCTGTCTACGCCGATATCTATGTCGTTTATGTATACAATAAATAATAATGGTCCAAGTACTGAGCCTTGCGGAACCCCACTAGTGACGTTGCTCCAAAGGGATTTAGTGCCGTTAATGCTCACTCGCTGTTTTGTCCTGTAACCATGTTGGGAATCATGGATCAACTTGTGCTTCTCCAGGTGATTTCGAATAGAGTTTGAAATGATTGTTTCCAGTAATTTTGGTGTTAATATGTTATTCCGTAAGTACTTAATTAGTTAAACCCCTTAAATTTCAATTCTGTGAAAAAAGTATATTGTGGGCGAAAAATTACCAAGGGGGTAAGGCTTACCTTTTCGCCAGTTTTGGCCCAAAAATTAGATTTAGTTAAAAATCACATTATAAGTACTCCAGAGCATGCTGATTTCGAATATATGGTCCACGATTCGATTGCCGGGTAATCTACTTCCCCGAAAAGTCGATAATCTACTTTCTCCAAAAGTAGATAATCTACTTTTCGGGAAAGTAGATAACCAACTTTCCCGGAAAGTAGATATTTCGCACTTTCTATGATACAAATTCCCGTTTTCTACTATAAGTAGATAACCAACTTTCCCAAAAAGTAGATATTTCCCATTTTCTGATACAAATTTCCCGTTTTCTATAATAATCTATTTCGGAAAATTAGGTAATATTTCCCAAAAAGTCGATAATCTACTTTCGTCGACAGTTTGTCGACGTGAGATTGTTCTTTGTCTTGGTCTTTATTGGTTTAAGTTGGAAAGGTAAGAAGTGTCTGTTTACATCTTCAGTCCAGGATTATTTTTTTCTTAATATGGAGGTTTAAATGTGTGTGTGTGTGTGTGTGTGTGTGTGTGTGTGTGTGTGTGTGCCTATAGGGGAGAGGGGAAGAGGAGAGGGGTAAGGGGGAAAGGGGAGAGGGGTAGGGGGAAGGGGAGGGGAAAAGGGTAAACAATGTGGCCGACACTGTACTCGATCGCAATCACTCCCCAAAATGTAACCTTAGGTGTTCTGGAAGTGAGAACCATAGAGGGCAAACGCTGTAACTACTCCCCACCCCTTAACCTCCTGCCCGTTAACAGACAACAATATCCTTCCCTCCCCACCAAAGGCACAAATACCTCCCTCCTCCTCTTCCGTTAACAGAAAAACAGAGAACAATACTTACTCCTTCCTTCCCTCCTTTCCCGTTGTCTGGAACATTCATGTGTGCACCCAAGTCGAACAAACAAGAAAATCAAAATAAAATGACACAGTTTACCTCGCAATCAGTTCCAGATGACTTGCCCTCTCTAATATCCGCGGGCCCAAATTTTAAGGCCATCCAGGACCCCCCCTTCCCTTCCCCACTCTCCTCCTCCTCCCCCTCACACAAAACAAAAGCGATACGTCTTCTCATGTTTGACGGCCCCATGATATAAAATGCGCAAGATTATCGGATTTGTCAGATTATTGGATGATTACGGGATTTGGGGAGGGGGGGGGAGGGTGTTCCTGGGAGATTAATATGATTTGTGGACCCGGATTAGTATGATATTGGGATTATGATTGTTGATTAGTATTTAATCTTAAGATATTCTAAGATTAGTGAGAATCTGAATTCGTAAGGTTTAGGATTCGGATTAGTAACAAGATTTTGGAATCGGATTAATAAGACTTTAAGGTGTCGTAAGAATTTCTTTTTCCTTTCGTGTTCGTAAAACTTTTATCAATGGCGGAAATACCGAGTCGTTTTTTATTGTGATGTGTTTTAATTCTGACTTTTTTGGTTTTACCTTCTTCCTCCTCCTATTCCACCTCCTCTTCGTGAAAGTTATATCATCAAGTTCCTCCTTCTTCCTCTCTATGTTTGTTACCTCCTCCTCCCCTTCACCTTCTTTATTCTCCTTCTCTTCTCTCTTATTCCCCTTCTCTTCTTCCTCCTCCTCCTCCTCCCCCCATTCTCCTCATCCTCCACACCCTCCTATTCACTTCCTCCTCCTCCTTCCTCTCTTATTCTTCCTCCTCACCCTCTCCTCCTCCTCCTCCTCAGGGTACGCTACCTCCAACCATAAATAATCCGCTAACCAACAAACAATTCGACTAATGTGACCAATATTTACCACCACTCCGCCCCACACACACGCCATAATAAAAGTGGGTATATATAAAAACAACGTACGGAAAAAAAGAAGTCCGGTTTAAACTGGGTCCGGATTAAAGAGGTATAAGGATGATAATAACGTCCGGATAAAACGAATTCAATGAACAAAAGCTAATATTTTATCTATTTATCTATCTATCTACGGTATCTATATAAATCCAGTTGTTTTTCTTAGCAAGTATTACCGACAAAGACTAAAACTAAACATACATTATAAACAGTCTCTGGTGGAGGGTAGGGGAGAGGAGGGTAGGGGAGAGGAGGGTAGGGGAGGGGAGGGGAGGAAGGAGGAGGAAGGTCATTCTTTCATTATTTACTACCTTCTTTGGGTAATTTCCTTCCATCGCTCTTTCATTATTTCATCCTAACATCCTTACATTATTTCCCTCCATTATTTCTCAGCGATTCCTCCTCCCCCCCATCATACCTTAATAATTTCCTTCCAATATTTTTTGTCTTCATAATTTACTCCCACCATTCTTTATCGATATCAACACACACACACACACACACACACACACACACACACACACACACACACACACACACACACACACACACACAGGGCCTCTCTTACACTTTCTCACCAATTCTCTTTCTTTCAGCTCTCTCTCCCCTTTCAATCTCTCTCCACCAAGTGACAGGCCAGGATTTTGTTCCAATAGCTGACGACGACGTGTGAGAGTGTGCGATAGTGAGGACGAGGGAGGGAGGGTGGGGGAGGGGGAACTCCTGTCGTGTCTACTTCTCTTGTATGTCTTTCCCTTTCACACACTTCTTTCTCCCGTACATTATCTCGTCACGCATTACGACTCTCGCACCCAACCTCTTTTTCTCGCTTTCGCACAGGAGCCTCTACAAACCGGGTGCTATTTTTTACCTTCTACTGTCGCACTCGTCTCGTAACCTCCCATAATCCCTTGCATAATTCTCTCACACACACACACACTTTTTATCCACCTGTCGCACTTGTATAGTTCCCACGGCATGAGTTGTTTTTTAATCCCTCCTATCGCACTACACTCCAGAACTCTCCTACCTTTCACACACACTTTCCTCACGGGGTCCTAATGTAAACACAGACAACACCAAACAGTACACTACTACCAGGTGAGAATGTAATTAATGTAATCATAATTATACCGAGACTCTACCTTGATTAGATCCGTTATTTAATCAGCACAGGTGTAGAGAAAATTAATTAAGGTGTTAGGTGAGATATTCCACCTTAGATTGTGTGTCATTAATATTTTGGTAAAGTGTTAAGTGAAGGTAACTAATTGGGGCGTCAGTATTAATTGTGTTACCTTTGTGATTTTCTACCTGGATCTGTATTTGTACTGTACTTGCATTATACCTGTAACTGTACCTGTACCTCCAATGTACCTATACCTACACCTGTACCAGCACTGTACCTAGATTAAGGGAAATAAATTACCTTTCCTCTCGTATCTTAAGGCAGTAAGTTAACTTCCCAGGTGTTAGTGAGGCAGTGTAACTTCACCAGGATTCTCATACATACTTAGGATAAAAAAAAATTCCCCCTAAATGAGGACAAAGAGAACACATCAAACCAAAATGTCCTCAAATTCGTACAGAGACTCGACACAAATTAGATTATGTGAGTGTGGGAAGAGTCGTTTTCTGTGACTAGGGGGAACTTTACTTCAGTCAGTCAGTCGAGAAAGACGTCCATACAGCTGACTGACGCACCTAAATATCCCCTTATCGTAGGAACCTTTAAAGAATCTGATATTTATACTTAAAACTTAACCCTGAACGAAGTCGAGTAAATATGTTTGGTCAAGGTACAGTCTCAGGGTAATTTTTCTTCCAGTCAGCCAGTTAAGAAGCGTTCTATCATTCTTACGAAGAGGAACATTCATTCTACGAGACAGCGAGGCAATGGGAACGTAGGGAGGGAGGTGTTGGATCATATGGGTTAGGGGAGTAAGGGGAGTTGGGGAGGAGGGGGGAAGGGAAGTGTGGGGAGGCTTAGGGATGGTGGGGGAAACGTGGGGGGAAATATGGAATAAAAGCTGTGGTTGATGGCAGGAACGAAAATGGGGGTAATTGTTGAAGCACCTGATGCATGCCTGCCTCCCTCACTCCTTTCCCCACCATCCTCCCAACCCACTTGCTCCATCTGGTACATGACATGAATGCTTGCTCTCTCTCTCTCTCTCTCTCTCTCTCTCTAAACAAATTTCCTACCATCCTACACACACACACACAAAAATCTCTCCTCACCGCCACTGTTTGAGTATAGCACTTTCCTACCCTCCTACCATGCCCAATATCCGAGTCCCTAATGAGAGGCAAGTGTCTAAAAGGGACACAAATTGAGCGTTATTGGTTAGCCGTTATTTGAGGCCTTAATTGGCACGGCGATTTAATTGGCAATTGACGTATCTGTTAACTGCTGGGAGAGTTGTTATTGTGGTGGTTCATGTAGGGGAGGGGAAGGGGGGATGAAAGGGGAGAACATGTGAGAAGTGATGGAAAGAGAGAAGAAGAGATGACGGAGGAGAAAAGAGAGGAAGAAAGAAGGAAGGAAGGAAGGAAGTGGTAAAGGAAACAAGGAGAGGAGACAGAAAGGGAAGAAGGGAGAGAAATACAAAGGATTAGAACGGGAAAGGGGAGAGAGACATTAAAAAGTAAGAGAAGAGGAAACAGGGGGAGGAAGGGAGAGAAAAATGAAGGATTAGTAAGGGAAGGGGAGACGCAGGAGTCAAAATTGTAATAGTCTGGTCAACAAGGATTTTCTCTCACAAAACCCATCAAAATCTGCGGTCCTGAATTAGCATTTACAGATTTTGGGGAGGAATTCCATCAGGAATCTGTAAGAGGATTACTAAGGGTTAGGTTAGGTTAGTAAACAGATAAATATATATAACATCTAATCATCAGGTCATGTAAGATTCACGGGTTAACTTTTCCTTTAAAGTTAACCTAACCTAACCTAATATAAGGTTTATCTCGACTACACCGGGGTAGGGGTGAATATTCCTTAATCGGTAAGGGAAGAATCCGGATAGATAAAACCGAACCCTTGCTTGATAGTTGACTGATTATTTTAAGGACCTAAAGTATGGGCTGTTATATGAACTTGGGGATCCTTATGAGGGCATTTAGTAAAGACACTCGGCTTGTCCATGTCAATCTAATGTAACCATATGTTCACGGGCAATCGGAGGAAGACTACGCACCAGCTGCCATTATCAAATCGGCCATGTCAAACCACATCCATCTTCACGAATTCGGGACGGAACCAACTACAGACCCTCAAGGTTTTCAAGCAGATCTGGAAGACCCCAATGTCGCCTTGTCTCCAGGCAACCCTCAAATTGGTGTCCTTTTAGTTTCTTTAGACTCTTTATCTTCCCCTACCTCAGAGGGAGGAGCTAAGACATTTGCTGTCAGCTTACCCTAAGGTTACTGCAGACCTTCCTGGGTTTTGCAATCTCCTTGCTCATGACATAACTCTGGTTTCAAGTGATACCAACCTATTAAAGAACCAACTTATCGCCTTAATGTTCATAGGAAGGCAATTATGAAAAAAAGTTAACTATCTGCTTGAACACAATTTGGCTGAATATAGCATCTCCTTGGGCTTCACCTTCTGTATTAACTCCTAAGTCTGATGGAAGTAGTCGGGTTTGTACGGACTACTGTGAAATAAGGTAACCGTCTGATTCTTGCCCTTTACTCTGATTGAGGATCTTAGAGATAATATTGGCTCTGCGAGATTCATTACTACAACAGATTTACAGAAAGGTTACTATCAGATAGGCATTACAGAGTTCTAAATCAAACCCGACGAGATCTTCCCTGTGCTTCTGCCTACCTAGATGATCTGGTGATAACCGCTGATAGTTAGGAGGTCCACCTACACCATCTACACGCACTGGTGAGACGAGAGGTCGGGTTTACCACTAACCTGGCTAAATCTACGTTCGGGAGCGGAAGTGTCCTCTATCTTCGTGATTATTTTGTGTTATGAGTTAGGTTCTTAATATTTTATGTGTACCGTGTTTATATTTTTGTATTGTAGTAAATAAATGTACATAAATTTATTTCCCCTTTACTTTCACCTGGGGAGAGGGTTATTTATTCGAGTCCTATGCTTGTTCTGTAAGTGTTTTGAACTTCGGTGAACAGTTCACTTTGTTACGGTTGTGAATCGTGTCGAGCCAGGATATTCGCCGCATACTCCTACATGCTCACAACAACGGGCGACTTTGGCAGCATATCCCATTCGCGACCCATAACAATGTGGTCCGAAATAACTTAAGAATCTTCAGGAATCTCTTTGGTTAACGACGCTTTCATTTTTTACCCCAGTTGGACCCCAGATAGACACTCATCGGATTCACTTGTACGAACGGCGAATAAAAAAAAAAGATTCGTGAACTCGGCTTAATAAAAACGGGTCTGGAGCCTCGAGTGGCCGCTGAGACAAGGATGAAGTGAGCCAACGAGTACCTGGAGGGGGAAGGGGGTGGAGGGAATCCCCGGAAGAATCGAAGAAAAAAAAATATGGTGAGGAGGTAAAAAGAAAGGGGTTAAAGGTGAGGTGGAGACAAAGATAAAGGGAGGAAGACCAGGGGAAAGGGTGATGGAGGATGAGAAAAAAACAAACCAGGAATGGAGACAAAGGGGAAGAAAGAAATAAACCTCATGAGTCGGAACAGAGCAAGACGGAAATTGAATTGACAAAACACACCTAAAACTATATCCAGTTTTTCCCTGCCGACAATGGAAACGTCCTCCAACCAACGATAATTTCTCCAGTCGACATTGAAAATTTCCCCACTGGCCATGAAAAACCTGAACATTTCCCTAGTCGATGATGAATATTTCCCCGCTGACCACGATAATTTCCCCGTGAATTATATATAAATTTCCCCCGGCCTACACAATCCATTCACTCTCAACGTAAGACTGGAAACACGGTCTAGTTAATTTTGTTCATAAACTAGAAAGTTAATTTAGACCAGTTTCCAATTACTATAATATTATTTTTAGTACAACAAAAAATTTGAAGGACACCTAAATTATGCTCCGGTGAATAGCTTTTTATATTTCTGCACAGTTAATCAGGCATAATTTACTGGGTACATGTTTTATTAATTTGTTTGTAGTACCATAAAATAACATGAAAATAATAAAAAAAAAACAAAAAAAAAACAAAGCAATGGAGAATCACACAAACACACATTCTTCTCTCTCTCTCTCTCTCTCTCTCTCTTCATCCTACCCCCTCCCCCCTCTCTCTAGCTCAACACAACGACCAGCCACGAAACACAAGTATCCTAAGTTGATGTATTGATCATGTTGCAAATACTGTATAGCAATATTGTATAAGAGCTTCATTACCCGACGGTGGAAAGATACGATATTCATTGTATATTTCATGGCCGATTGAAACCCCGCGTTGTATTTCACGTTTATTTTCTCTCCTCTCTCTCTTTTATCATTCACAGAACAGAGGAAAGAGACAGGAGGAGAAAGAAAGCAGGTCAGGGAGGGGGGAAGAGAAGGAGGAAGAAAGTAGGCTTAGGAGGAGGTAAAAAAAAGGCAGGCCAGAGAGGAGGAGGAGGCAGAAGTCATGTCAGGGAGGAAGAAAAAGTCGGACCAAGGAGGAAGAGGAAAGAGGAGGAATAAGGCAGGCAAGAGAGGGAAAGGAGAAGGCAGAAGGCATGAAAGACGAGATGGAAGGAAGAGAAGAAAGAGGAGGAAGCATGTCAGGAAGAAGGAAGCAGATGAAGGAGGTAAAGGGTCAAGACTATCAGGAGGATCATCATAAATACACAATGGTAGGAAGAGCTGCCTCCCCTCCCTTACTACTGACGGTGGTGGAAGACGAAGGCGGTGAAGGAGGAGGAGAAGAGGAAAACATGAAGATGAAAGAGGAGGAAGGTGAGAGAAGAAGGAAGAAGAGGATGAGAAGGAGGAGAGAGAGGAGGAAGGTGAGAGAAGAAGGAATAGAAGGGGGGGAGAGAGGAGGTAGGTGAGAGAAGAAGGAGGAGAGAGAGAGGAGGAAGGTGAGAGAAGAAAGGAGAGAAGGAGGAGACAAGAAAACAACACTCATCCTCAACCTAACGTATAAGAAACCTTCATAAATCTCAAGCACAAAAAAACAACACCAACTTTACTCGCCAACAACTTCGACAGTTTCACATTTTCTAAGCGGAAGACACGTTTAGGTCGGACGGACGGATGGACAGAAATAGGGACGGGGCGAAATCAAAGCACAGTAGCCTAATACACCATAATATATAAACAGTATTTATGTGTAGGACTAATACTTAAGGGCGATCGAAAACTAGCTGTGCACCTGTAATATTAACCTTGGTCTATATATAACACGTAAGGTATAACAAGAAACGGCTAAAGGTATACAGGGACTTTATGATCACTCTGTATATAAATATTATACACTTCAGATACGGTGTAAGACCTGTCAGTTCCTAGAGAGAGAAAAACAACAACTAAGGTGTTAATACGTAGTAGGTTATTGATTACCTGTTATTACCATACTAGGGATAACAGACCCTCATGACTAAAATAACTATATATTAAACAGCGCCGTTATTTGTAGCTTTCTTGTTCCATTTTATATGTACGGGCTGAAGAATGCCAGGGGGATTTTTATCTACAAAATACAGCGAAAATTGCCACATTTATCTTATAAACAAACACGGCCACAAATTCCAGAGGCGAAAAGAAAATTCTCAAGTGATATTTTATCCAACAAAAACTGAAGCCCAAATCCCAACACACCGGGAAAAGGCTGTGATTGGCCAGTTCCCATTTGTTTACAATAGCGTAATAAGGGCAGTGATTGGTCAGCTCCTGTAAGTTAACAAGTGGAGGGAAGGAATGTGATTGTTTATTGGTCAACTCCTGGAAGTTAAGAAATGGAGGGAAGGATCGTGATTGGTCAGTTGCCAGGAGTTTATTACTGATCCTGCACTATGGGAACAGAATTTTGACGAGTTTAATTTAATATTACATCATATATCCCCAAGGAGGGGAGACCACGATAGAGCCAAGAAGAGACTGATTAAGGAGAGGTGTGGAGGAAGAGAGGGGGAAGTGAAGTTTCGGTGGGGTTTAAAAGACGGAAGGGCAAGGGAGGGAAGAAGAGAAGGAGATAATAAGGGGTGAATGATGAAAGGAAATAAGTGAGGTAAAAGGAGGAATAAAGAAAAGTGGAGATAAATGAGTAACAAAGAAAGAGCAGTGAAGAATGGGGGGAGGAGAAGAAAAAATGGAGCAAAGAAAGCGGAGGAAAAGGAAAGGGTAGTGAATGATGGGAGGAAGTAGAGAGAAAAAAAAGCGGGTGTGGATGAGGAGAGAGGGACGGGAAGGAGGGGGGAGGGAGGGGAAGGAAGGAAGGAAGGAAGGAAGGAAGGAAGGAAGGAAGGAAGGAAGGAGGAGGGAGGGAGGAGGAGGGAGGGAAAAAAGAAGAGGAAGAGAAGCAGTAAATGTTGGAGTTAGGTTTAGTGAGTATTGAGCGGTCTGTGAACATATTGACTCATGTATTTTACCCAGTAAGATCTACCACAAATACTGCACCTACCACCAACCAACCACCACTACCACTCACCACCACAAACACCTCCATTACCACCACAACCACGTATATCACCACCACAACCACCTACATTACCAACCACCACTACCACTCACCACCACAATCTACCACTACCATCACCTACCACTAACCACCACAATAGCCTACATTACCACCATCACTTAACAATAACCACAACAATCATCCACTACCACCATCACTACCTCCACCACCACCCACCACCACCACCACCACCATTACCTCCTCTACCACCACCTCATTACGACCTGCGATGGACTGTGAACAAGGGACCGTTAATTAGTAAGGTTGAGCTTTGTTTTACCACATACATACATACATACATACATACATACATACATACATACATACACACACACTAACCCAAAGTCTCACAAAAGGAATAAACAATAACAAACTCCCTTTAATTATATTCTATTAATGTTTACGTTTTAACATTCACGTGTAAACAAAAATATTAAACATTTACTATTTACAACACACACACACACACACACACACACACAGAGGTTCCATTTCATATACTGTAGCCATG
Organism: Homarus americanus; assembly: GCF_018991925.1. Taxonomy (NCBI): domain Eukaryota; kingdom Metazoa; phylum Arthropoda; class Malacostraca; order Decapoda; family Nephropidae; genus Homarus; species Homarus americanus. Next base: position 8,886,422 of record NW_024723833.1, on the reverse strand, counting down.
TCTAAACGTCCCTCAAGTAAGTTATTACCCGTGTAAATTTTCCAATATTAAATGTTCTCGCAGTTATTAAACTTGTCCGGCGCCCTAATACACACAGGCATAATAACAGTGGCCCGCTGTCCAGTATGTTGTAAACAGTGACACAGCTTATCCTGGGGGTGGGGTGGGTGTGGGCGGGGCAGCGAACTATCATCACCCTGAAAACATTGCCGTGTAAGGGTGAATAAGTTGAGAGCTTCCTTCGTTCCTTCCTTTTCCTTCCTTCCTTTCTTCCTTCCTTCCTTCCTTCCCACACACGTAGACTCTGACCATGTATCCTTCTTCCCTCTACTACAGCACCACCACACCTCCTCTCTCTTGTACACCCACCTCCTGTCTTTCCTCCTGCCATCCTACCACTCTCTCTCTCCCTCTCTCTGCCACCATAAATTCCTTTACTTCCCCTACTGCAACCACCCTCATCCACACCACCACACAAACCTCATCCTCCACACCTCCACACAAACCTCCTAAAACCCACAACCTATTAATTATTCCTACCACAATTAACCACATGAACACCACCACAGTCTACCACAACAGACGGCCAAACAAGCCCGAGATCCTCAAATGTTCGTAAGAGTTATTTTGGTTGATTTTCCCCCAATATCTAATTAACCAGGATTTTTTTATATATAGTTACGGTAGAGTCCCATCACATATTGGCTGCCATCTTGAATTACTGAACCTAGGTGGGTGGGTTAAGTCCTCTCAGGTCACCAGTTATGGGAAAAATCCGAAGCACGAGGATCTGTCCTAGCGATGCTGAGACGAACTCTCCCTGAGCACAGCTACCTGCATATTGGAAAATTCCCTCCCTCCCTCCCTCCCTCTCTAATCTCCATCTTCCATTACGCGCTGCCCACCATCTTCCATCCCTCCCTGACCTCGATCTTCCATCCCTCCCTGACCTCCACCTTCCATCCCTCCCTGACCCCCACCTTCCCTCCCTGACCTCGATCTTCCATCCCTCCCTGACCTCCACCTTCCATCCCTCCCTGACATAAACCTTTCCTCCCTCCCTGACCTCCACCTTCCATCCCTCCCTGACCCCCACCTTCCCTCCCTGACCCTCCACCTTCCCTCCCTCCTTGCCCTTCATCTTCCCTCCCACCCTGCCCTCCATTCCAAGCAAACTTGCGGCCGCCGTAATGTTATGAAATATCTTTGAGTTGGTGTTATTACATGAACGAGTGATGTCATAAATCAAGGAATGCAATATATCAACATGCAGAAGGAGGAGGAGGTAGGAGGAGAAGAAGGAGGAGAAGGAGAAGGAGGAGGCAGATGATGGTGGTGGCTCCAAAGCTTCCAACAAGTGACAGTAACAAAGTGGCGACGACGATGATGATGATGATGATGATGATGATGATGATGATGATGATGATGATGTACACAACGACACAACCCTGAACTATCTCTACAATATATTACTACTAATTATGGTAATGCATTTAAAGCTGGTCATATATCAACCTATATTATTATTGTTAATTAGAATATATTAACATGTGGTCTCGTGTATATTGTGAATGTTTTTGGGAAATACACACTAATGATGACGTAACGTGAACATACCTGGCCAGGCTCCTTAATATACATCACGTTAATTAATGATATACTCAGCCAGGTGATATATTAAGATGTACTAACGCGAAATATTTAATTATGGTTGGTAATAAGAAGCAAGTGTAAGGACGATGAACTCTTTGAAACCTACACACCTGTATCTTATACCTGGCACACCTCATATATACAGCATATATACCTGGCGCACCTGCACATTATAAACCCGACCCACCTGAATCCTATACGAGACAGGTTAATTATAATATGTTAAATCCGGTGAGATATTAAGACATATTATAGGATACATATATATATATATATATATATATATATATATATATATATATATATATATATATATATATATGTTAATACCGAAGGGCTCTAGACAATTATAGCGGACCAAACTACATATTGTGGTATTATGATAATAGGCTTACAGATTGTGACGGTCTGCGCTGCTATAATTACCCGAAATAACAAATGAATGTCGCCTCACGATACACAATTTGATAAACCTGTGTTAATAAATGTATTCAAATGAGGAGTAATGTGTCGGGTGTTTTACAGGAAAATACAGTAAGTGAGGCTGGTTGGTGTATTAAAGGGGAAAATACATTCTTAATACAGTTGTTTGTATTTATAGGTTTAGTGTATTGTTTTGTGTGGTTGGAGTTTACGGTCATTAGTACCACAATCTTGCACTACCTCCAGAACTACCACAATTTTGCAGCACCTCCAGAACTGCCAAAATCTTGCACCACTCCTAAAACAACCAAAATCTTGCACCACCGCCATTACTACCACAATCGGAGCTACCACTACCATCAACATTAAGCAGCACTCCCACCACACACATCCAGTACCAGTGACACAAGCCTCCTGTTACCACTATCGTCAACCACCATCGTCAACTACCACTACCACTATCAAAAGCTCTCATCAACACCACCTATCACTACTACTACCACCACTAACATCACAGCCCCCCTCCAACACACCATCACAAGTAATCCCTTATGCCAGAGAATAAAACTAGTTCGGTTCATCATGTGGGAAATAAACTGAGTCGAACATTGTGTTTATATAATGGCGTAGATGTTAATGTAGTGTTACCCCCTTGACTTACCTACCTCCTACTCTCCTCTCCCTCCTCCTCCTCATCTCTTTACTCATTCTTTCTTCATCTTCCCTCTCACCTTTTCTTTTCCTCTTTCATTCACCTCCTCCCTCTCCCTTCCCAGCAGGGTGTGGGAGGGAATAATCCAGACTTAATGTTCGTGTCAGCACCGTGATGAAAGGGGGGTGGGGGGCGCCTCCCAATATAGATTCTATCATAACTTTCTTGATGACGGAATTGTGAATCTCCCTTTTCACTTAATCTCCCTGGTGAGGAGGAATCAAATCTCCTTCATTTCTCCATCTATCGACTCCCTTGATGGTCCCAATGTGGAGATTGCAAGTCTTCCTGCACCTATCGATTCCGTTAATCACCCTGATACCGAGGCATATCTCTCTCGATCTAACTATCTATCGACTCACTTTATTTCCACGATGATGAAAGCAAATATCGCTTTATCTATCTCTCTGTCGACGAGTTTAATCTCCCTGATGAAGACTTCGTATTTCTTCCTCCTAATCGATTATAATAATCTCCCTGCCGGCTAGGCTGCACTATAAGCTTTGCCAATAAATTTGTTAAACTAAAAGGTAGGATGCAAGTCTCCCTCTACCAGCTTAGTCACACCTCACCTTCCTCCCTTCACCTGGTAATTCCTTATAACAGGGGTGTCAAACTCATTTGCCAAGGCGGGCCAGATTTAATATGAGTACACAGTGTGTGGGCCAAGTAACATAATTATGAGCACTTCGCCATCACCTCTTGGGTGAGTAGTACGACAAAATAAGAAAGGTGGATTTAGTCTGCGCTCGTGGGAAACCCTTAAAAACTAACAAATCAAGTGTTTACTACCTTGATCCATCTTATTGTTTGCTACTGCTGCTTCCTGATAATTGGCACCTCTTGGTATGGACCAGTGCATCAAAGCTTGGCACTAACGACTGAGCTGTAGCAACCTTCAGTATTGAATTAAGGTGCACATCAGTAAGTTGAGACCGAAGCCGAGACTTGTTCAAGTTTTAGCTCCTAAGGGATACGCTCACTATTTAGTTTTAGCTCCTCAAGGTAAGGCTGGAGCAGCAAATGGGCCGCGGGCCGCATGTTTGACACAAAATTTTTTATCAAAATATATTTTTTTCTCAGAATTGAAATTTAAGGGGTTTAATTAATTAAGTACTTTCAGAATAACACACAAACCCTAAATCACACCTTGGAAACCCATAGTTGATGAGTACAGTTATTACCATTGAAAAATGTCAGTAAAATATTTCAAGGGTCATTTTGGCCACTTATTACTCTGCAATCGAATCGTGGACCACATATTCATAATCAGCAAGCTCAGGAGTACCCATACTGTGATTTTCAGCAAAATCTAATTTTTGGCCCAAAACCACCAAAAATGTAAGTCTTACAGTGCCTTATAATATTCATCGCTACACAGTTACTACCAGTACCATCAACTTCTGGGAGCAATGAACTACCAAGACCCCGTACACGACCAGCAGTGGCCGATGGATACCTGACCAACCGCCCGACCAGCTAGTGACCCGACAAGTCTTCATTTTCTATTTTTCTTAATTTGTGATGGAAGGGCGGTGCACGGAAGGGAGTGCTGACAAATGTGACCTACACTCACCTGAGCCTCACCTCGTGACAGACACCACCTACCACTGTCTCATCACCTGTGTCTTACCCTATCACTGAATATCTCTGCCCTCCCTTCTTATCCCCCCCCCCCCACCGCGGGAGAGCTGTTGACATAAATACGAGAAAAAACGAGTGATAAATTTAGCAGGAATACAAAAAAAAATGATGCCCCACGGTGACCTCAGCGTGTGGGAAGGGTCGAGCCAGCGACAAATACCAAAGTTAAATTCCTCAACTAACTGAGGGCGTTAGGAGGCACCCAAGTAGCTCACCAAGTTAAAACACAAAAGTTGAACTCTCAAAGATTCCTTAGTCGAACTTTCCCTCTAACGGAAGGTGTTAAGACCCATCCAACTACCTCACTCACACGGTACGACACCAAGTTATGACTCAGTGACTCCTTCGTCAGGATCTCCTTAAGATAAATGAAAACATCTCACCGGTACCTTTAAACTACTATGTAAATGATATTCTTGAAGATTCCTGCGTAAATAATTTCTTCCAAGATATGGAAACATCTCACTAACTCACTTTGTCAACAACACAATTCTATTACCATAAAGTTTCCTACAATAAGCTTTCTCTCTCAGTGAGGAGATCAACACATACTGACTCACTTAAAAGATACAATCAGGGCGACTGAACAGTGAAGAAACAGAACTGTGAACTAAGAAGTACTGGAAAACCTGGAGGAGGAGGAGGAGGACCATAGATCAGATGGCAGGAGGCTGTAAAGGAGGAGGCGAGGCTGCCGGGACAGGACCCAGAGGACCAAAGGGCAAACTGTGTCGTGCTGGCGGAGGATAGTGGAGGATGGTAGGGACTCGTTGTGGGCGGCCGACGGTCTCAGGAGACCTATCAGGCCAGCCGAGTGAAGGAGTGAGTGAGGTAGGTAGGTAGGTACAGTAGGTAGGTAGGTAGGTAGGTACAGTAGGTAGGTAGGTAGGTAGGTAGGTAGGTAGGTAGGTAGGTAGGTAGGTAGGTAGGTAGGTAGGTAGGGAGGGATGGAGAAAAGGAGGGGTGACAGGGGAGGCAACACAAATACCACCGTCCACTTTTCCCCCCACACAATATATTTCGTGTTAGCGGTCCTCTTTGTTGCTGGAGGAAGTAATTGTCCTACAAAAAACCGTGAAAAACACAATAAAAAGAATAATAACCTAACACAAAATAATATTATGCGTAGTGAAATAAACAACAACAAAATAATAATAATAACAAGAAATAAAAACCGGGTAAAATCACAAAAGTAAAAATACATATACAACATTTTCATACAATCCCCTAAAACTTACATATCAAAATAAACTAACCATCAAATCCCACATAACAACAACAATTATCTCATACAAATAAAAAGTAAATAGAGAAAAAAAAAACACGTGAAAAATAAACCAACGGGGTGACAATACTGACCGATATAAAATGGTAAATGGTGATAACAAGAGGACTTATGATGTAAAGTAACGATCATTAACACCTTTTACAACACTAACAACAACAGCATCCACCACCATGACAAACAAGTGAATGTATTTTGCAAACTCACCAGAGGGAAAGACAGACAGATAGACAGAGAAAAAGAGGGAGGGAGGGGGAGGAACAAACTACACAAACAAACAAAAACAACAACAGATAAAACGTGGACAAACACACATACCACGTTAACCCCCAACCTCACCCTCCCCCAACCCCCGCCCCCCCAACCCCCCCCGCCCTCCCCCCAAAAAAATATTGAAAAAAATCTAATACATTATTTCTTGTTACTGTTGTTCATTAAGTGTTATTTGTTCTTATTGTGTTTGTTCTTTACTGTTTTTGTTCTATGCTGTTCTTCTTGAACTCTGACCTCATCACGAAAACAAGAGAAGGTTAGTGAGTTTACCTGTGTTATCAGATTTAAATGCCAGGTCAGGTCACGGGTTCATAGGAGACAAGATACTTTCTGGTGAGAGAGAGAGAGATATTATATCATCATCTTCAGCAAATTCCTTTTAAATAACCAAAACACACACACACACACACACACACACACACACACACACACACACACACACACACACACACACACACACACACACACACACACACACACACACACACTTCACAACAAAAAACAAAACAAAATAAAACAAAACAGATTAAACAGAAGACATGTAAATTTAATAACCATGGAGTCGAGTGAATGATGCTTACCTAGGCAATAATCTACGACGATTTACCTGAGGACGAGATAGAGGAGACAAAAGCTATTAAGTTAAGTGATGTTTCCTGGGATTAATCTTCATCGTCATCGTCTTCCTCCTCCACGTCGTCAATCTCATCAGTTTTGTTCATACTCTCATCCTGTTCATCTTCCCGTTCCCTTTCTCCCCGTTCCCTTTTCCCTTCTCTCCCCGTCCCTCTTCCTCTCATTTCCTTCTCTCCCTGTCCCTCTCCTCGGTCCCTCTTCCTCTCCCATTTCTCTCTCTCCGTCCCTCTTCATCTCCCATTTCTCTCTCCGTCCCTCTTCCCCCCTTTCTCTTCCCTCTTCCCCCCGTCCCTCTTTCCTTCTCTCCCTGTCCCTCTTTCCTTCTCTCTCCTGTCCTCTTCCTTTCCTTCCCTACACATATCTCTCTTTTACTCCCCTCTTACTTAGTATTTCCTGTTCGTCCAGTCTTCTCCCCTCCCCTCCCCATCCCTTCACCACCCACTACCCCCTTCTCCTCGATACCAACCACTACCCCCCTACCCCCCATCATCCCCCCACCACCTATGCATCAGTCAAGTGGCCATCAGCAGCGAAATGGGCAAAATGCACGCCTTTGTGGGAATACCGTGTGCTGCCAGCCAGACGCAAAATCCTGACATATTCTATCTCGACCGAAACTACCACCACCATCATCCCCACTACCACCACCATCACCACCATCCCCACTACCACCACCCCCACCACCATCACCCCCACTACCATCACCATCACGACCACCACCACCTGCTCAGTAATAAACAAAACACCTGTCCACCACCACCACCACCTGCTCAGTAATAAACAAAACACCTGTCCACCACCACCATCACCTGCTCAGTTATAAACAAAACACCTGGCCATGAATATAATATCACCGACGTCTTTTGCGTATTGCTGCTCTGTTCAGCGACCATTAATCAGCAAGCAATATCCCCAGGCTGGCAGGACCCTCCCCACCCCTTCCCCATGGCTAGCAGGATCCTCCCCTCCCCCCCACGGTTCATCCTTTACTCCCACCAACACCATTCCTCACGACAGTCATTTCCTCTTTTTCCTCACCATCATTAGAATCCTTCAGAATTCCCCGGATGTCCATTTGTTGGGGGGCGCGTCAGCCGTCCTCCTGCCGCTAGCGGAAAAGTTGAACTTGTTCCCCCAAAAAGACATTAATACCTTGATTCTGGATACGGTTTTGGAAGGCCATTGAATATATCATGTTGGTATTTGGGGTGTGGGTGTGTGTGTGTGTGTGTGTGTGTGTGTGTGTGTGTGTAAGGGAGTCATGACACACACACACACCTAACACCTCAATACTATTGCCACACGCGTCAACTCACACCCAATTTCCTCCAGGCTGACCTTCCAGTCTGCCCAGGAAGACAGCGGTCACCTCCTCCCCCCAACCCCCGCCCACGAGTCTCCGTTCCCCTCTCCCACACCCCCACTTCCCCACCCCGAAGAATACAGCCTCCATTCCTTCCCCACAGCTCCCCACACTTCCCACCCTAACCACGACACCGAGGGGGGGCGAGAAGAGACCCAGGAATAAAGACTCAGTATTCTTGACGCAGTAAAGACTGTCTCCTATTAACAGTGAGGAACATGTCTCTTCCCAAGGGTGTAACACACTGGTGGTGCTGCAGCCTCGCGTCGATAGTAGAGATGGTCACAGCAGGACCCAGACTGAACATGTCAACACGACGCTATACTTGACCCACAACGACGAATAATAATAATAATAATAATAATAATAATAATAATAATAATAATAATAATAATAATAATAATATTTACCATAATTTTTAGACTACTATTATTATTACTGTTCTTAATATTACAATTTTGGTGAGGTGGGGGAGAGGACAGTGACGGCGAGGGAGGAAATGGGTAAGAACTGACTGACTGACTGACTGACTGTCCTTCCATCTTGGTCCTGTAACTCCCTCTCGTCTGTCTGTCTGTCTGTCTGCATTACTTCTAGCTCCGTCTGTCTTTGTGTGTTTATCCATCCTGTTTTTCCGCCTGTCTATCTGTCTGTTCTTGTCTGTCGAGTTTACCTGTCTACTAGTTCTTATGTCTAATTTATTTGTATGGCTGTCCGCCCATTCTTGATTGTCTAATTTATAATGTTTGTGTGTCTGTCAGTCCGTCCTTCCGTCTATCTATCAACCTAACAATTCATCTATCTGTCTATATGTGATAGGGGAGACAGAAGAGGGTGGTGTGTGTGTGTGTGTGTGTGTGTGTGTGTGTGTGTGTGTGTGTGTGTGTGTGTGTGTGTGTGTGTGTGTGTGTGTGTGTGTGTGTGTAAAAACGACCACCAAGATCCTCAACAAATTGAAGCAAGACATTTCTAGGGTCTGTTTATCTTCTCCCATCTCTTTCTCTCATTCCTTTCTCTTCCTCCTTCTCTCTCTTTCTCCTTCTCTCTATTTCTCCTTCTCTCTCTTCCTCCTTCTCTCTCTCAAATACCGTATGTTTTATTTATGATTCACTCTAGAAGGGATAACTTACTTTATTATGGATGATTCACTTACTATGATTCAATTTATAAAGGATGATTCACGTCAGTAGGTATGATTCAGTTCTATTTTGGATGCACCTATTCTTTTTAAATATCAAGATCAATTCTTCTTCTTCCTATTATTATTATTATTATTATTATTATTATTATTATTATTATTATTATTGTTGTTGTTGTCGTTGTTGTTATTATTATTAAGAGTTTGGGGTGTAAGAAGCAGATAAAAAACAAATAATTCTGTTAGTAAGACGCAGGAAATACTAATAATTTTATCTCGGGGAGGACAGGAGGAGGATTTCTGTCGATGCTAACGAAATTCGACGTGGCGAGAGAGGCCTGGACGGGGGAAGTGGGGGGGGTCGAGCAATAGGAGGGCGGGGTCTGTCACCACCAGGGAGACAGAGAGACAGAGGAGACAGAGAATAGGAGATAGGGTAAGACAGAAAAGGAGAGAGAGAGAGAGAGAGAGACAGGAAACTAGAGACAGCAGGGAAAGCGTGTATGTGGGTAGGAGACTGGGAAGAGAAAAAAAGGAGAGGAAAGTGAAATGGTGGGAGAGAAGCAAATGGGAAAGAAAGAAATGAAAGAAAAGAGAGGGGAGGACGATAAGCGAGATGGGATGGAAGAGAGGGAGAGATGGAGAGAGGGAAAGATGGCAAGTGGAGGCGACGAAACTGAAAAGAATAGAGGAGTTCGGGAGGGAGGGGGAATTGAAAGGACGGACAGGTAGGAGAGAGGAAGAAGGGACGGAAACAAGAAAGAGGAAATAAGAGAAGAATGAAGGATAATAAAATACGATTTCTTCATCTCACGACGGTGGGAGATTTACAACCGGGAGTGAGTCACACACAGCCTCTCTCTCTCTCTCTCTCTCTCTCTCTCTCTCTCTCTCTCTCTCTCTCACTATTAAGAGGGTGGGGGGGGTGGCCTTGGTTGGGTCGTGTGAGACAGTGGAGGGATTTTCTTAAGCCGGAGGAGACGAAGGAGGACTTAGTGTTCGGCCACATACTCCACCAACCCATGCTGTCCCGACCCTGATGCACCGACCCATGCTGTCCCGACCCTGATGCACCGACCCATGATGCACCGACCCATGCTGCACCGACCCACTATTCTCCACCAACGCAACATGCTCCACTGACCCAGGCTCTCAATGCTCCCAGGAATGCTCATTATTTATACTGGCGTCACATCACGAGAACAGAACCAGAATGTCGCGTTGAAGACTTTGTTGAGAAAGAAAGGTGTACTAAATAATAATAATAATAATATAATAATAATAATAATAATAATAATAATAATAATATTAATAATAATAATAATAATAATAAAAATAATAATAATAATAATAATAATAATAAACACGCATTATAATTGTGTGTGTGTGTGTGTGTGTGTGTGTGTGTGTGTGTGTGTGTGTGTGTGTGTGTGTGTGTGTGTAACATAAACAACACATATATAAATACACGCCAAAATACACATTCATATACACTCATGTACAAAAAAATAGCAACGCAAATATTTCCAGAACAAATACATACTACGCCTGTGATTGCAAAACATACATTGAAAAAAAAAGAAAAAGATTTTACATTGCAATATAACTGAGTTTAAAAAGTATTTCATAGTGATGGTAAAATATAGCAACTCACCCTATTTCCCGACCACAACCACGACACTGTCCTAGTCTGTATGCCACCCCTAACCACGAGACACTGCACTGGTCTGTATGCCACCTCAACTACGACACTGCACTGGTCTGTATGCCACCCCTAACCACGACACTGCCCTGCTCTGTGGCGCCACCCCTAACCACGACACTCGCCCTGGTTCAGGCGCTACCCCTAACCACGACACTGCCTCTGTTCTGTATGCCACCCCCAACCACGACACTGCCCTGGTCTGTATGCTACCCCAACCACGACACTGCCCCTGGTTCAGGCAAGCACCCTCAACTACGACACTGCACTGGTCTGTATGCCACCCCTAACCACTTACACTGCCCCTGCTCTGAAGTGCCACCCTAACCACGACACTGCTTCCCTGGTCTGTGGCGCTGCCCCCAACCACATTACTGCTGGGCTCTGTATGCCACCCCAACCACGACACTGCCCCTGGCGGTCTGTATACACCCCTAACCACGAGACACTGCCCTGGTCTGTATGCCACCCTCAACTACGACACTGCACTGGTTCAGGCGTTACCCCTAACCACGACACTGCCCTCTGTTTCAGGCGCAATTTCTAACTACGACACTGCCCTGCTCTGTATGCCACCCCTAACCACGACACTGCCCTGCTCTGTATGCCATGTATGCCACCCAACCACGACACTGCCCCCCCGCTGCTCCTCACAGCTGGGTATCGTGGAAGTATTCTAAGGAATTTTTAGGACCATCTGGTTCAGATTGATTCCACTTTGTGTGAGCAGCGGAAAGTTTTTACCTAGACAATGTGTAGCAATTATCCTGGATGGCCGAGGGGAGGTGAGGTGTGAGGAGGGTAGGTGGGAGGTGTGAGGGGGGAGGGTGAGGGAAGAGGTGGTTGAGGTGAGGGGGAGGAGAGAGGTGAGGGAAGTGAGGGTGATTGAGGTGAGGGGGGAGGAGAGAGGTGAGGGTGATTGAGGAGAGGTGAGGGGTGGGTCAGGGGAGGTGAGAGGCGAATGAGGGAGGGGAGGAGCGAGGCAACACCTATAAATAAGGGAAACACACACTGTAATGCAAAGAGTGGATGGAGGGGAGAGACGAGGGGAGGGAGGAAAAAAAGGAGAGGGGAGAACCACTACGGGAGAGACTGTGAGAAGTAAAGAGATAATGGGAGAGACGGGGAGATGACATGTGAGGTGAGGAGAATGGGAAGGTGAGCGGAGAAAGAGAACGGTTGAGAGAGAAAGGGAGAAATGGGGAGAGAAAGGGAGAAATGTGGAGGGGAAGGGAGAAATGGGGAGAGAAAAGGAGAAATGGGGAGACAATGGGGAGGTTTTGGTGCGTTTAAACACGGTACAATAGTCTACAGGTGTATGCAGGTAAAGGGTAAGATATCTGGGTAAAATATGAATAAAAAGGTGTACAGGTAGGTGTGTGTGTGTGTGTGTGTGTGTGTGTGTGTGTGTGTGTGTGTGTGTGTGTGTGTGTGTGTACATAGTCAGCACGAGCTAAAACTTCCAGGTCAAATCCGAAACAAACAAACAAACTCTATTTACTCGACTGATATTTTCCTGGACTGACACACACACACACACACACACGTGATAGGGAGAGAAAACACCTCCCTGTCTATCCTCCCTTCCACCCTCTTTCTCTCCCTACCTATCTATCCTCCCTTTCTCCTTATACCCCCCACTTTCTTTCTTCCATCTTTCTTATCTAACCTCACTTCCTTTTCGACTCACCCTTCTTTCCCCCCTTCTTCCTACCTATCCTTCTCCCCTTTCTATCTTCTCCGCCTCTTCCTACATACCCACACCTCTTTCCTTATACCCACTACCTCATTCCACCTACTCACCCTCCCCTCCCCTCTCCCCACCTACCTATCCTTCCCTCTCCCCACCTGCCTTTCCTCCCCACCTTCCCTCTCCCCACCTGCCTTTCCTCCCCACCACCTCTGCTACATCATCTCTTCTCAGGCGTCGAGTGAAACCCAAACAAACTGCCCTCCAGCTCTTATATGTCTGAGGAAATACTGAGTAATACTGAGTCATACTGAGCGATACTGAGAAATACTGAGAAATACGGAGAAACACGGAGCGAATTCAGAAAAAAAACAATTACAATTTATTTAGTATTACGGAAAACTATTGAGCAAAACTGAATATTTGATGAGACAGCGAGTAATATTAATCAAGAGTGAGCAATATTCGTCAATAGTGAGCAATAATCGTCAATAGTGAGCAATAATTGAAACTAGTGAGATATAATCGTCAATAGTGAGCAATAATCGTCAATAGTGAGCAATACTCGTCAATAGTGAGCAATAATCGTCAATAGTGAGCAATATTCGTCAATAGTGAGCAATAATCGTCAATAGTGAGCAATATTCGTCAATAGTAAGAAATATTCATAGCTGACGAGCAATATTCGTCAAACCTGAGCAAAATGTAACGCGACTCACTTGTTTATTCTGGCGTAAAAATTGAATAGTAAAGCTCGTGGAGGCGTCTGATCGGTGAGTGTGTTTGTTTGTGTGTTTGTGTTGATGTTTATGTTTGAGTGTGATGGTTTGTAATGTATGTGTGTGTGTGTGTGTGTGCATGTGTGTGTGTGTGCATGTGTGTGTGTGTGTGTTGATGCAATATAGCTGAAATCTAATATCAATATAAAGGTAGAATATAAGATTAATATTATGAAAGCAGAATGTGATTGAGCGCTGATGCCTAAACCCACAAAGACGCCCATTGAATGAATTAATGATGGCCGCCCACACACCCCACCCACTGCCACCCGCCCACAGGGAACAGATTCTACACAAAATAATTATTCACCATGGCCCAACGCTCAGTCTTGGTACGCTCTATGATTAATCTCCCTCGTGTTTTGGGGGATTACAGAGACTCGTTAATCTCCCTTTCCAGGATTACAGCCACTCGTTAATCTCACTTCTTCTTTTTTCTAAGATCATAGCGACTCATTAATCTCCTTCAGGATTATAGTGATTGGTTAATCTCCTCTAACAGGATTACAGTGACTCGTTAATCTCACTATTTTACGAATACAACAATTCGTTAATCTCCTCTGCCAGGATTACAGTGACTCATTAATCTCGTTATTTTAGGATTACAGCGACTCGTTAATCTCGCTATTTTAGGATTACAGAACACTAAGGGAATAACGTAGAACGACCGCCGGGCAATTAACTATAAACAGATATCTTAATACTGAGGGCGACTGTAATTGATGTAGGTAGGAATACAAATTGGTAATTACCTTACTAATGGTTGTTGTAACTTGTCTAGGAATGATCTAAAACTGAGCTAACTTAATCTAACTTAATCTAATTCTAATTAACTTAATCTAACTTAATCTATCCTAACGTAACCATAACTAACCTAATTTATCCTAATGTAACATAACCTATCTTAAACCTAACCTAACCTAACCTAACCTAACCTAACCTAACCTAACCTAACCTAATAAGAGAACAAACAAACAAACTTTAAAGTAACATACGTGAAAATGAATCAAATTTAACACTTAATTTTAACGTTACTGAATAAAGACCCTAAGATGAAAACCCTGAGATTAACACCCTGAGATGAAGACCCTGAGATGAAGACCCTGAGATGAAGAAGACCCTGAGATGAAGAAGACCCTGAGATGAAAACCCTGAGATCAGGTCATCAAGAGGATCTGAGCATCCAGAGCTCGCGAGATGAGAACACAGAAATTTCCCGCCACCGTCTGAGAGGAGGCGAAGATGCAGGTCATATGGGCCCCAAGTCCTAACGGGCCCCCTAAAATAATCTCACCATTAGAGATAGGGTCCACGTCTTAATGAGGCCCCTAATCTTAACCATTAAAGCTGAAGTTTATGAGAATTAGGGTTATTATTATTATTACTGGGGCCCATTAGATAAGGGGATTAATAAATCTGGGCCCCAATCTTAATGATCCGGATGGGTTTGGGGCCTATTAGGACTGTCGGAGAACTTACCCAGCGACCAAGAATGAAAATGACTTACTTACCTACAGTGTGACTCAACTGACTCTCAATGACTCACTTAAATCACTGAAATTAATCAAGAATGTTAAATCCTCATGATTTTATAACACTTAAATTTATCATCATCCAGGTAAGGTTGAATTAGAGATTATAACATAAATAATTAACAAATATTATTTTCATATTCATTATAATAATAATTTACTTCATATTCACAGGAAACTTTTAGAAATATATTATGATTAAATAAAATATAATATGACGTTAATGATACAATTCTATGATAATGTTATTAGATTCTTAAATGAACGGATAATTAACAAATTAATTAACAAAAGGTTCAGTAAATTGGGTTAACATTATGTTAAACCAGAGTTGATCCACCACCAATTTGCATTATATCAAATAATAAAAAAATGACAAATTTGACTCACCTTCACTAATGACTTACAACAGGTGACCTTACCTGGCCTGACCTCACACTTGATCTGTCTCATAAGTCCCCCACCCCGTTAATTAGACTCGACATCACCTGCCCTTTGAACTGGATGTAGGAGTGTTGTACTACAGTACTAGTGGGTGTAGGTGTGTTGTACTACTACTGGGTGTAAGTGTTGTCCTACAGTACTAGTGGGTGTAGGTGTGTTGCACTACTAATGGGTGTAAGTGTTGTACTACAGTACTAGTGGGTGTAGGCGTGTTGTACTACTAGTGGGTGTAAGTGTTGTACTACAGTACTAGTGGGTGTAGGCGTGTTGTACTACTACTGGGTGTAAGTGTTGTACTACAGTACTAGCGGGTGTAGGTGTGTTGTACTACTAGTGGGTGTAAGTGTTGTACTACAGTACTAGTGGGTGTAGGCGTGTTGTACTACTACTGGGTGTAAGTGTTGTCCTACAGTACTAGTGGGTGTAGGCGTGTTGTACTACTAGTGGGTGTAAGTGTTGTACTACAGTACTAGTGGGTGTAGGTGTGTTGTACTACTACTGGGTGTAAGTGTTGTACTACAGTACTAGTGGTGTAGGCGTGTTGTACTACTAGTGGGTGTAAGTGTACTGAGTACTAGTGGGTTGTAGGTGTGTTGTACTACTAGTGGGTGTAAGTGTTGTACTACAGTACTAGTGGGTGTAGGTGTGTTGTACTACTAGTGGGTGTAAGTGTTGTACTACAGTACTAGTGGGTGTAGGTGTGTTGTACTACACAGGTGTAGTGTTGTACTACAGTACTAGTGGGTGTAGGTGTGTACTTTAGTGGGTGTAAGTGTTGTACTACAGTACTAGTGGGTGTAGGCGTGTTGTACTACTAGTGGGTGGTATTTGCTACAGTACTAGTGGGTGTAGGTGTGTTGTACTACTAGTGGGTGTAAGTGTTGTACTACAGTACTGAGTGGGTTATGTGTGTTGTACTACTAGTGGTATGGTGTTGTCCTACAGTACTAGTGAGTGCAGGTGTGTGTACACTACTACTGGGTGTAAGTGTTGTACTACAGTACTAGTGGGTGTAAGTTGTTGCACTACTAGTGGGTGTAGGTGTGTTGTACTACTAGTGGGTGTAAATGTGTTGTACTACAGTACTAGTGGGTGTAGGTGGTTGTCCTACAGTACTAGTGGGTGTAAGTGTTGTACTACAGTACAAGTGGGTGTAAGTGTTGTACTACAGTACTAGTGGTGTAGGTGTGTTGTACTACTAGTGGGTGTAAGTGTTGTACTACAGTACTAGTGGGTGTAGGCGTGTTGTACTACTAGTGTGTTGGAGTGTTGTACTACAGTACTAGTGGGTGTAAGTGTGTACTACAGTACTAGTGGGTGTGGGTGTGTTGTACTACTAGTGGGTGTAAGTGTTGTACTACAGTATGCTAGAGGGTGTAGGTGTGTTGTACTACTAGTGGGTGTGGTGTGTGCTACAGTACTAATGGGTGTAGGTGTGTTGTACTACAGTACTAGTGGGTGTAAGTGTACTACTAGTACTATTGGGTGTAGGGTGTGTTTGTACTACTAGTGGGTGTAAGTGTTGTCCTACAGTACTAGTGGGTGTAGGTTGTTGTACTACAGTACTAGTGGGTGTAAGTGTTGCCATTCTTGGGTGTGAGTGTGTTGTACTACTAGTGGGTGTAGTGTTGTCCTACAGTACTAATGGGTGTAGGTGTGTTGTACTAAGTACTAGTGGGTGTGTACTACAGTACTAGTGGGTGTAGGTGTGTTGTACTACAGTACTAATGGTGTAGGTGTGTTGTACTACAGTACTAGTGGGTGTAAGTGTTGTCTACAGTACTAGTGGGTGTAGGTGTGTTGTACTACTACAGTACTAGTGGGTGAAAGTGTGTTGTACTACAGTACTAGTGGGTGTAGGTGTGTTGTACTACAGTACTAGTGGGTGTAGGTGTGTGTACTGATGCCTAGTGGGTGTAGGTGGGTTGTCCTACAGGCTTAGTGGGTGTAGGTGTGTGCAGTACTAGTGGGTGTAAGTGTTGTACTACAACTAGTGGGTGTAGGTGTGTGCTACAGTACTGTGGTGTAGGTGTGTTGTACTACAGTACTAGTGGGTGTAAGTGTTGTACTACAGTACTAGTGGGTGTAGTGTTGTACTACAATACTAGTGGGTGTAGGTGTCTTGTGCTACAGTACTACTAGTGGGTGTAGGTGTGTTGTACTACTGAGTGGGTGTAAGTGTTGTCTTACAGTACTAGTGGGTGTAGGTGTGTTGTACTACTGAGTGGGTGTAAGTGTTGTACTACAGTACTAGTGGGTGTAGGTGTGGGTTGTCCTACAGTACTAGTGGGTGTAGGTGTAGTGTCCTACAGTACTAGTGGGTGTAGGTGTGTTGTCTTCAGTACTAGTGGGTGTAAGTGTTGTCACAGTACTAGTGGGTGTAGGTGTGTTGTACTACTGTTAGTGGTGTAAGTGTTGTACTACGGTACTAGTGGGTGTAGGTGTGTTGTACTACAGTACTAGT
>NW_024723833.1:8694943-8868584 GCF_018991925.1 Homarus americanus | reverse complement strand
GGGTGTAGGTGTGTTGTACCACTAGTGTGTAAGTGTTGTACTACAGTACTAGTGGGTGTAGGGGGTTGTCCTACAGTACTAGTGGGTGTAGGTGTGTTGTCCTACAGTACTAGTGGGTGTAAGTGTTGTCCTACAGTACTAGTGGGTGTAGGTGTGTTGTACCAGTACTAGTGGGTGTAAGTGTTGTATTGCCAGTACTAGTGGGGTGTATGTCCTACAGTACTAGTGGGTGTAAGTGTTGTACCACAGTACTAGTGGGTGTAAGTGTTGTACTACAGTACTAGTGGGTGTAGGTGTGTTGTCCCACAGTACTAGTGGGTGTAAGTGTTGTACTCAATTAGTGGGTGTAAGTGTTGTACTACAGTACTTATGGGTGTAAGTGTTGTCCTACAGTACTAGTGGGTGTAGGTGTTGTACTACAGTACTAGTGGGTGTAGGTGTGTTGTACTACAGTACTAAGTGGTGTAAGTGTTGTACCACAGTACTAGTGGGTGTAAGTGGTACTACAGTACTAGTGGGTGTAGGTGTGTTGTCCTACAGTACTAGTGGGTGGTGTGGGTACTACAGTACTAGTGGGTGTAAGTGTTACCACAGTACTAGTGGGTGTAAGTGTTGTACTACAGTACTAGTGGGTGTGAGGTGGTGTCATAGGCACTAGTGGGTGTGAAGTGTTGTACCACAGTACTAGTGGGTGTAAGTGTTGTACTACAGTACTAGTGGGTGTAAGTTGTCCCACAGTACAGTGGGTGTAGGTGGTTGTCCTACAGTACTAGTGGGTGTAGGTGTGTTGTCCCACAGTACTTAGTGGGTGTAGGTGTGTTGTCCTACAGTACTAGGGGTGTGGGTGTAGGTGTAGGTCTACAGTACTAGTGGGTGTAGTGGTGTCCTACAGTACTAGTGGGTGTAGGTGTGTTGTACTACAGTACTAGTGGGTGTAGGTGGGTTGTCTCTGTGCAACTAGTGGTGTAGGTGTGTTGTACTACAGTACTAGTGGGTGTAGGTGTTGTCCCACAGTACTAGTGGGTGTAAGTGTTGTCCACAGCATAGTGGGTGTAGGTCCACAGTACTAGTGGGTGTAGGGGTGTGTTGTCCTACAGTACTAGTGGGTGTAGGTGGGTTGTACCACAGTACTAGTGGGGTGTAGGTGTGTTGTACCAGTACAGTGGGTGTAGGTGTGTGTCCTGCTGTACATTAGTGGGTGTAGGTGTGTTGTACTACAGTACTAGTGGGTGTAAGTGTTGTCCTACAACTAGTGGGTGTAGGTGTGTTGTACTACAGTACTAGTGGGTGTAAGTGTGGTCCCACAGTACTAGTGGGTGTAGGTGTGTTGTACTACAGTACTAGTGGGTGTAGGTGTGTTGTCCTACATACTAGTGGGTGTAAGTGTGTTGTACTACAGTACTTAGTGGGTGTAAGTGTTGTCCTACAGTACTAGTGGGTGTAGGTGTTGTACTACAGTACTAGTGGGTGTAAGTGTTGTCCACAGTACTAGTGGGTGTAGGTGGGTTGTCCTACAGTACTAGTGGGTGTAAGTGTTGTACCACAGCACTAGTGGGTGTAGGTGGGTTGTCCATAGTACTAGTGGGTGTAAGAGGTTGTACTACAGTACTAGTGGGTGTAAGTGGTTGTACTACAGTACTAGTGGGTGAGGTGTTGTCCTACAGTACTAGTGGGTGTAGGTGTGTTGTCCAAGATAGTGGGTGTGGTTGTACTACAGATAGTGGGTAGGTGTGTTGTCACGTATGTGGGTGGGTACACAGTACTAGTGGGTGTAGGTGTGTTGTACTACAGTACTAGTGGGTGTAGGTGTGTTGTCCTACAGTACTAGTGGGTGTAGGTGTGTTGTCCTACAGTACTAGGGTGTAGGTGTGGGTTGTTCACAGTACTAGTGGGTAAGAGTGTTGTACTACAGTACTAGTGGGTGTAAGTGTTGTACTACAGCACTAGTGGGTGTGAGGTCTCACAAGTACTAGGGGTGTAGGTGTGTTGTCCTACAGTACTAGTGGGTGTAGGTGGGTTGTCCCAGTACTAGTGGGTGTAAGTGTTGTCCTACACATTAGTGGGTGTAGGTGTGTACTGATAGTGGGTGTGGTGTCCCACAGTACTAGTGGGTGTAGGTGGTTGTCCCACAGCACTAGTGGGTGTAGGTGGGTTGTCCCACAGTACTAGTGGGTGAAGGTCCTACAGATAGTGGGTGTGGGCAGCAGCTACAGTACTAGTGGGTGTAGGTGTGGTGTACTACAGCATAGTGGGTGTAGGTGTGTGTCCTACAGTACTAGTGGGTGTGGTGAGTACTACAGCACTAGGTGTAGGCGTGTTGTCCTACAGTACTAGTGGGTGTAAGTGTTGTACTACAGTACTAGTGGTAGTAAGTGTTGTCCTACAGTACTAGTGGGTGTAAGTGTTGGTCCTACAGCACTAGTGGGTGTAGGTGTGTGTTGTACTACAGTACTAGTGGGTGTAGGTGTGTTGTCTACAGTACTAGTGGGTGTAAGTGTTGTACTACAGTACTAGTGGGTGTAAGTGGTTGTCCTACAGTACTTAGGGTGTAAGTGTTGTACTACAGTACTAGTGGGTGTAAGTGTTGTACCACAGTACTAGTGGGTGTAGGTGGGTTGTCCTACAGTACTAGGGTGTAAGTGTTGTCTACAGTACTAGTGGGTGTAGGTGTTGGTACTACAGCACTGTGGGTAGGCGTGTTGTCCCACAGTACTAGTGGGTGTAAGTGTGTTGTACTACAGTACTAGTGGGTGTAGGTGTGTTGTCCTACAGTACTAGTGGGTGTAAGTGTTGTCCTACCAGTACTAGTGGGTGTAGGTGGGTTGTCCTACAGTACTAGTGGGTGTAAGTGTCCTACAGTACTAGTGTGGGTGTAAGTGTTGTCCTACAGTACTAGTGGGGTGTGTAAGTGTCCTACAGTACTAGTGGGTGTAGGTGTGTTGTCCCACAGTACTAGTGGGTGGGTGTGTTGTCCTACAGTACTAGTGGGTGTAAGTGTTGTCCTACAGTACTAGTGGGTGTAAGTGTTGTACTACAGTACTAGTGGGTGTAAGGTTGTACTACAGTACTAGTGGGTGTAGGTGTGTTGTACCACAGTTAGTGTGTAGGTGTGTACTACAGTACTAGGTGGGTGTAGGCGTGTTGTACTACAGTACTAGTGGGGTGTGGGTTGGTCCTACAGTACTAGTGGGTGTAGGTGGGTTGTCCTACAGTACTAGTGGGTGTAGGTGGGTTGTCCTACAGTACTAGTGGGTGTAAGTGTTGTCACAGTACTAGTGGGTGTAAGTGTTGTCCTAGTACTAGTGGGTGTAAGTGTTGTCCCACAGTACTAGTGGGTGTGGGTGGGTTGTCCTACAGTACTAGTGGGTGTAGGTGGGTTGTCTCTGATACTAGTGGGTGTAGGCGTGTTGTCTACAGTACTAGTGGGTGTAAGTGTTGTCCTACAGTACTAGTGGGTGTAAGTGTTGTACTAGTACTAGTGGGTGTAAGTGTTGTACTACAGTACTAGTGGGTGTAGGTGTGTTGTACTACAGTACTAGTGGGTGTAGGTGTGTGTTGTACTACAGTACTAGTGGGTGTAGGTGTGTTGTACTACAGTACTAGTGGGTGTAGGTGGGTTGTCCTACAGTACTAGTGGGTGTGGGTGGTTGTCCTACAGTACTAGTGGGTGTAGGCGTGTTGTCCTACAGTACTAGTGGGTGTAGAGTGGGTTGTCCTACAGTACTAGTGGGTGTGGGTGGGTTGTCCTGTACTAGTGGGTGTAGGGTGTTGTCCTACGTACTAGTGGGTGTAGGTGGGTTGTCCTACAGTACTAGTGGGTGTAGAGTGGGTTGTCCTACAGTACTAGTGGGTGTAGGTGTGTTGTACTACTGTACTAGTGGGTGTAGTGTTGGCCTACAGTACTGGTGTGGGTGTGTTGTACTACAGTACTAGTGGGTGTAGGTGTGTTGTACTACAGTACTAGTGGGTGTAGGTGTGTTGTGCTACAGTACTAGTGGGTGTAGGTGTGTTGTACTACAGTACTAGTGGGTGTAGGTGGGTTGTCCTACAGTACTAGTGGGTGTAGGTGTGTTGTACTACAGTACTGAGTGGGTGTAAGTGTTGTACTACGTACTAGTGGGTGTAAGTGTTGTACTACAGTACTAGTGGGTGTAGGTGTGTTGTACTACTAGTGGGTGTAAGGTGTTGTACTACAGTACTAGTGGGTGTAGGTGTGTTGTGCTACAAGTACTAGTGGGTGTAGGTGTGTTGTACTACAGTACTAGTGGGTGTAAGTGTTGTACTACAGTACTAGTGGGTGTAGGTGTGTTGTGCACTACTAGTGGGTGTAAGTGTTGTCTAGTACTAGTGGGTGTAGGTGTGTTGTACTACAGTACTAGTGGGTGTAAGTGTTGTCTTACAGTACTAGTGGGTGTAGGCGTGTTGTGTACTACTAGTGGGTGTAGATGTGTTTTACTACAGTACTATTAAGTGTCAGTGTTGTACTACTGGTAGGGTGTATGTGTTGTACTAATACTAGTGGGTGTAGATGTGTTGTACTACAGTATTGAGTGGGTGTAAGTGTGTTGTAATACAGTACTAGTGGGTGTAGATGTGTTGTACTACAGTACTGAGTGGGTGTAGGTGTGTTGTACTACAGTACTAGTGGGTGTGAGCGTGTTGTACTACAGTGGGTGTAGGTGTGTTGTACTACTAGTGAGTAGTGGGTTAAGTGTGTTTACTACAGTACTAGTGGGTGTAAGTGTGTTGTACTACAGTACTCTAGTGGATATGGGTGTGTTGTACTACAGTACTAGTGGGTGTAGGTGTGCTATACTAGTGGGTTGGTGTGTACATATGTGGCCTTAGTAATCGACCCTCACTGGGTGCAGGTGTGTTCATGTGTGACCTGGTAGTAGCACCATTACTAGGTGCAGGTGTGTACATGTGGCCCCGGTAGGAGCACCATTACTAGGTGCAAGTGTGTAAATATGTGGCCTTGTGTAGCACCATTACTGGGTGCAGGTGTGTGTATATGTGGCCTGGTAGTAGCACCATCAATTGGTGCAGGTGTGTACATGTGTGTCCATGGTAGTAGCACCATTACTGGGTGCAGGTGTGTAAAACACATGTGTGTGCTAGTAGTAGCACCATCACTAGGTACAGGTGTGTACGTGTGGCCCTGTAGTAGCCTATCACTAGGTGCAGGTGTGTATGTGTGTGTGTGTGTGTAGCACCATCACTGGGTGCAGGTGTGTACAACATGTGTGGCCCTGGTTAGTAGCACCATCACTAGGTGCAGGTGTGTACATGTGTGGCTTTGTAGTAGCACCATCACTGGGTGCAGGTGTGCCAATATGTGGCCTGGTAATAGCACCATCACGGTGCAGGTATGTACAACACATGTGGCCGGCCCTATTTAGCACCATCACTGGTGCAGGTGTGTACATGTGTCGACTTGGTAATGGCACCATCACTGGGTGCAGGTGTGTACATGTGTGGCCTGGTAGGAGCACCATCACTGGGTGCAGTGTGCACAACACATGTGTGGCCTGGCAATACACCATCACATGGTGCAGGTGTGTACAACACATGTGTGTGTGGTAATAGCACCATCACTGGGTGCAGGTGTAAAACACATGTGTGGTACTGGTAGTAGCACCATCACTAGGTGCAGGTGTGTACATGTGGCCTTGGTAGTAGCACCATCACTGGGTGCAGGTGTGTACATGTGTGGCCTTGGTAGTAGCACCATCACTGGGTGCAGGTGTGCTAACACATGTGTGTGGCCATGGTAGGAGCACCATCACTGGGTGCAGGTGTGCACAACACATGTGTGGCCCTGGCAATAGCACCATCATTGGGTGCAGGTGTGTACAACAAATGTGTGGCTGTGTAGCACCATCACTGGGTGCAGGTGTGTACAACACATGTGTGGTACTGGTAAGTAGCACCATCACTGGGTGCAGTGTGTACACTACATGTGTGGCCTGGTAATAGCACCATCACTAGGTGCGGAGGTGTACAACATGTGTGGCCCTGTGTGCACCATCACTGGGTGCAGGTGTGTACAACATATGTGGCCCTGGTAATAGCACCATCACTGGGTGCAGGTGTGTACAACACATGTGTGGCCCTGGTTAGTAGCACCATCACTAGGTGCAGGTGTGTAGATGTTTGGCCCTGGTAGCACCATCACTGGGTGCAGGTGTGTACAACACATGTGTGGTACTGGTAAGTGGCACCATCACTAGGTGCAGGTGTGTACATGTGTGTGTGTGTGCACCACCACTAGGTGCAGGTGTGTGACATGTGTGGCCCTGGTAGTAGCACCATCACTGGGTGCAGGTGTGTACATGTGTGGCCCTGGTAGGAGCACCATCACTGGGTGCAGGTGTGTACAACACATGTGTGGCCCTGGTAGTAGCACCATCACTGGGTGCAGGTGTGTACATTTGTGGACTTGGCAATGGCACCATCACTGGGTGCAGGTGTGTACATGTGTGGCCCTGGTAGTAGCACCATCACTGGGTGCAGGTGTGTACAACACATGTGTGGCCCTGGTTAGTAGCACCATCACTAGGTGCAGGTGTGTACATGTGTGGCGCAGGTTGCAGCCCTTTCACTGGGTGTAGGGGTGTAGTGTAGGTGTGTGGCCCCACGTACCATGGGCTCGTCAGAGTTCTTCTGGAACTGCACGAGTCTGACCCTGGTGATGTTCTCCATGTCTACGTCGCCGTTGGCGGGGTCGACGTCGTCGCCGCCGTTGAGGTAGGGCAGTAGAGGGGGCGGCGTCACGCGGATGGCCTCGTCGCCGTACACCTCGTGCGCCACCACATCGTGTGCCTGAAGCAGCGCCTGCAGGATGGCCAAGCGGGGACACACCCGTTAGTACTACAACACCGTTAGCCTCACGGGGCGGCGGGCCGGGGTGGGTGGGAGAGGCTTACTGGGCGGGTTAGAGGCTTACTAGGGCACGGGTATGGCGAGTTAGGGCCTGGTAGGGGCAGGGCGGGTTAGGGCCTTACTGGGGTAGGGGCAGAGCAGGTTAAGGCTGAGCAGGGCGGGTCAGTGCTGACTTTGGAAAGGGCAGGGCGGGTTAGGGAGGAGCAGGGTGTGACAGGACTTGTCTAAGGTAGGTTATAATAGGATAGGGCCTAACTATGGCGGGGTAAGGATGGTTAACCTGGGCGGTGGAAGTGCCAGAGCGGCTCAGAGCGAGTCAAAGTGGATAGCTGGAGATGAGAGAAACACACTAGGGCGTGAAGGGCCGCTGGGGGCAGTGAAGGGCTGGTAGAGGCGGGTTACGGTGAAAAAAAAAACATTACGGGCATCTGGACAGGTGGTAATGGTGGTAGGTGAAGCTGGGATGATGGTAGTGGTGGTAGAAGAAGGTGGAGGGCACAAAACTTTCATTGTTGGTTCAGGTTATAGTAATGATGGTACTGGTGGAAGTGGGTGGTCGTGGTGGTACAGGTGGAAGAGGATGGTCGTGGTGGTGGTACATGTGGTGGTGGATGGTGGTACAGGAGGAAGTGGTGGTTATGCTGACATATTTAATAACGAATAAAACAAAATGTTCACCTAATTGTTTTACATTATTTCACATTATAAAACTAAACCTAATATTACTTAAACACTGAACCATTATATAAGATAACCCAACTTCAGTATATATCAGAGTTACTATTCTGGATTACAACAGTTAAAAAAAGAGGAGACAAATAAACCGAAAGAACAAGGCAACATTTAAATTTATATATGAACTCTGATTTTATATTGTCAGGCAACATTTATTTCACAGAGTATACGTGAGATTTATATCACGTTGGAAAAGTGGGCGATATTTGGGGTATTTTTCGCCAGTTAGGGTTATAACAACTATGTGATGCCTGGTCTAGAGGGGGAGGGTTTGTGGGGAGGGGGAGTGGAAGTGGGGGGGATGATAGGAGAAGGGGGAAGTTGAGGAATGGGGGAGGAGGAGGGGAAGGGGGTTACAAATAGGTTGGAATTTGTGGGTAGTGATGACACCTGTCAGGCTGTGATGACAAGTGGGGTAGAGATGGAAAAGAGAGAGGGACTGGCTGGAGTAAGAGGGACTGAACCGTTTTTTGAAATGGTTGAGAGGGGGCTGATGTGCAAAAGGCAGGGGCTGACCTGACCTGATCTAGATTAGAGGTGAGGGGGAGGTAGAGGCTGGGTTGAACGAGGTTAGAGAGGGAGAGGTGGGGACTGGTATGGGATGAAAGGAGCTGAACTAACACTGTTTTGGGTGAGGAGGAAGAATGCAGAAAATGTTGGGAGAGAGGGAAGTGTTTTCAACAGCATACTGGGATGAGAGGGAACCATCACGCCGGGTTTACCGTGAGTGTGAGGGGGTTGACGTAGATGTGTGGTGCTAGATAGGGAATTGAAGTGGGTGAGTGGGGCTAAGAATGAGACTGAGGTGGGTGAATGGGGCTAAGGATGAGACTGAGATGGGTGAGTGGGGGCTAAGGATGAGACTGAGATGGGTGAGTGGGGGCTAGATAGGGAATTGACGTGGATGAGAGTGGGCTGGGATGTGATGGCTGTACCCATCTGGTTTAAGTTACCTGATCGGGTCATTTACAAGGAACCACCATCCTCCGTGACATGGGCGGGGGATAAGGGCCATTTAGGGCCACATACTCTAGGGATAAGGACCATTTAGGGTCACACACTAGGGATAAGGGCCAATTAGGGCCACACACTTCAGGGATAAGGGCCATTTAGGGCCACCCACACTAAGGGGATAATCTCTTAAGTGTTTTCACAGAGTTCACCCCGCTGGACTGTGGTAACGGGGCAATAGACTAGACTGGTAAAGGGGCAATAGACTAGACTGGTAAAGGGGCAATAGACTGGACTGTGGTAAAGGGGCAATAGACTGGACTGTGGTAAAGGGGCAATAGACTGGACTGTGGTAAAGGAGCAATAGACTGGACATGGTGAGGGCAATGGACTGGACTGTGGTGTAAAGGGGCAATAGACTAGACTGTGGTAAAGAAATAGACTAGACTGTATGGTAAAGAACCCGTAGATTGGACGGTGGTAGCAGGGCAATAGACTAGACTAGTAAAGGGGCAATAGATTGGACGGTGGTAACGGGGCAATAGACTAGACTGGTAAAGGGGCAATAGACTGGACTGTGGTAAAGGGGCAATAGACTAGACTGTGGTAAAGGGGAAATAGACTGGACTGTGGTTGGAAGGAGACTGACCAAAACAAAACACAAAAACACACCTAAAATGAATCCAGGAATTTAAAAAGACGATTATCAGGGTGTATCACGAAGGGAGGTGCAGGGGGAGAGTGGGGAGGGACATGGAGGAGGGTGAGTGAGGGCGGGACGGAGGGAGTGAGGCAGGAGGAGTGAGCAGAGGAGATGAGGGAGGGAGGAGGAGAGGAGGGAGGAGGAGGAGGAGGAGGAGATGAGGGAGGGAGGGAAGGGAGTCAAGCCAAGGGTAAAAATGATTGTTGTTAGGGTCAGGGTGGAAAAAAGGGAGTAAGGATTTATTATAGGGAGGAATGCTACTGTAAGGGCGAAGGAATTAACAAAGATTATCTTAATAGGGTAAGGGATTATCATAAGGGTGAGACTGATCAGGAAAAGGATTTAAGCGAGGTGAGGAATTACCAAAAAGAATATGATTATTAAAGAGGGCAGCATCAAGGGGGGGGGGGGCTAGAGATTATATGATTTATAGAAGGGATTAATAGAAGGGATTACTGGGATTCTACACAGGAGGGAGTTGGGATTATTAAGATTATGATTAGTGAAGGGATTACTAGGATCATAGAGAGGAAGTAGGGATTATTAAGAAAATTACGGTTAGCTTAGGAATTACAATGTGAATTATTGAAGAGGATAGTATCAAGGGTCAAGAGATTATAGTAATTATAAAGGGGAGATGGATTGTAGAGACGCATTAGGTAGGGTCAGTTATAGGTAGTATTAAAAAAAACATTAATTTCACTCACTGGATAAATGTTTTTAACTCTTTTAAAAATATTATATAAATTATCCATTAATTTAACTCAATTATTACCTGTAATTAGTATTCTCTCAATTATCATCTACATAATTATCATATTCAGTGTAATTATTATTATTTATCGCTCACTAACTTAAGATTAAATTATTACATTAATAAATAATTTAATGATAATAATACTCATATTAATACCATAATTATAAGTGGTCACATCTACTGACATTTATACACCATTTTATCACTTCTACTTAATTACTTATTACTTTATTACTTATTACTAGTCACTTCTAATACTCTAATAAGGTATTCTAAGTCTAATAAAATTACTAAGTCACTTTTATCTTTATCCAGCAAGTGAAAGACGATATAAAGAGAGAGATAAAGAAGAGAGAAAGAGAGAGAATTAGATTAACAGTAGTAGTAGCAGAAGAGAGTAAAGAGAATTAATATTAAGTGCGGATAAGAAAGCGATTGGCTAAAAAAAAAAAAAATCAAGGGAATCAAACATGCAGAAAATAAACACTATATAAATAACACACACTAATCATATCAATAACATTAAAGCCAATTACCAAAAACAAATAATAACAATATTATTCACCCATAATCTACCTTAAGTAATTAGCTAAGTTCATCAATTCATAGACTAAGATACATAGCAAACTCACCGCTTCATACAAATTAGTTATGTTGGGAAAAAAAAATCAATCAACACTCAGCACACAAGACATGTCATGGTGGAAATGAATACAATGTAAACTAGATTTGGAAAATGCAATGTGAGATACAATAGTACAATATAATGCAATGTAGATAATACAGTAATACACGTGCGCATGCCTGGAGGAAGGAGTAAGTTGACAACCACAAGAATGATATGAGAGAGAGAGAGAGAGAGAGAGAGAGACAGAGATGACAATATATGTATATGTAAGAGAATAACAAAAACCTAAGAAAATTACACATAGAATAAGATATAATATGTAATAATATGTACCTAAAACACACATATTAGAGACACATATAAGATCCTGCCTGACACATAAATGGGACATACCTACGAGTGATCACAGAAAACGTAACAAAGAGACAAGTTTAGACCCCCAACTAATATAAAGTAAATGACTATTGTTTCCTTTAGGTTATGGTGACCTCTGACCTATGGACCCCCTATAATACAACACTTTATAGGGAAATATAGGTCTAGTCTATTGAGTTATGACCCCACCAAAGTTAAAAGTTAATAGTCAACGTTGATGAGAAAATAGCAAGGACAAATAGAGCTGGTGTTAAGTGTGAATCAAGGGAACACAGGACATAGCAAGAAACAAAGTCAAAATCTATGACAATTACACAAGGAAAACTATGAAATTACCAAGAATGAAGAATTAGGAAAATGAGATAAGGAGATATAAAATGTGTAAGGCTAAGAATTATATAAAAAATGTCAAGGAAGAAGAATGAGGAGCTGGGAAAATATAATATGAAAAGGTGACATGTGCAAGACGAACCACTTTGGAATTTGGTTCAGGAAAATACGATAAATCCACAAAAAAGACAGAAAGAAGGAAGCAATGAAGGACCCAAAATGAATGAAAGAAAGAAAGAAAGAAAAAAGAAAGACCCAGAAATAGAGAGATAAGAAAATGGGAAATATTCATAAAGAGAAACTATGAAGCATTTACACGAATATATATGAAACAAGAAAAGAAAATATGAATTGGGGAAAATATGCTAATTGGAACCAGAGATATGGAAATGACGATGCATAAAGGGGGTTGAGATACGTGAAACATAAACAACACCTGAAGAAGAGACCTGCAAATTTGATAGTTTAGAAGAATAACGATGATAACTTTGGAAATCACAAGGAGAACGAACTGGATATTGAGAGAGAGACAGACAGACAGACAGACAGACAGAACAGACAGACAGACAGACAGACAGACAGACAAACAAGTAGCTGAAAAAATAAATTATCTCCACTAAGAGATATCAAGAACACTAAGAATCAAACATCTGGAACTTTTAAAACCCAAGAATTGAGATAAAATCCTGAGAACAACAACTGAGAGAACATAAGAACTGAGAAATACACAAAATATGATAAGAAATGAAGGGAGAAAAAAAAAAACTCACGAAATTAATGCCAAAACAAAACCCAACTACCAGAAAAAAATAATTAAAAAACCCAAGAAAGAAAAACAAAAGAACGAGAATAATGCTGAACAAATGCGAACCGAGTACTGAGATAGAGCAGCCTGCCCAGTGCCATATGTTCACTAGATAACACGGAGGACCAACCAACCTCTTGTAAATCTGAGAAAGAGGTGAAATAAGACACAGGAGAAACAGCAAATCTGAGGCAAAATAATTGGAGGAATAAGACAATGAGGTAGAAGCCCTGAGCAAACTGAGAGAGAAAAACAAAACAAAGAAACATAAGCAACTGAAAAGAAATGAGGAAATTCGTTTTAGTGGAAGGTGAGGGACGGAATTCTCACAGAGAGAGAGAGAGAGAGAGAGAGAGAGAGAGAGAGAGAGAGAGAGAGAGAGAGAGAAGAAATGTGGAACGGACGGAAAATTAGCGCCATTGAGGTGAACTTAAACCCTCAGATTAAGATTACCCTTGTATTTGGAGAGATAGATTTTCAAGAGTTTCCCACGAAAATCTGAGACACAGAAAATGTGATACCCAACATGTTACACAGAAGAGTTGTATTAACACACACACACACACACACACACACACACACACACACACACACACACTAACACGAGACCTTTTGAGGTAATACCGACAGACAAACCATTAAACAGCAGCTGACAGCCTGGGTTAAGACCATAATAACACCAGGAAACATTAGACTAGAGACAGGGTTCTTATACCTCATCGTATAGTTTGACGGTCTGATATGTGTGTGACCTTTTGACCTTATTGGTAATAATAATAACAGCTGGCAATATCATCCATGAGTGGAGAGACGCGTAACAAGAGTGGTGTTGTTAGGGGCGAGATGAGCGTGACGATATAAAGGTACACGTAGAAAAAAAAATCGCCTTTGACTTTCGTTGTCGAGGGATAAAAATATTCAGGAGAAATTTGCTGGTTATTAAATCTGACGAGGCGGTTGGGTGGTTACAGTGCCCCTCCATCCCCCATCCCCCACAGTCGACTAAGCTGTGAATGGGTACCTAAGTTTACAGTTGGGTAAGTGAGGGTGGTCGAGTACAGTGTTGGTAACGTTGCCTTCTTGTTTACCAGAATAGGGGATACGTATTCACCATGTCCTATCCTCACTACCTTTTAAAACACACGATCTTCAATTTTCTTCACACATACAAGTTTTTTTTTTAACAGATCAAGATTTATTTCGTGTACACTCCTGGGCTAAGACATGTGACTTAACTAAACCATCAGGACGTTGAGAATGAAACGTGAACAGAAAATTCGCGGGCACTGGAGTATACGATTCCCTCCGCCGTCAACGTAGATTATTCAAATGGCGTGTCAAAGCTGGCCACTCCATACCTCAGGGGAGAATACATTTCTTGTGCTTGGTGTAGGAATAAATAATATATTCTGAATGGTTATGGTTTAGTGGACGGTTGTAGGAGAGTGTTTTCTCTAGTGCTGGATGCTGATTGGTCAATTGCTCGTCTTCTTGCGCCAATCAACGGTTGCGGTGAAAGAGCTTCGGGCTATTCAGTTTTCTCTTGGCCTTAAGATCTCCGTAAAAATAAAAAAAAAATAAAAAAAATAAAAAAAAAATCCGTTAAGATAAACAACTGTAAATAAGGAATAAAGATATAGCCAAAGGGTATGTGTCTAGCAAACACTAAACCTGGTCCAGCAAACACTAAACACGTATGTCGAGCTGATAGTAATATAAGTGTGTGGAACAAACCCTGCTGACGAAGGGCTCCCCCGGAAGGCTGTGCTGGCGGGGGTATCGACCAGCCAGGACACTCAACGTCGACTTAATGCCGTAATGGCTTGTATGATGTCAATGGTTTGTTGAAGACCTCGAGTGGTTAGTTGGCCGCTGTGCTGAAGTGACCTAGTTTGTTGAGGACCTGGAAGTGACCTGGTTTGTTGAGGACCTGGGAGTGACCTGGTTTGTTGAGGACCTTGGAGTGACCTGGTTTGTGGAGGAGCTAGTGTAGTGAGACCCCAAAAATAAACCCAGAAAATACTTGCTCGTTCCAACTGCTGCTGAGGCGTTGAAATTAAGAGCCATTATCTATTGTCTCGTGGAGTCTCTTGTTAGTATTAAAGTCACTGGAACTAAAGAAAGAACTCGAGCTCCCTGCCAGATAATTGCGTCCCTGCCAGTACAATCTTGAAGGTTCCAGTCAACAAAGACTCTTTCTCCCCCACAGTTACTGTCATGAAAAAGACTTCCGCTGTCACAGTAACGGAGGCTACAGTTACAGAATCCTCCAGTTATGTAAAGACTGTCTCTCCGCTGCCACAGTAACGGAGGCTCCAGTTACATAATCAGAGGCTCCAGTCATGTCAAGTCTCTCTCTCTCTCTCTCTCTCCGCTGCCACAGTAACGGAGCCTCCAGTCAATTATCTGTAGTTCAGGAGAATCAAAAGCCATTCGATCCAGTCCCAGGTGTTAAGCCGCTCAGTGCTCGGGTGGCTGGGAGAGTTAGTTTATCCTGTTGTATTGGTGGTCACGATTGGCTGTATTAAGGTGACGAGGTATATATTTATATGGCTCAGCTTCCTACTGTGTGTGTGTGTGTGTGTGTGTGTGTGTGTGTGTGTGTGTGTGTGTGTGTGTGTGTGTAAATGTTATGTGATAGGATTGTCATAAGAATATATTGAAGGAAATTTTATGGAGTAACACACACACACACACACACACAAAATCACTGCTCAAGAGATAAAGACGTCCCTACAGACGTCCGCCTATTTAAAGCTTAATAGAAGAGTCACTCAAACCTCAACACACACACACACATACACAAAATTGAAGCTTGATTTCTTTTTTTAATTATCTCCAACGTAAGGCAGCCTGCATGACCCAGATATCCAGCAAGTATACATCCGGGTCCTGATTCCCATTAATTCATACGCTAGATCATCACTCCTTTACCCCAGGATAAGAGGACGTATCTAGCCTACAGTCTCAGTGCGATTCTCAAGTCATCTTAGCTGTCAACTTTGCGTCTCATAGCAAGCAAGTGAACTGGAGGCGCCGATTTTTAACAGGTTATTTTTATCGTATCATTTGAGAGTTCGCGACGTGGATTCAGATTGAGAGGTGTCGAGAGAACGCATGTATATGACTCAATTAAATTACGACAACAAAGAAAACGACTAAGAATGGAGTCAAAATTTCGCCCTGGCTCTATCGTAAAAATAGATACTCTCTCTTTATCTGTTTACGGGAAAGGGAAAGGAAAAAAAAATTAACTTACGAATCTCCGAGAATGAGAGCCAGAGCTTTTGAGTCCGAGGCACAATGAACCCCGGTAAATGCCAGCGAGAGACCCAATCACCAGACCTTATTATACACAACCTGAGCCTAAAGTCCTTCATGTGGAGATCCGGATTTCAAGTCGGATTTCAGAACCAAGAACGCGCAAAATGTAAACAGCTGTGAGTCCAGATCCCAACGTTTTAGCAAAGACTTAGAATTTCGGTTTCACTGAGGCCACGGTGTTCAGTGTAGCCCTCTGTAGCCCGGTGTTCAGTGTAGCCCTCTGTAGCCCGGCGTTCAGAGTAGTCCCTATAGCGTGACGTTTAGTGTAGTTCCCTGTAGCCCGGTGTTCAGTGTAGTCCCTGTAGCATGGAGTTCAGTGTAGTCCCCTGTAGCCCGGTGTTCAGTGTAGTGCCTGCAGCGTGGAAATCAATGTTGTCCATTGTAGCTCGGCGTTCAGTGTAGCCCCTATAGCCCGGCGTTCAGTGTAATCCCCTGTAGTCAGGCGTTCAGTGTAGCCCCTGTAGCCCGGCGTTCAGTGTAGCCCAGAAAGGGAATATAACCAGGCCAGTTACTGTAAAATATAGCAGCCAGTGTCACTATGTCAGGATTTTAAAAACTTTCAGACCGTATCTTCCGGTGACCACACTTCTCCCTTCCTCCCTCACTCCCCCCTCCCCCTTCCTCCTTTCCTCCATCACTCTCCCTCCCTCTTCCATTTTCCTCACTCACTCCTTTCTCTTACTTTCTCTCTCCTTGTTACCTTTTCCCTCATCCGTTTCTTAATTTCCCCCCTCCCTCCCTCCCTCCCTCCCTTCCTTCCTGCCTGAGCTCATCTTTTCTCTTGAATCTCCTTCCTATACCTAATTCTCACTTCGCTTCTCTTTTCATCAATCTTTATCTCCCCTTTCTCTTTCACTCCCATTTTCTTTTGTCTATTGCATCCCCATTCCTCATTTACACTCACCTCCCCCTTCCCACAATCATCCCTCCCTCATTCTCACCCCCCTTTCGCCTTTCACTATACTACCTCCCCTTCCACTTACCAGCTCCTCCTCCTCCTCCCCTTCCACTTACCTCCCCCTTCCCTCTCCCACTATCCTCCCTCGCCATGCCTGCCCTTGGATATTTTTGAAGAGTCACCCTCATTCAACCACATGATGAAGACCAATGTGTCTCACGTAGAAGGGGAGGTGGGGGAGGGGGGAGGGGAGGAGGGGAGGTGGGGGAGGGGGGGAAGAGGGAAGGAGGGAGGGAGGGAGAAAGGAGGAGGGAGAGAAGTAAACGGAAGAGGTGTGAAAGTGGAGGTATTTTTGATGGAGAGTGTACACTTCTTTCTAAACACACACACACAGGGAAATAAATTCAAGAAACAATTACTGGACAATAACTCCCAAACAACCATCGCCAGGCCACTGTGTCCTTCAATTATCGCCGAGAAATAATTACCAGCACCACAGCAACTTCTGTTTTGAGAATTAACAGAACAAAAACAAGAATTTATAGGACTTCCTGAGCCGACAACATTACTTAATTAGGAGGTAAACGTGGCGCCAGGTGTATATCTGGGTTATGTTCGGGTGTTTTTTCTGATATTTCGAGGTTGTATTATGGTGTTTCAGTGAGTGGAGGTCAGGTGTTTCAGTGATTGAGTGTTTCAGCGAGTTATGAAGTTGGGTGTTTCAGCGGTCGGAGGTCGGGTATTTCAGCAGTAGGAGGTCGGGTGTTTCAGTCGGTAAGGAACCATCCCGACAACCACTACCCCAGACTAGCACTTATTCTGGTCCCGTTAAGGAGATTACCCTCAGCTGGGTCACGAGCGGGGAGGAGAAAAGGAGAAGAAGAGGAGGAGGAGAAAAGGAAGAGGAGGAGGAGGAGGCCGAAGAGGAGGAGAAAAGGAAAAGAGGAGGAGGAGGATGGGAAGGTAAAGAAGGAGAAAAGGCGAAAAAGATGAACAGGAAGAAAAAGGCGATTACAGCAACAATAAAACAACAATAACATTCACAAGACATACACTAAATTCATTCATTCATTCATTTACCAATTATTTTCCTTCCTTCCTTCCTTCCTTCCTTCCTTCCTTCCTTCATTCACCAATTATTCACTTATCCTCACCAACGAAGAAGAAACATCACAACTACTCAATCATGAAAAACAAAAGACTCACAGAAGAAGGAAATAAAAGCCACCAAACATTATATCTGAGGACAGTTTATCCGGTTTGTGTTGTTATTATTGTTCAAGTTGGTCTATAAGCTGCCAGAACTGAGAGGAAGGAAATATGGTTTGGTTAATTGAATTCTGTTTTGAGAGTTGTGGAGTTAATAAAGGAGGAGTGTGTGTGTGTGTGTGTGTGTGTGGGTGGGGTGGGTGGTGGGTGGGTGTGTGTGTGTGTGTGTGTGTGTGTGTGTGTGTGTGTGTGTGTGTGTGTGTGTGTGTGTGTGTGGTCAGACACAATAAACCACTAAGTCCTTCTGTAAGGGTGTATTTATTAGGGTTTAATGCAGTCAATCCTCCTATGTGTGTGTGTGTGTGTGTGTGTGTGTGTGTGTGTGTGTGTGTGTGTGTGTACAATGCTTTAAAGGGCGTGAAATCCTTCTTTATTGTAACACCCAGAGGTCACCTAAGGGTAATGGTTTAAGGGACAGACTTGAGGAAAGGAAAGGAGAAGGATAGGAATATGGAGTAAAGGAGATCAAGAAGAGAGGTGACAAGTTTATGAGTAAATAGATAAAGAGAGAGGGATGTGAAGGAAAGAAGTACAGAGGGAGATGGCGCTTGAATAAGGGGGGAAGGAAGAGGAAAAGGGGGAGGAGGGGAGAAACAATGGCGGCAGTCAAAACGAGGTTCTTGCCTTTGTCAGGGGGTTTGGGGAAGCCCTCGGGGAAGGGGTAGGGGAAGTTGGTGGGGGGAGGGGGAAGGCTGAGAGGAGGAG
Organism: Homarus americanus; assembly: GCF_018991925.1. Classification (NCBI taxonomy): domain Eukaryota; kingdom Metazoa; phylum Arthropoda; class Malacostraca; order Decapoda; family Nephropidae; genus Homarus; species Homarus americanus. The sequence goes on along the minus strand of NW_024723833.1, from coordinate 8,850,219 downwards.
GAGGAGGAGGAGGAGGAGGAGGAGGAGGAGGAGGAGGAGGAGGAGGAGGAGGAGGAGGAGGAGGTATTCGGTAAAAACGCAGAACAGAAACAAATGAAAACTTCCATCACACGGCCACAGCTGACCTCACATAACCTCTCCTTGTCTCTTGTGGCCTCTGCTAAAACGCTTACCCCATCTAAGTGAAGTTTTAAAATCGAAAAAAAAAAAAATCTGTTTACTCTCTATGAACATCAGTGGTTAGAAATGTTTGTTGTGTTATTAGACGATAAACGTTTGTGGAAGGAGAACGTTTGACGCTATAACCACGAGTGTTTCAGGTAACGTTTGTTTATTTTACCGTCAACTGGGGAAACGTTTTTTTGTCCACGAGGAAAACGCCCCCCCCCCTAAAAAAACCAAGTTACCATGGAAACCGGGTGAAATGGTTACTATGACAACCCCGCCGAGATAAGCAACGTTCTTCAAGGCGTAATTTCACCGTGGTAATTGTACAAGGTGTCTCGTAATGTCTAGTTATGAAATTCCTCCGCAAATAAAAAGATAAATAAGAAAAGAAAACAAGATAAAAGAGGTAAAGGGAAGACTTAGTAAACAGTAACTAGGGAACTAAACACAAGACACGCAAACAAATTCTAGCGAAAGATGTTGAAATACGCAAGAAACGCACTCAAAATACGCAACAAAAATATCATCTACTCACTGAAATACGCATGAAACGCACTCAAATTATGTAACAAACTCACCCAAACATACCAATACTCACTAAAATACATAAAAAAAAAACTCCAATTCCCTAAACGTGCAAACACACTCAAACGCACACTCAAACACGCAGGAAAACACACTCAAAAACATACACACGGACACCATGAAATAAATGGATGTGTACAGTATTGACAGTTTAATATATATCTCTCTCTCTATTTCTCCCCTCTATCTCTCTCTTCTATCTCCCCTCTCTCCCTATCTCCCCCTCTCTCTCTCCTCTCTCTCTATCTCCCCTCTCTCTATCTCCCCCCTCTCTCTCTCTCCCCCCCTCTCTATCTCCCCCCTCTCTCTCTCTATCTCCCCCCTATCTCTATCTCCCCCCTCTCTATCTATCTCCCCCCTCTCTCTCTATCTCCCCCCTCTCTCTATCTCCCCCTCTCTCTCTCTCTCTCCCCTCTCTCTCTATCTCCCCCTCTCTCTCTCTATCTCCCCTCTATCTCTCCCCCTCTCTCTCTAAAAACAATTTTTCTTTTCTTTTTCTTCCTCTTTCCCCTGCTTCTCTCTATCTCTCTTTCATACCTACTTTAACTCATCTGGTCCCATCCCTCCCTTCTTCCTTCCTTTACCTCCATCCCTCCCTCTCTCCTTCCTTCCTCTCAGCAGAAAAACTCAAATATTACACTCCTTCGCATCTTTTCTAATTATCTTCCTCCTCCCCCCTTCCTTCCTTCCACCCCTCTCTCCTTTCTTCCATGCCCCCTTCCTTCCCTATTCCTTCTCTGTCTCCTTCTTTCCCTCCTTCTCTCAGACTAAATATAGCATCTCCTTACCTCTTTTCTACCCACATTCCTCCTCACTCAATCTCTCCTTCATTCTTATCTCCCTCCCTCCTTCCTTCCTTCCTTCTCTCAGCGGAACAGCCTAAATATAGCACTCCTTCACATTATTTAAATGGAGGTGGTGGGAGAGGCATCACACGATTCGTCCAACAAGCGCCATTACCTAACAAAACACCTCGTATTCCCACACGTGTGTATATATAAATATATATTCACCTGTCTCTACCGTGACCCCTGTGAGAGAGAGAGAGAGAGAGAGAGAGAGAGAGAGAGAGACACAGATTACTACACCAGCGCGGGCATCAACTTGACAGGAGCTCCAAGCCACAAAAGCTGATTACTACACCCCCAAACTCTCTCCCCCTCTCTGTCTCTCTATCTCCTGTCCCTTCCCTCCTCCTCCTCCTCCTCCTCTCTCTCTCTCTCTCTCTATCTCCTGTGCCTCGCTTTCTGCCGTCACTGGAGGTAGCAATCATCGGAAACTGTCAGGGGGCGACACAAACATTACCCTGTGTTACTGTTACTTCACCGACACACACAACAGTTTTCTCCACCCACCACAACGCCAACCACACATTCAATAATAATAATAATAATAATAATAATAATAATAATAATACAATAATAATAATAATAATAAATACTCGGTACAAACAACAAACAATAAATACAAAAAAAATAGTAAACAAAAATGACTATAAATTAAGTCTTCAGTAGTTAATAATTATAACCAACTCTAAGATACTTCAAATCAACAACAACAAAAACAACAAGAATAATTTCCCTCTTTGGTATAAAATAATTTCCCTTTTGAAACAAATTAAAAGTTAGATACAAATAATATTTTCTACGTTGAAAAACTTATTATAATATCACACAATACTTATTAAACAATGATAAGGAATAAAAGAATAAATAAAATAAAAGAAACAATAGAAGAGTGGCAGGTGTGTTTTAGAAAAGTGAAATAAATAAACAAAAGATTCCATTTAAGTCCAGAAACAAAGAAATTCAATACCACCCCCCAAAAAAATAATAAATATATATATGACGTCTCTCTCTCTCTCTCTCTCTCTCTCTCTCTCTCTCTCTCTCTCTCTCTCTCTCAATACCACTACCAATAGACATCTGAGCTGCTTTAGTCAACAGAAAACCATTACTGGAAGAGATACTTTCTTGTTGTGGTAATAACTGCTTACCATTATTAACCAAGACCTGTGTAGAGTATCCAATTTGTTGTCGTTGTTTATTATAAGTATTTCAACAGCCATATAAATAAGACACCATTAACAAACATACGAGGGTGAGGAGGTTGACTTAAGTGAGACATAATCCAACATAAGCGAGACATAAACCAACTTAAACAAGACATAAACCAATTTAAGCGAGACATAAACCAACATAAGCGAGACATAAACCAACATAAGCGAGACATAAACCAACTTAAACGAGACATAAACCAATTTAAGCGAGACATAAACCAACTTTAGCGAGACATAAACCAACATAAGCGAGACACAAACCAACTTTAGCGAGACATAAACCGACATAAGCGAGACATAAACCAACATAAACGAGACACAAACCAACTTTAGCGAGACATAAACCAACATAAGCGAGACATAAACCAAAATAAGCAAGACACAAACCAACTTAAACGAGACATAAACCAAAATAACGAGTGAGAATAAAACTACAGCTCGTTGTGGTTAATTCTTACATCCTGGAGCGTTTACGAGGTATAGATAACTTAGGAAATAGGATAGACGATATATAAAAGACGGAATTTATGTGATGGGGGAAGGTAACTGACAGAACGACTGACAGATGAACGGGGAAGCTGGACAAAGGAGGACAGACAGACGCATGACGCATGAATGGTATGTGAGGCGCAGCTGTCATGTGTATAGCTTCTTTTGCGAGAGAGAGAGAGAGAGAGAGAGAGAGACTGCACCATACCACCCAGTATACGACAAAGCTCCCTAATGCTGCTCCTCTGCAAGGGGGTACACCACGAGACCAGAAAATCATTGTTATTCTAATTTTATGACGCCACTCCTAACATCCACATAATTTTTTCTCAAGCAATTTTTTTCCCTGTATTCTGATGCTGGCCGGAATGATATCACTGACGATCAAACAGCATCACAAAAGTCATAAATCAGTCTTATAAAAATAATCTTAAATTGAAATATCATCAGTCCCCCCAAAAATCATAGTTTGAAACTTTAAAGAATGCATGCTTTTTCTTTTGGCGTAAATAGTGAAGAAAAGAAAAAGCATGAATTAACTATACTCTCGGTGCCATTTTAAAGTAATTGTGTCCGCCATCCTCGCATCGTAACATCACGCATCGGTAAATAAGAAAACAAACCATATAATCCTTTTGTGAATCCGGACCCAAATGTGGATTCATTTAAACCAACGCTCAATCGGGGTCCGTCAGCGAGATACACGCTTGTTTGGTTTCTCCTTCAAGACTTAACTAGTTCACAAGATTGTATCGAAGTTTAAGAGGTGATGAGGCAACAGTGAGATAAGTTCCGAGGCTTCCATGGTAATGAAGCACTACTGGAGCACCTTCAGTAACTCTCTGATTAAATTTATACAAGGAAACAGCTTTAAGATCTTCCTACAAGTAAACAAACAACGATAAACACAAGTTACAACGTTGCTGAAGACAGAAAACAACGTATAAACACAAGTTACAACGTTGCTGAAGACAGAAAACAACGTATCGTCTCTCCTGGCTGGTGAATAACGAAGCAGTGAACGAAAAATTGATCATTTCTCTGCTAACATATAACTTCATAAGACTCCAATAGCTGCCAATTAAGGAAGCAATAAACAAAACAGCATAAACGAAGCATGTCGACAAACGAAACAATAATTGACACAGCTTCACTACCCACCGCTAACTAAGTGTCAATAACGACATCCAGTAACGAAGCACCAACGACACAAGCACCGAAACTGTCCAATTAACGAAACAGAGCTCTGGGTACGAAAGAGCCGGGTAGTAGTGACGCTCATTGCAAGGTTATTTTATTTTACTCGCTAACCAAGCACTTTTTGAAGCCTCGAGACAGAGTTAGGACGCGCCTCTCCACGCCCAAGACAATATGCGGAGGACGTGATACTCGGTGGGTCAAAAGCGTCGAATCAGTAGTTCTCGAGACTAAAAAGTGAACGAACCACCCACAGACGACCCCCCTCCCCCAGATACGATAATAAACCAAGCCATTAAGAAATAATTAATAAAATATGTAAATAATAACACTAATATTAATTTGAAATAATAATAATAATAATAATAATAATAATAATATTCTCGTTATTCATCCAAATATACCATTAATTTCTCATCTTCATATAGCAAAATAAAATATCTGTCATACATAACGAAAGCGACAAGTCAACAACACAAGAGTGATATTGGAATACAAAGGACATAATATTCCCCCATCGTGTCCTATATTTACGGGGGATAATATATACACAATACACATAAAATATCAAAATTCTAATAGAGAGAAAAAGTCATAAACGATATAAGGACGGAAGAGACATGTCAACACAGCGGCCGTCATATTGGAATGGTATAGTCTCTCCTGTTGGTCTGTTTACGTGGGGTTTATATTGCTTGGTGGTGGTGGTGAGTGGTGGTGGTGATGGTGGTGGTGAGTGGGTGGGTGAAAGGGTGTGGTGGTGAGTATTAGTGGTGATGGTGTGGACAAATATTTGGTAAGACAACCACGGGAGAAGCGTATGAGAGAGAGAGAGAGAGAGAGAGAGAGAGACAGAGAGAGAGAGAGAGATAAAAAATGGAATGAATTACGAGAGAATAAAAAATATACGTAAATATGAAGCAATAAAGATGATAAACACGAGAGTAACTTAAAATAAACAAACTTTTACATCAATAAAGATGATAAACACAAGAAATGTATGTAATGATGTAATTAATATAGAATAAACTACGATTAAGTGGTTTATATACAGTAAGGCAGAGTGAAGATGTTATTAAACCCATGCAGTCATACAGTCATATACAGTCACACAGTCATATACAGACAGACAGTCATATACAGTCATACAGTCATATAGAGTAACACAGTCGCGCGGTCATAGTCACACAGTCATGCAGTCACACACTCATACAGTCACACAATCATATACAGTCACACAGTCATATACAGTTATACACAGGGTATTCAACCTGACAAATAAATCCAACTGGGGTGAAATATACGAATACACAGCCACTGAAAAAGAATGATCGGATTTTAAAATGGTGTCATTCTTCTTCGATAACTGTACATAAAATGTTACGGATCACCTGAAGATTAGCCCTCCAGCTTACATTCTCCTGATATAACACCCCAACGTTACCTGGGCGCGATTAGGTTAGGGGTTAGGTTAGGTTGAAGGTGCTGAGGGGGGGGGAGGTGGGTTAATATTCATGTGATCTAATACTCTGAGGTAAAATTCAGCTAAATCAGTATTTGGGGAGAACCTTCGAAAGGCTGGCAGCGGCGTCACTAGCGATTGGGAGGTAATACGAACATGTTATGCAGTATGGGACTTTATTACCCCAGCAACACCATCAAATTAATTAGAAGGTAATTGTTTTTGTTCCTATGGTCGACCGCGGTATCAAAACAATGTTGACGGCAGCATTAAAACAACGTAAAAGGCATCATTTTCCTACGGCAGGCAGAGGCATCAAGACAATAATGATTGGCAGAATTAAATTGTACGGCCGGCAGTGATGTTCAAAAGCACATGGGAAGCAATGTCAGACAGAGTGAAAGTATCGTACCGGTTGGTGAACATCATGTGAACATCATACATCAGACAGCGGCGTCGTGGGCAGACCTGTAGGGTTGAAGTGTCGTACCTGGCGCCTGTACAGACATGACCGTGACCTTTCACCTTTAACCTCTCTTAATCAACAAGGATCCTACGTAAGCCACAAGCAATACAGGACTAAGCTTCCGTCACTAGTTAATAATCCTGTCAGGCGTCAGACTGTAATATGGGGCACACACACACACACACACACACACACACACACACACACTTTATCTTTGTAATAACTAGCTTTGAACACTATTAAAGTATATACATATAATTATTATTATTTTTATATGTATACAACAAGTATAATTAATTTATACGAGAGATAATCTACAACACTACAACCAAAAGTTAGATAAAGAAAAATCATACATAAAAAAATAAGTTCTTCAAATAAAAGAACATCTACCGGAAATAAACATCGTCAATTACTGTTCAATAGACGACAAAATACGGGATCTACGAAAAAAAGAGGGTCGGGGAGGCAGCTTCTGATCCCTTATACTAGCTCAACTCAGGACCTTTTTATATATTCCAAGCCGATTTACTTCCGCCCACTTACTCGATCTCGGGGTAATATGGCCGCTTGAATCCAGATATTTTCCAACTTGCTGACCCTCTATTTGTCGAGGTCCTACTTGTGGTCACTCAGTAGTGTGGAAAATACTCAAGATTTATATATATATTTTTTTCTTTAGTAATGCCGGTATTACACACACACACACACACACACACACACACACACACACACACACACACACACACACACACACACGGTCCTTCAAAATATGAACTATAATATCGATAAAGTCTAAATTATATAAAACATAACATTGCTGCCATGAGCTTGAAAATTAAAGAACAAATTTGTAGTCTAAACTATCGAAATAAAATAAAGAGCCGATCTCCACTACAGGAACACTCTGATAATACTGATGGTCTCAGCGTATTGTGAGAGCCTCAGTCAAACAGATCATGTTTTAGACATGTTTACTCGTGCTCCAACAAGACAGGATCAAACCAGCTATAGTTTAACACAGTTTCAGGAACTCTCTTGTTTATGAAGCTTTGAGGTATTAGTGAGAGTTAGATCACTTCCTTTCTCTTAACAACAAGCCAGAAGCGGTTGTTAACTTCCTCGTTTTTAAGACTATATTTTGAGGGGTCATTTGAAGGTAACTCCCTAACCTATTTTACCTAATGATTATAAACCTTACTGATACCTGGAGGGTTTTAATTAGGTAAGGTTAATGTTAGGTTACTGTTAGGTTAATTTAGATTAGGTTAGATTAGCGTTAAGATGAAATAACCTGGGGATCAAACTTGTACCTAGAGTCATCATGATACAGAAGGCGACATTTAGCACAACACAACTTTTCTCAACCGGAGGAAGGAGACAGTGATGTTGCCGCTGTCCCTCTCTTAATGCCGCTCCCACTGATGTCCCAACTAGCTATAAACCTAACCTAACCTAACCTAACCTAACCTAACCTAACCTAACCTAACCTAACCTAACCTAACCTAACCTAACCTAACCTAACCTAACCTAACCTAACCACCTCCCCTTCCGCTTATATAGTTCTTCCAGGGCATCACGGGCGAAAAATTTCTCAAAGGTTCGTACGTTATAGTCATCCTAGCTGGGGTTACGAGAGGCATTTACTGACTAACCAAATGAAATGATTCTCAAAGGTTTATATGTTAAATTTCCTTTTAAGTGGAGCTATGGGAACATCTTTGACTGACTGACTGACTGACTGACTGACTGACTGACTTCACGTAAGGATTCTCAAAGGACCGTAAGTTAAATTCATCCTAACTGGTGTCATGATAAATCCTGTGACTAACTTAAATCAAGAAAGTGGTGACCAAAATGACGTCGAAAGTGAATTAAGACTTTATCGTTAGTAGTTATATATACTGTACGTTCTCTCATCCACCAGCTCAGGTCAAGAATTAATGTACGAGTTTGTTAAGAGCTTAGATCCCGTGTTCACTGGCATAATAATAATAATAATAATAATAATAATAATAATAATAATAATAATAATAATAATAATAATAATAATAATAATAAAATTTTGGTTATTCATGAATCCGACTTTGAGGTAACGAACGCGACTCTAATCTGTACTAAACAAATTACGAGGATATATGACAAAACAATAATAATACACATGTTTTATGAATACTAGTGAAGAAAATAAAAAAAAAAAAAATATTATAGAAAATACAAAAGATAATAACATGTGCATAGAAAATATTACAACTACTTTACACCAAAATAAATTGAGAAGGAATCTAAAATATTCAAAATGGCCATTAAAAATACGAGGAAATACGAAGAACAGCGATAGAAAACCCCGAAGATATATGAAAAATAACGACGGAAAGAATAACACGACGAGGAAATATGGACGAGAGCCAGACACAGGCACGATAAGTTGGGGTGGCGTGCAGGCAACTTTCTCATGCACACAGCGACCCATAACACACACACAGAACCTCCCATTCTTCCCCTTAGTTCCTTCAAGTGCGTTTTAATGTTGCTATAACTGGTGTAGAAAATCATGGAGGAAATGGGAAAGAGATAGAGTGAATGAGATAAACATTTGATGTAATTACACTGTGGGAGGGAGTAGAGGCAGGGTGAGGGTCAGTAATGAACGCGCCACACACCCTCCCTCCCACACCACACATTACAACTACTAAATTGATGAACTGTTTATTCTAGGGAAAACTAATCACGTGGATGCTGATCAGATTGGATCCCAATACTCGTGGGCAAGAACCTAACCATTAGGATTGGAGGTCTATGATGATTGGGCCGTTCAGGACTAGATATCATCTATCCAATCAAACTTTCCCGCAAACGAATCAGTTATGGATGACGGTTCTTGATTTTATATTCACAAAAATAATTCACTAGGCCTAAGACATCCTCCCCATATAGCGATGAAGCACGGTAAACAGGTGTCCAGCAGCAACACCTGCCTCACGGTAACAGGTGTCAGCAGCAACACCTGCCTCACGGTAAACAGGTGTCGCAGCAACACACCTCACGGTAAATGGGTGTCCAGCAGCAACACCTGCCTCACAGTAAACAGGTGTCCGGCAGCAACACCTGCCTCACAGTAAACAGGTGTCCGGCAGCAACACCTGCCTCACAGTAAACGGGTTTCAGTAGCAACACCTGCCTCACGGTAAACAGGTGTCCGGCAGCAACACCTGCCTCACGACCAATCATACCAGGTGAAGGACTGCGCGTAAATATGGACTTAGCAATCTTGAGTAACCATCTGGTGATAGTTCAGTTCAACAAGAGGCGGTGGTTTACATTACTGGGGCACCAGACTTCAACGTTCAGAACATACAAAACAACACATTCTCTTTGAATGTAAATATCGAACACTCAACAGATATGACCCATCAGAGAGCTGGAGACTTTTGATTTATTTCCGGTATGTAGTAACTACTCGAGATCAAAAGGAAGGATCACTGATCAGAATTGTAAGTAGCCGGAGGCGGCTCTACGGGAGAGCCTGGCGTTGAAATCAGTGCGACGGGACCATCAAAGGCGTTCAATCATTGCTGAGTGATGAGGGAATCTGGCCAGAGGGAGAATGATAACGTAGTATAATGAGGAAAATAACATACCGAAAAGAAGAGACGAGACATTGAACAATAACAGACGTACAAATAACTAACAGTAAAGATGGCGGAGATTTAACCATTCATCACTGTTCATTATTGTTTTTCTTAGGTATTTAATAATAACACAATGTACAGCCACAACACAGCGCCGAGTCTTGTCATCACGTACCGCTGGATACAACTTAAGCCTCCTTCACTAGGACATGGATCAGGAGAGCGAGATGGGGTAAAAAAATCCAGGCACTTTAACCTTGACCTGTTCTCATCTTGGCTCACTGTAAAGTCTATCCCTGAGTGAGAGTTGAGTTGACTGAGTTTACTGTCGGGTTCTGCTGCAGCGTTCTGTGAGCTCCTGAGTTCAGCTGATGAGGTGGAGCTCTCGAGGTTTGTGTACCCCTGGACCTTCTCTTGATGATGATGTTGTATCAAACACTGTTATTCTGTTCCCCCCCTCCCCTCCCCTCCCCTCCGCCTCTCTCCCTCCTCCCCTCTCCCTTCCCCACTCTCTCTCTCTCTCTTCTATTTTCCGTCCTTTATTCCTTATTCTCTCTCTTCCCATCTGTTACCAAGACAAGTGAGCCACGATACCATCAACACCAGTACCAACCAACTCACACACCCCCGGTGCTAAACACCCCCAGAAGTAGTGGGTGACCAGTACCTATCACACTGTACTTAACACTAATGGAGGTTTATCTTATATTGGTGAGTGGGCGAGGCGGTGGGGGCGAGGCGGTGGGGGCGCAGGCAGTGGAGGCTGAGGCGGTGGGGCGAGGCGGTGGGGCGAGGCGCAGGTGGCGAGGCGCAGGTGGCGAGTCGGTGAAAGTGGGGAGCAACGGATGGAGGGAGAGCGAAGTGACGGGAGAAAAATTATCACCCAAATCATTATTAAAAAAAAAAAGTAATATCTCTCGCCTGTGCAACGACCAAATACAATTCACTCATATAAATATAACACATAAATAATTCCTCCTAAACAAATAGAGTCCGGTCTCTATTAATACCATCCCTGCACTAATAAAACTCCTATTAATACAAATCCTACACTAATACAGTTCCTATATTAACACTATTTCCATATTACACAGTTTCCATATTAAGGCAATTTCAACACTTCACCGGGAGCCATAAATTACGTTCTCACTCACGCTGGTAACATGGGATATAAATATAGTTAGTGATTTAACTAACATGATTAATTGGAATGTGTGACGGCGTCTACCACCCGGATTTGGATTTATTGGGGGGGGGGAATCCTCCTGTTCCTCGCCTCTACGCCCCACTCTAAACGGTAAATCCCCCACGCCCACCCCGACGTTAAATCCTCCCCCTCCCTAAATATGCCCATCCTTCACAAGTAAATCCTTCACCTCTTGTCTTCCCTGCCACACATAATCCTTTCACCTCACTTTCTTTGCACTTTCTCCTCACTTTCTCTCAACAAATTTGACAAAAAAAAATATGAAGTGATCAATCAGTTCAGTTTCTTCCAGAAGTTAAATACATTAAAAAAAGTTAGTAAGGTTCTGTATTCTTAATGACTATTCCTATAAGTTTTAATTAATCAACAAACACGATTTTTTGGATGATTTTCAGAAGATTAAAATCAAATTCTGAGACGCTTTAATAGAACGAGTTTCTTATACGTTTAATCTTTCTCTTTCTCTCTCATCCATCCCCTCCTCTCTCTCTCTCTCTCTCTCTCTCGTACTTCCTCCCCTTCTCTCTCTGCTTCTTCTATCCTTGTTCCTGTCTCTCGCTGTCTCTCCCATTCCCCTCTTTCTCTCTTTCACCTCCCCCTTCTCTTTCGACGTCTAATATCACCGTTATCTCTCGAGTTTCCTGGGATATACACCTCTTTATCACGCGTCTGGCAGTACAGTATAGTCAGTGTGTACAATATTTGATACACAAAGGTCTCTTCTCACATTCCTTCCTCCCTTCCTTCTTTCCTTACCTCTCTATCCCTTCTTCTTTCCTTCTTTCCACCCCTTCCTCCTTTCCCCCACCTCTATCCCTCCCTCCCTTCCTTTCTTCCATTCCTCCCTCCTTCCCCCCCCTCGGGTACTGACGCTTACACACACACACACAAGGAAGGATAAGAGGAAGCCTTGGGCGATACGAAAGTGGTGATGATGTTGAGAAGGAGGACACACACGGTGAAGGATGGTAGGATGGCTCGAAGGATTTAGGTAAAGGAGTGATGCTTGTGAGGTTCAGGGAAGGATGGATGGTAGGATGGCTCGAAGGATTTAGGTAAAGGAGTGATGCTTGTGAGGTTCAGGGAAGGATGGATGGTAGGATGGCTCGAAGGATTTAGGTAAAGGAGTGATGCTTGTGAGGTTCAGGGAAGGATGGATGGTAGGATGGCTCGAAGGATTTAGGTAAAGGAGTGATGCTTGTGAGGTTCGGAAGAGGATACCTGTAAGGATGTACGGTAGGATACGGAAAATTCGTTAAATAACTAATAGCTACCACTGTTTTTTTGGCTACCACAAGTAGGATGGATGGATAAATGATGGATGACACGAAGATGGATAGATGGATGAACTGTAAGGATTATTAAAAGAACTAACTTCCCACTAACTTCCCAGACGTATTACAACTACGATAAGACACGTATAAAAACCATGATAAAGAAGCATATTAAAACCACAACAAAAGACATGCATTAAAACCACGACAAAAGAAACGCATTAAAACCATGACAAAAGAAACGCATTAAAACCACGACAAAAGAAACGCATTAAAACCACGACAAAAAGCACGCATTAAAACCACGACAAAGAAACATATATTGAAACTACGATCAGGGTCAAATACCAGTGCGACGGTAAACGCCCGCCACAGATTACTGGCAGGGGAGCCAAGACTCTTCCAGCTCACGGTGGCTTAACAAGGTTGAGAGTCGGTCCTGACAGCCAAGATCATTAGCGATTCTTATAAAACCTGACAACGAGGAGAGTGAGTTTGGCTGTGTGTTTAAGACCAGGGAATAACGCCTTTATTGAGAGAGAGGACCTTCCTAGTTACCGTGGGTATAACACTCAGGAGATCGGACGCGAAATGTCGAAATATATCGCAACTGAACCCGAGGAAGGGACCAGTTAGGGGCTTCACTCTGTTGGAAGTGCTGGCTGGCTGGCTGGGACATGTTAAGAGGATGAACGGGTGTGGGTGTACAGTTTCGCGGTGGAATATCTCTCGTGGAGTCCAAAGGGGAGTAGACGAGAAAGAGGAAAACCGAGGGATTGAAATAACTGCAGAACACGAGAGAGAGAGGTGGAGAAGAGAGGTAAGTACCGAGATAAGACTCTAACAGCGTTTTATTGGGACAGGCACAGCGATGAAGTCAACTAGGGGGAGGGAGGGTTAAGAGGTCATGTAAATCTCCAGAAAAATAACTATATCCAAGAAGAGGAAGTCTAGTCAGTTACCAAGACGATATTTGACTGAAATCACTGAAAAAAAAAACCTGTCCAGGATTGGGCCTCAGTAAAAGGTTGGAATAAATTAAACAGTAAAACTTGAGAAAACAATTTGTTCCATAAGAGGACGAATAAACTATGACCACGTGAACCTGAATCTTAAGAGGAATAAACTCGCGGGCATCTGGTCTTGTGGGTTGGTGGACAGTAACTCGACGTGTTTGGTAGAGTAAACACACAACGGAGGACTCTGGTAAACACTGCGAGATTATGTGACGTTCACCCACTTCTGCAGGAGGAGGTAGAGTAAGTGTTTATCAAGACCTTGGAAGTAGTGAATGTTTAAAGAGTAGCAGCATTAGTGGGACCAGAACTCGGTAGTGCACTGAGAGTATTGAAGGTCATTGAACTCCTCTTGAGGTTTTGTTAAGTAAACTGTGTGACCTGTAACGAACATGTATTACTGTGACCTGCCGTGACGATGGAGGCAATAAATAAAGGTCACTTAAGAGTTCGACTGTTAAAAAGTTCATAAAAAAATAAAAACAAAATCAACAAGCATACAAGGCGCCGCGCTGGTGGTAGTGACATACGGTACAGGAGGAGGAAGAAGCAATACCACAATGTCATCATATCTTTATACATTTTCCTTTACATCATCAGCGACCTTCTTATATATATATATTAGAAACCCAACCATGTCCGCCCTACCGTCTTAACAGTCATACGGTCGACTTCCGCTTGTGTCCATAAAACACACGTCACCCGTCACGACATGGGTGGCTTATCAGTCTCTTCCAGGAGCCTTCGGAGCTCCCCCTATTCTGGCAAAGATCTTGGGGATGGCGACGTAAAGCCCGAGAATATTATTACGACTGAAGCTTTCATTTTTGTGAGCTATTTCTCGGAGATATATTTCTTAGTGTGAGCGGTGTATGGCGAAGACCTCCAAGACATAGTTGTCATACTAGAGGGATTATTATACCTGATGACGAGGCATTATACGGTGGTGAAAAATTATCATCGTACTTAACCAGCTCAGTCATCATACTCTAGCTACACGTATCATCAAATTATTTACTACATTATCTTCCAGTATCGTTGTTATAGGACTCACATTCTTCAACTACCGCTGTCATGTTAACTGGACTGTCATATCAACATTTACTATTATCGAACCTCAACACCATTGTTATCATACTTCCAGGAGTTATTATCCTACTCCGCCAACTCAGCCACCATAACATACTGGCGATGATGTTATCGTACCGTAGTGGCGAAGGTTATTGTACTCAAGAAACAACTATAATACTCTACCATTTTTACGATCATCATACTTTAACAAGAGGTAACATTATCGTATCCAAAGTAGGAGAAAAAAGTTGATATTTTTTCTTAATATTTTCCCCTCACTGTAATTGTACTTGGTCGGAAGAGGTATCGTACGGCGGTGAGGAGCTTGCATTCATTCCTTGGAGGGTGTGTTTATGCGCTAGCCACCCACGTCTCTCTCACTCACTCGCTCTACGAAGGTCAAGAGAGAATAATTTACAAATGTCAACATATATCTAGTTCACCTGTCCTTTAAAAAAATCTCACCAACCCCCCAATTTCAGGAGGAAGACGAAAATAGTGTTAATTTACTGTCTTATCTCTCTCCAACTTCCTTCAATATTTCTCCCCCTTTTCTCCCTCCAACATATTCTCACCCTTTCTAACCCTATCTCTCTCTCACTCCCTCCCACTCCCATCACTCCCGCCCACTCCCATCACCCCCTCCCACTCCCATCACTCCCTCCCATCCCCGTCACGACACAAACTTTCATAAAACTCCCCTCTCAAAGAAAAAGGGAAAGAGGCTGGAGAGAAGCAGTGTAGTGTAAAGGCTGAAAGAGGAAAGGTGGGAGGGGTTGTGTGGAAGAGGAGAATGACTGATGAGGAGAGAGAGAGAGAAAGAGGACTAATGGTGTATAAAAGAGGAGAGTAAATGAGGTGGGGAGAGTAGGTAAAGAAAGAATAATGGAGGAGGGTCATTGTAGCTATATCATGTCTCCAGCAACAGTCGCTTTTCCCCCCTCATGGTCTCCCTCATCCCATCATCATCACCATCACCACCATCACCACCACTATCACCATCACCACCTCCTCTACACAGACTAGGAAGGAGAGCTGCGCAGGACACTCTTAAGCACCACCACCCCTCCCCTCCCCCGCCGCTACCTGACGTATTGATCATGTTTTGCGGTCTTGTGTGATTTTCTTTGACCAACACCACGAGTTGTCATTGGTGCGTTCTCTCTCTCTCATATATACAGTCTTAAACACCTACAAGACAGAACAAACATAGACGGAAGGACAACTCAAAATATAATAATGTTCTACGATATCTGACGGGACATCAAAAAATGTCTTAATACGACGTAAAAACTAAACTATATAACAGAGAGAGAGAGAGAGAGAGAGAGAGAGAGAGAGAGAGAAATATCCACCTTCGACGCATGACATCAAGGGTCAAACGTCGGGTACCTTGGTGTGTGTGTGTGTGTGTGTGTGTGAAACAATGACGCACAGTGAGGTAAAATATTCAGGTATATCCCCCATTATCTTGTTCACCTAGACGCATGACCGGCATCACCCGCCTTACTGATATCATTTTCCAATTGGGTTTGGTCGGTGGACGTGACGTAGGTACTAACTGTGTGCTTGCGTGTGTGTGCGTGTGAGGGAGGAGGTAGGAGTGAGGTGTGGGGTGTGTGGGAGGTGTGGGCGGGATGTGTGGGTGTGTGTGTGGGGGTGTGTGTGGATGTGTGTGTGTGTGTGGGAGGAGGTAGGGGGTGTGGGATGTGTGTGTGGGTGTGAGGGAGGAGGTAGGGGTGTGGGATGTGTGTGTGTGGGGTGGGAGGAGGTAGGTGGTGTGTGTGGATGTGTGTGGGTGTGTGGAGGAGGTAGGTGTGGGGTAGCTTGAGATATTACAGAAGGATGCATCTCTTGGTAGAACTTTGGTCTCTCGGGAGTGATGCAATTTTGTTATTTTGTTTCTCTCTCTCTGTCTGTCTTTGCTTCAATCCATTTTTATCTTCTTGTCTTTTCTCTCTTTTTCCTCTATGTGTGATTAGAAATACTAATAATTAAGGGCGTAGCTAGCCGACTATTTGGCTCTCTGAATGTAGTACCTGCTCTCTCTCTCTCTCTCTCTCTCTCTCTCTCTCTCTCTCTCTCTCTCTCTCTCGAAGCACCGGCTGTTCTGTGCTGCCCGTCCTCACTATTCCAGTAACTCGTTCAATATTCTCGTCCAGTATTTGTCAATATTTACATTTCCGAATACAGAACAACCCGTTGTTATTACGAAGCCGCTCAGGTAAACAGCAACAGCAACAGCAACAGCAACAGCAACACAACATTATAATGACCAAAATATCTTCCTTTTATACAGTAATATATTTTCATCTAAATATTTTATGATTGTTACTAGAGTCCTATTTCTTGAGACGAAAATTATACTGATTACTGAAATATATTGTTGAAAATTATCCACTGCCGTATGTTTAAGCAGAAAGATTTTATGAGTTATTACATATTTACAGACAGACAGACAGACAGACAGACAGACACACAACAAAGATCTCAAGACGGGGTCGAAAAATTTTACATTTAAATAATTCTCAACACAGACGAGGACTTACAAAAACTCAAATTGCAGACATTCCCTTGTGAGCACCGCGACCCTGTCCTTCAAGACTCCCAGGTTATACCACATGTTAGGAGAGAATGATCTTAAGATGTGGAGAGAGGGGGGAGGAGAGAAAAGGGAGAGAGGTAGGAGAGAGTGGGGAGAGGCTGGAAAAGAATGGGGGAGGAAGTGGAAGGGGAGAGGCTGGAAAAGAATGGGGGAGGAAGTGGGAGGGGAGAGGCTGGAAAAGAAGGAAAAGGGAGAGGGGATAGATAAGAGACTCCTTCAAGATAAGTGAACATATATATAAGTATGACAACACAAACTATTCCCTTCCTTTCTTTAAATCACTGACAGGTAAGAATCCGTGACAGCAGAAGACAAGTCAATCCTTAAAACAATCAGACCAAAATCGAACAAATTACCCTTAAAGAATACGAATGAACGAACAAAAGAAAGAATGAAGAATAAAAAAAGAAAAAAACATTCATAGCAAAAATCGTATCTCTTCCTTCCCTATGGAGAGAGACAATAATTTCCTCACCGCGTCTCTCTATCTCGTCCAATTCAGTGTGTGACCCCTGTATCATCCCCTGGGTAACATTCATCCTCGTTTGGCTGTAAGAATGATAGAAGGAGAGAGAGAGAGAGAGAGAGAGATGAAGTTCTGCAATATATTTTCCTCTTTCTTAATTATTTCGTGACATTTTAATACCTCAGGTTTCTCACAGCTAAAGTCTTTTTCCAGGACAATTTCGCTAAATAGGAAAATATGTCTAAAGCTGGGGGAAATAATCCACATTCTTGTTGGTCACACTTAAAAATTTTCAAATGAACGTCTGTTGTTATCCATTAGAGCTAAAATTGCAAAGAGAGGTTCCGTTTGAGAGCCATTTAAAAAAAATAATATTACAAGAATCAGGTTTCCTTACAAGAGCCAAATACCTTTACCCCCCCCCCCCTTCAAAAAAATCATATTTCATTCTTGGAGTCATTTGCAAAAAACATTTCCTTCTTGGAGATATTTACAAAAACTATTTCTTTATTCCACGAGTCATTTACAAAATAATAATACATTCCTTAAGCCATTTAAGAAAAAAACATATAAACAATTTATTCCTGGAGTTATTTACAGACAATCACTGTTCCTCCACTGAGCAATTTAAAAAAAATAATTCCTCCGTGAACCATTTACTAAATATCAAAAAAATATACTTCATCCCCTGAACCATTAAAAAAAACATGAAAAAAATATCTCACAAAGGCGGTGAGAGAGAAATCTGGCCATTTCACACGGGGCTAAATCCTACTAAATCTGCAGAGAAGTCGAGCGTGAGACGTTAAAAATAACACCTTGGGATTACCTACACAGTTTTGCCTCATCTTAAGACAGGAGAGGAGGAGGAGAGAGGAGGAGGAGGAAATGTAGATGGTGTAATACCTCCTCCTCTTCCTTCTTCTTCTTCCTCACCACCTCCCTTTCCTTCTCCTCGCTTCTCCCTCTAGTTTCTGCCTATTTTCCTCCTCTTTCAGCCTTCTCCTCCTTGTGCTTCTTCCTGACCCTATCCTCCTCTTCATCCCCATCTTTGCTCTTCTCTCCTCCTTTCTCCTATTCTGACATCCCTTCTTCCTTTTCTTCTACATCATCCTTTTTCTCTTCCTTCATCATCATATTCTCCTTCCTATCCCCTTTCTCATTCCTTCTCCCTCCATCTAAAAACTGTCAGTTCCTCCCTTTCTTTCTACCTACTCCTTCCTTTACGCCCTCCTCCTCCCATATCTTCCTTCACTCATACCTCCTTTATTCTTCCTTTTCTTCTTCTCCTACCACCTCTTCCCCACACCCGGACCCAACGTTCCTCCTCCCCCCTAGCGCTTCCTTATAAGTGTTTTTCCCTCTCTTACTACAAGCAGTGACCCTCTCAAGGGGTGTGTGTGTGTGTGTGTGTGTGTGTGTGTGTGTGTGTGTGTGTGTGAACTGGTGAGACGCGAGATACATAATTATCAGAGAGATATATGTAGCAAAACATCCGGAATCTGAAACTCTTTGAAGTGGTTATAATAAGTTTGAAGTGCCACCCGTGAGAGAGAGAGAGAGAGAGAGAGAGAGAGGGAGAGAGAGAGGAGAGAGAGAGAGAGAGAGAGAGAGAGAGAGAGAGGAGGAGGAGAGAGAGAGAGAGAGAGAGAGAGACGTATTTCTTCAATACATGATCAACACAAGTATAATAAACACGCTTGATTCCTCTTCAATTCCCACTTCACCATCCCTCCTCCATCAAGCTGCCTCCATCCCTCCTCCCTCAAGCTGCCTCCATCCCTCCTCCCAGCTGCCCCCATTACTCCTCCTTTCAAGCTGAAACTCCTCCTAAACGCATTTTCCTAGTTCACTTAAGCACCATCACAAAATAGCGTTAAAATAGCACTAAAACTGTAACTAGAATCGTTCCTTTATTCCCTTTCACGAGTATGAGCAAAAACAAATATAAACGTGAGAATGTTTGAGAATCAGAGGTGTGGATCGCTTTGTGAGAGAGAGAGAGAGAGAGAGAGAGAGAGAGAGAGAGAGAGAGAGAGAGAGAGAGAGAGAGAGAGAGAGAGAGAGAGAGAGAGAGAGAGCTCCCAACACCTCTTAATATTACATTACCGTCATGTTCCTTCTGTTACTTTCTTTACACTTGGTTCCCTGAAGGTCGCTGAAAACTTGACACGAGGCAACATCCGGTAACCGTCTATGCAATTCTCTTTTTTTCTTCTTCTTCTTCTACTCTGGTGAAGCAATTCCAGACCCTTAGTGAATATTACATATTTGCCAAGTGAGCGTGGAAGCCATTTGGCCATATTATTATTTTATTTTATTTTTTTTCCCATCGTTGTGCCAGCAGTTTCTACACGAATTTTCCTTCTAGATTTATAGTCAGTTTTCTTTAATACACCATTATGGGTTTTTTCCTCTTATCCTCCAGACTAGAATAATAATAATAATAAACCGCACGAGGCCTCTATGACAGCTTAATAACGAGGCAGTTAAGGCAAAAGTCGCACATTAACGACGCAATAACAATATACATCGGGTTAAAAATGCAACCCCCCCCCACCACCCCCTAACCTAAACTTTGATTATACTTGCTAAACATTTACAACATATGTTTTCCCTGATACAAAAAGGCCGTGAGGTCAGAGGAGGAGTCAGCCCGTCTTGAAAACATTATTGTGTGTAGGTTCCTTTGTGTAGCTCCTCCTGCAACACTCTGCTGGGAGATGACCTTTTAATACTTTTCATCAATATTCTTTACAAACTGACAAGACTAGAATAATTGTGGTGTAGATGTTTCCTGAGAGGTAACATCTGGGGAGGTCATTAAATATATGTATGTGTGTATGTTAACCTTATTTTCCAAGTGTTATAACTCAAGGATCTGATGGTTAAGTCTCTTGTATACAGACTTAAGACTCGGGGATAAATTAGGCAAAGGATTAAAAAAGTCTGAAGCTCAAGAGTTCTGGGGTTTAAGGTCTTATGGATGAAGAAGCTAAAGGCTCGAGTCCAAGGCTCACGTGTCCAAATAATGAGGAATCTATGACCTTGGACTCACCCATGACCTTCTTCCCTCCTCCATCCTTCTCTCCCTCCCTCCCATGACCCCCATGACCTCCGTCCCCGGGTAACAGTCATCCAATTCTTTATAGTTCAATAAAGACGGATTTTGTGTTCACGGATCTTTATGTTATTAATATTTTCAGCTACTCCCTCGGGGGTTCTTCAATAACAGATTTTCATTCTAACAACAGATTTTTACTATTTTACAGTAATGGAGTTATTTTTTTTACAGCAAATTTGGGGGATTTTGTTGTAAATGTGTAAATGTTACAGCAGATTTGGATGATTTACAAGAGCTGTGGGATATTTCGATGCAATTGGGTTAATTTTATGATATACCCGGTACATATTGCTGTAATTGTCTAACTTTTAAATCAGATTATGTCTTTCCAAATATACTTCATGATTATGTACAGCGTATTTCAGGTCCTTGACAGTCAAAATTTTGGCATCGTGTAGCAATAAAAAAGACCCCCCTTCATTTTTTCTATCTTTTCATAACACGAAAATCTCCGTCACGTTGGCCTTATGTTGCTCTCGGGTGAAGATCAATTTGTTAATTTTTCACGTTTCTTATTTTTTCCTTAAGACGCGACTTTTAGGAAACTCCAATTAAGGAGTCGACGAACTTTCCACTTCTTAGAAATTTCTATCGAATTATTTTTAAGTATCCTAGAGTTTGGGTAGGAGGGATAGGAGTCCCGTAGTCTGGAGAGTAAGGGTAAGAGAGGGATCCTTGAGTCCTGCAGTCTGGATAGGAGGAGGTAGCTGGTGAAGAACATGGTAGGAGGAGGAGGAAGAGGAGGAAGAAAGTATCTCTAAGGAGGAAGTACATTATGTTGGTATAGTGCCACATGATGATCTCCGCTGACCTGAACGCATCCCGCCCCCAACTGAACGCCACCTAGTAAGTTCACGCCACTAAACGCCACCAAGTAAGTAGTAGGTCCACGCCACTAAACGCTACCTGGCATGCATTTATGTCAACAAACTAAGCAAAGGGGTCGCAGGTGTGGGTCTCTTGTGTTACAGTACCCCCTCCTCCTCCTTCAGTAAGAGTATGCATTTAGTATGAGTCACCCGGGTACAGTAATTCTTGACACACTGATATACATAATCCCGTCTGCCAGTCCCACGCCCCGAGCCTGTGAGGTTCCGATAACACGACTTAGCTGTAATTAATGGCACTGCTGTCAGACTCAGTTTGGTGGTATCTGCCCGTGACACACTCAACCCAAGGCAACCATAAACCCTTCCCTCAACCAAGCCCGTCAACCAACACAGCTGCTCCTCCTCCACATTCCTACACCATCACCGTCAGCTTCAACCCGTCTATCAATCGTAACACGTCTCCACAATCTTACAATTCAATCCTCTTGGGTGAATTTCAGTCGTGGCTGTGTGTGTTTGCGCATTAGTTTATTTTCGTACTTTGTGTGTGTGTGTGTGTGTGTGTGTGTGTGTGTGTGTGTGTGTGTGTGTGTGTGTGTACTTCATTGGGAATACGATGTTTATGTCTGAATAAATATCAAGTGGGGTGGCAGCGAAGAGACCGACGGACAATCCAGAAATGTCAGAGACCACGTCACCAAGAGGAGAACTCCGTCGTCTCTGGTAAGGAGTCTTGGGTGAAGGGGAGAGACAACTTGTTACTCTGCCTCGTTATGTAAGCCGCTGGAGGTAGTTAGTGTCACCCATCCCTTGAGACCTCTGTGGCCAGGTGTGTGTGTGTGTGTGTGTGTGTGTACAGAACCGTAGCCAGACATTTTTTCACCCTGAGCAAGTTTTACGAACGGTGGCCCCCATCTTTCTTCGGGGTTAAAAGAAATTATATATATATAATATATATATATATATATATATATATATATATATATATATATATATATATATATATATATATATATATATATATATATATATATATATAATAACACGAAAATACTTTAGCCAGGGTATCAAAACAGCTCTCCATTACCACACTGCTGTATCTCCCGGCCCACATGAAGCCTCCTGAATGAACCCAAGAACCCACATACACTCGCGTTCTTCCCCCAAAACCGTCCTAAAATCCCGCGAGTCTTTAAAGCCGAGATTCGCATCGTTCCCAGCAGGACTTTGAACCTTGAGGTGAATCGGTAAACAAGTTCACATGCAGTGTCTTACCCCCCCCCCCAAATGCGGTCGAGTCATTAAAGCTGAGATTCCCCTCGTATCTTCAGCGATTGTAAACCTTATTGAGACCGCAGGGGGAAGTCCATTGGCATTTTCTTCCCCCAACCACGGGCTCACAGTCAAGGGGAATCATTACAGACGAGAATCCGACCATATCTAGAGGGATTATCAGCCGTACTGCGACAGTCCAGGGAGGGCAAGAGGGAGGAATACCACATTAACAAGAGGGCTTCAGGAGGCCATCCATTATAGCGCCTCGGGAAAAGTTTAAATTACATCTCTCGATACATCTCATTACCATCGACCTCCACAACCACGTCCTAACCAATCTGCTAATTTGTTTGGCTTTTGGGAAACAAACAGGCCGAGGTTAGGTTAGGTTAGATTAACTTAGGTTAGGTTCAGGTTAGGTTAGATTAACTTAGGTTAGGGGTTAAATTGGTTGTGGTTTGTTCATAATTTAGTTAGAGTTAGGCTTAGGGCAAGTCAAACCAAGCCAACCCAGGATAGAGTTGACTTGATTTTGTTAAGTCCGGATACCACAGTTTGATTAGGGTAAGGTCAGGTCAGCTTAGATTATGGTTAGCTTGGTTTAAGTCAGGTTAGGTTAGGTCAGGTCACGTTAGGTTAGGTGTCTGTAAATATGTTTGTCCCGATATCCATCTTAACTCCAATCACAAGTAACCTTAAAATGGATAACATAATCATTAAGGAGGCAATACAAAAACAATCCGCCGCTAATCCTTATATAACGAAGTGATGGGGGGGGGGTGTGGGGGTGTCTAGTCGTATTTTTCTAGTAAGCCTCAAAGCCGTTCAGAAGTTACAACAATACATGAAGAATAAAACTGCACAAAGGTCAAAACACAAACGTACACAGAATCATAAACCTCCGACATGAACGTACACAGCACCATAAACCTCCCACATAAACGTACACAGCACCATAAGCAGCTGACATGAACGTACACAGCACCATAAACCTCCCACATGAACGTACACAGCACCATAAACCTCCCACATGAACGTACACAGCACCATAAACCCTTCCAAGTACATAACGTACAGCACCATAAACCCCTGACATGAACGTACACAGCACCATAAACCTCCCTCTTGAACGTACACAGCACCATAAACCTCCGACATGAACGTACACAGCACCATAAACCTCCCACATAAACGTACACAGCACCATAAGCAGCTGACATGAACGTACACAGCACCATAAACCTCCCACATGAACGTACACAGCACCATAAACCTCCCACATGAACGTACACAGCACCATAAACCTCCCTCGTGAACGTACACAGCACCATAAGCCTCTCACATGTATACGGACAGGAGATCAAACAAAACCCACACAGAAACCACAAAACACACATATATGTACGTATACACAAAGATCACCCCTGAAAAAAAAACGTACACACAACACAAAAAACACACACACACATGTACGTATACACAAAGATCACCCCTGAACAAAAACGTACACACCAACACAAAACACACACACACACACACATGTACGTATACACAAAGATCACCCCTGAACACAGACGTACACAGCAACACATATATGAAAAAAAAATACAGGGAAAAGTTGAACACAGGCAGGCGGGAACTTGTACTGGTAGCGGCTCCAAAGTTGATAAATTTCATGAAACATTTTTTCCTCCACTCCAGGACAACAACAACAAAAGCTTCAGATTCCCCCCCAACACAAAGAGAGAGAGAGAGAGATAGAGGAGATAAAATTGAGATAAAAGAAAGATAAATGCTAGAAAAGAGAAAAGTGAGAGAAAAAAACGAGAAATGGAAAAGAGAGAGAGAGAGAGAGAGAGAGAGAGAGAGAGAGAGAGAGAGAGAGAGAGAGAGAGTATAAACAACAAAGAAAAATGTGAGTTAATACATGTTGAATTTCTAGTCCTTTCTCTCTCTGTCTTACATCATCTTCAAGTATATTCCAGGTCACACACACACACACACACACACACACACACACACACACACACACACACACACACACACACACACACACACACACACAGCTGCCCCACATACGCATCACTGCCTCACACACATACAATGCCGCTGCACACACACACACATACACATCACCGCCCACACATACATCACCGCCTACACATACATCGCCGCCCACACATACACACAAACAACCAACCTGGGAATAAAATGCCAAGTATTTAATACCTGTACAGCCCTCGGCCCAATAACTAAATGAATTTTAGTTTGTTTTGTTCGCTGAGTGTAGACACGAGGCTTGTTTACAGTGAGGGATTGCTTCCTCTTGTAGGGATTGATTCCTCCTGTAGGGATTACTTCCTCTAGGGGGAATTGATTCCTCTAGGGGGGATTGATTACTCTAGTGGGGACTGATTCCTCTGGGGGGATTATTTCATTTTATAGGGATTAATTCCACTAGTAGGGATTAATTCCTCCTGTTGGGGTTTCTTCTTTTATACTCAACTCCCGAAGGACATGACGCCTTAATCATGTTCCTACACCTGCAGTACCAACGTCCACATTCACCCTCCACGTCACTCTACCAACGTCCACATTCACCCTCTACGCCACTCTACCAACGTCCACATTCACCCTCCACGTCACTCTACCAACGTCCACATTCACCCTCCACGTCACTCTACCAACGTCCACATTCACCCTCCACGCCACTCTTACCAACGTCCACACATTCACCTCCACGTCACTCACCAACGTCCACATTCACCCTCCACGCCACTCTACCAACGTCCACATTCACCCTCCACGCCACTCTACCAACGTCCACATTCACCCTCCACGCCACTCTGTCACCAACGTCCACATTCACCCTCCACGTCACCTACCAACGTCCACATTCACCCTCCACGCCACTCTACCAACGTCCACATTCACCCCACGCCACTTACCAACGTCCACATTCACCCTCCACGCCACTCTACCAACGTCCACATTCACCCTCCACGTCACTCTACCAACCTCCACATTCACCCTCCACGCCACTCTACCAACGTCCACATTCACCCTCCACGTCACTCTACCAACGTCCACATTCACCCTCCACGTCACTCTACCAACGTCCACATTCACCCTCCACGTCACTCTACCAACGTTTACTCAGTCATTCAGTTCTTATTTGGTGTTAATGACGTAAGAACCTCTCTCCCCCAGGTCCAGATTATTGCGACGTTTACAATAATGTTTGTTAGCCCTGTCGACCACCTCCTCTTGTTGGGACCTGAGGCGCCTCCTGGGATTAATAATACAATCAAAGTTCAAGTGCCACTGTGGCCAACTTCTTCCTGAATTATTTTTTATATTAATTTCCAAGCCAGAACGTTGGCCACTTCTTGACTGTGGTAATAAATTATCTCCCTGGTCCCACTGTGGCCCACTTCTTCCTGGAACTGCCACAAGTCAACTTCCAGGTCAAGAGTGCATCAACTCGCACAATACCGCTCCTTCACCTCCCGCACAGGTTATCACAACAAGAGGAAAATTAATTAAGATGCAGACCATCTCCAGCAGACACAGCTATTATTCTGTTTCTCCCAGGCAGACATGTCTGTCGTTGTCATGGTGATGATGATGTAACTAAACCTGGGTTACTGAGTTCCCTGATTCTTTGTAACAGGCTTCCTAATTAGCCTTTATAATAGGGGACAGCCGCTTCTAAATTGGATTTCAGTATACATGAAAATTAGCACCAAAATTAGACTTTGAAAAAGAGGAGATTGAGATCCTAAATTAGCTTTTTGGTATAAAGGAGAGTAAGTTTCTATGTTATCCCTTGGCACTAAACAACATTAACTCCAAGACTCACCCTTGGCATACAGGAGAATGAGATCCTAAATTATCCTTTGACACAAAGGAAAATGAATTCCTACACAAGCTTTTAGAACGGAGGACCTTTAAAATTGGCTTTTTGGATACAAAGTCCTGAAGCAAATCTCGAGAATAAGTTAAAAGTCTTCAACTGGTATTTGTAATGGAGGAGAATCATCTTTTTAAATTGACACCAGGAAAAGACAATGAACCTAAAATCTTGGACTTGACAACAGAAAAGAACAACAACCAACAATGACGGGGTAACATGTAGTCAGGTACGGTTCATCCACCTTTACCAGACCCTGTGGACCACCTCATATGTACCCTAACACTGTACCGTAACCCCCATGATAAACGGTATATACAGGGTGTTTAAGAATGAATCATACAAATTCATACCTTAAAATGTGACTATATATATGACTCTTGTGTACACCATGTATATTCAGAAGTTAGGTTAGGTTAGGTTAAGGGGGGGGAGAGCCGGAGCAAGTAAAGATTCACAGGTACTCCTCCTTCAGCTCCCCCTTCCCTCTCCACCCCCCTTTCCACCCACTTCCCCCTCTCCCTCCACCTTCCACATTCAAGCTCCCCTTCCCTCTCCACATTCAACTCCCCCTTCAACTTTCCCCCCCTCCTTCTCCACCTTCCTCCTCCCTCTCCACCTCCTTCTCCAGCCTTAAGAAACTTCTACCTCTCCCAAACCTGAAATTATAACTCGTGTAAGCTATTCCTCGACGACCTAGGGAGATTTTTTACAACCAGATTCAAGCCAATAAAATTTTACTCAACTCGGAAAGAACATCAAACTTTTTCTTCCTTTTTTTTTTGACAAACTTGTGGCAATGATGAATAGGAGAGAGAGAGAGAGAGAGAGAGAGAGAGAGAGAGAGAGAGAGAGAGAGAGAGAGAGAGAGAGAGAGAGAGAGAGGGAAGGAAGGAAGGAAGGAAGGAAGGAAGGAAGGAAGGAAGGAAGGAAGGAAGGAAGGAAGGAAGGAAGGAAGGAAGGAAGGAAGGAAGGAAGGAAGGAACACACTAAAGAATAAAACAACCTTTAAAACACAGACGAAGAAACTAAGAATATAAAAACAAAACATTACAATAAAGATGATAAAGGAATAGATTAATAAAATATATAAATACAGATTATAGATAAAAAAACAAAACAATAGGAATAAATAGAAAGAACGACACTAGAGTAACTAAAACCTAACCTAACCAAACTTAACCTAACCTAACCTAACCTAACCTAACCTAACCTAACCTAACCTAACCTAACCAAACTTAACCTAACCAAACCACGATCATCATTACAAATTCGACAAAGGATAATGAGCATCTGCCGGAGGTTGACTTTCTTCCTTTAGCTATACTGCCAGGCCACCCGCGTCACTGCTCCAACCCGTATGAGTAAAATCCACGTTTACTGGGGCATGACCTCTGGTGATTGGTTATTCTCCGCAATCACGTCTAATAACATCTGGCTACACGATAGATAAAATTAATTTTGACAGGATTGCGTTCGGTGTAGTCTGAGATTAACGTTAATTTTAAGGTTAAATTTGGTTAATACAGATGAAGTTGAAATGTAAGATCGGGGATAGATTATATTGTGGTTTAATTAAGACCTCGGGTGTCGAAGGGTTAGGTAGGTGAATCGCTTGCTATAATCACAGCCATCTTACACCAATCACAGTCATCAAAGCCCAGTCACAAACTTCAAAGAACAACCAATCAGTACAGATCTCACCCTCATCCGCGTAGAATCTGGACGAAAATCACCTCCAAACCCTCCTCCTTCCTCCCCGTTTGTAGCACTGTCTCCCCCTTCACCCCATCCTCCCTCCCGTATGGTCGCTGAGATCTTAACAAGCAAAGAGAAAAAGTTAATATCGCAACAAATGAGAAAAAAGTTACGTATCTCCTCAGGCGAGAGAAGTTTTAATGCCCTCCATGTAAGGCGAGTCTTAATGGTGCCCCCTCCCTCCCCCCACCCCTCCCTAGCCCTGGGGGAGGGGGAAAGGGGGGGGGGAAGGGAAAAGGGGGGAGGGAACGTATACATAATGCATCATAGGGGAAAGAAATGAAGTAGTTATATGTATTAATGGGTTTTAATTATAGGTGATATATGCGTTACGTATATATATAAAATGGTTATATATAATGAACTGTAAAGGAGGAAAACAAAACAGATATAGAGTATTAAGTTAAGAGTGTCATTCACATATCTGAAGGCTGGCAATCAGATTTCTTTACTCTTTAAAAGTTTTCGGGCTGTTTTAACCAATCCTCCCAAGATTTGGTATCTCTTTGGTGACCCAGTTTTTAATTCCATTCATCCATCTTTGTTTCTGCTTTCCCCCCTGACCCTCAACTTTGCCCATTAATAGTTCTGCCATTATCCCTTCACTAAACTCTTTACTGGGAGGTGGTCCGACACACAACCTGCCCCTGGATAAGTCTTAGTTCGGGTTATTGATATTCGGAATGTTTTCTGAATTAAAATTAAATCTATTTAATGCCTGGCGCTGTTATTTACCTGTATATAGATGCCCAAGGTGTTGTTTAAACCATTTTACTTTCCTTACAAAAGTTAATTAATATTTCTCCTCTCTCATTTCCATCACCCAACCCACGTGGTCCTACTTCTGGTGCTACTTTCCCCCCTCTAAACATTTGCGTTAAAGTCACCCATTCATTAAACATCAGAGTGTCTTTTGCCATCTTTCTTCATAAAACTTTCCTAAAACGTCATCCTCACTATCATTTGTTGGTGTATTAACCGGAATTGTTAACCAGTCCACGGGTTCACCATTAAACTTAACTTAACAAAACTCTGCACGGCCAAATAAGTACAGTGACGTGTGTAAAAGACGTGTAGAGTGACGTGTAGGGTGACGTGTAGTTTAGGTCATCTTAAAAACAATCATTCATACATCTGGGGTGTATATGTTGTAGTATAAGCAAAACAACACAAAAAACGATACAATTTTAAACATTTCTGAGGGTAATATTTGTGTGGAAAAAACCCACTCGCATGAGGGTGCAATGAGAAATAGTTGTCACAGTGTCAATAGAACTTTTTTATTTCTATCCGTGATTCCTTTATACAGATTTTTTTCCTAATTTTCTTATTTTTTCTTTTAATTTGGTCATTCATACAAGCTCTCCAATGTTTACGAACAATATGAAGTGACATGATGACGAACAATTATGAAAAAAAACCTCGTTAACACATGTCAAAAAGATGTCAGAATCTAACGTTAATTTACCTTAACATTTTCTTAAATCTTCAACAGTTATGTTTCCTTTAACCCCCCCCAAACTAAAAATAACGACACAGCAACGAATCATTGTGGAAAAAGAGTGATAAAACTGTCCCAATAAGTCATGTTTCAATCGAAGGAAAAACGCGCGCGGTTGGGTGTCGTGTAAACATTGGCAGCGCGGGAACTATTGACGGAGTCCTCTCATAAATCCCGAGCTCCGAGTTACTAGGCCGGTTGCTATGGCTCTTACCTCAAAATCGGGGCGGCCAGATACAAAGAATCTGTACGGCAGGATCGAAATATATCTGGCCGGAAGTGGGGAGGATTATCTTCACCAGCCATAATCGTTAATATAGATACTCGATAAAAAGAATCTTCACTGGCTGTGTAAACGTTAATATTCATTCTTCTCTTCTTTCTTCTTCTTCTTTCTCTCTCACAATGCGCTATACATACCACGCGCGCACGAGAGAGAGAGAGAGAGAGAGAGAGAGAGAGAGAGAGAGAGAGAGAGAGAGAGAGAGAGAGAGAGAGAGGTCTGATCACAAATGTATTCCATCTAGTCCTCTCATAATGTATACCTTTACTTCCGTACCTGGCTTCTCTCAGAGCCAAGGTATCCTCCTACACACCTGTCCTGTGCAGCCGTCCCACACACCTGTCCTGTGCAGTCCCACACACCTGTCCCGGTGCAGCCGTCCCACACACCTGTCCCGTGCAGCCGTCCCAGCACACACCTGTCCCGTGCAGCCGTCCTTAATAATACCTGTCCCGTGCAGCCGTCCCACACACCTGTTCTGTCCCTTGCACCACTCCCACACACCAGTTCCATCAAACGAAACTCTACAAAGAATATATCCCATTGAATGAAATATTACCAGAGAAAATAGCAGTGAATGAACTCCCACATAGAGTCTTTCTGAAAAAAAAAACATCCCACTGGACCAATCCCACACTACCACAATATTAGTATGGCGGAGGGTCTCACTTTATTGGGATTTTTTTTCCTCCAGTACCGTCACCCACCATCCCTACACGGTCACTGTTCCTGCTTAATAACCTTGGAATAATGTCACTATTCCCGATAATCTTGGAACATTGTCACTATTCCCGATAATCTTGGAACATTGTCACTATTCCCGATAATCTTGGAACAATGTCACTATTCCCGATAATCTTGGAACATTGTCACTATTCCTGCCTGATCATATTGGAACACTCGCTATTTCTGATAATCGTCGTCTCTCAATTACAAGTCGTTAAAAAGTCACACGACTCCAATTACACGGACAGACGATAATAAGTCATTAAAACAGAAGAAAATTCTCAAATCAGTGATATCGGTCATTGTCTTAGTCTCTATTATCACCTGGTAATAACACGGGTAATTAATACGATGATAATGACGAGGACAGGTGTGTGAGGGTGGGAGGTTATGAGGACAGGTGTGTGAGGGTGGGAGGTTATGAGGACAGGTGTGTGAGGGTGGGAGGTTATGAGAACAGGTATGTGAGGGTGGGAGGTTATGAGGATAGGTGTGTGAGGGTGGGAGGTTATGAGGACAGGTGTTGAGGTCAGGAGGTTATGAGGACAGGTGTGTGAGGGTGGGAGGTTATGAGGACAGGTGTGTGAGGGTGGGAGGTTATGAGGACAGGTGTGTGAGGGTGGGAGGTTATGAGAACAGGTATGTGAGGGTGGGAGGTTATGAGGACAGGTATGTGAGGGTGGGAGGTTGTGAGGCCAGGTGTTGAGGTCAGGAGGTGAGCTCAGACAAAACAGCAACCTTAAGATGCACTGACATCAAACACCTCACACCCCTCTCCCCCTCTCCTTCCGTTCGCCACTGCCGGCAAAAGGCAAATGAACGTTCGCCTAACCTAACCCCCACACACTCACACAATTTATAATAGGCCTTAACTATCATATTTCTTCTTCTCCAACAGATTGCCAGTGTGGGCGATGGACGCTAAAGAAAGTAACGCCACACGCACCATCGCCAGCCTTCTCCTGCTGGGAGCCTTACCGACCACAGCAACATTTCATCTTCAACACATTAAAAGATGCAGGCGACCTCTGGATTAAAGGTGCAGCTGACCTGACATGTGACTACTACGCAAGGTGATAATTAACACGATGACTGTACTGACGCTCACCTGTACAATACCGATTTTTGAGTATAACACCTGGGACACCTGACCTACTTCACCGACTCGACCTGTAACCTGTATCTTAAAGCAGCCTGCATCCCACTGTAACCTTGAACTTACTGTAATGTGTAGAAAGTTCACTTGAAATAATTAGATTTATTTTCTTGATGCCGGGAAGTTTAAATATTCCACAATAATCTATAAACATATAACTAGTACTATACTTCCCCCTAATCATATAAAATTCGACTATGATTTGATATTTCCCTTACAATCACAAGTACATTTCCCGCTATGAAGCTTCACGTGGGTATGTTATAAAGCTTCACGTGGGTCTGTTATAAAGCTTCACGTGGGTATGTTATAAAGCTTCACGTGGGTCTGTTATAAAGCTTCACGTGGGTCTGTTATAAAGCTTCACGTGGGTATGTTATAAAGCTTCACGTGGGTCTGTTATAAAGCTTCACGTGAGTCTGTTATAAGGCTTCAGGTGGGTGTTATAAAGCTTCACGTGGGTCTGTTATAAAGCTTCACGTGGGTCTGTTATAAAGCTTCACATGGGTCAGGCCTTAAACTCACGATAATACAACCGTAAGCAGAGTTCCTTCAGACTTTGCCCATGAAACTGCAGTAAATCATGTCCTTATCTGGTCTGAGTGGGGTCATTCCCAGGCCGAGTCTTGCAACATCACCAACGCCCCAGTCTTGCAACATAGCCAGTATCAACCCCCAAGTCTTGCAATATAGCCAGCATTAACGCCCTAGTCATGCAACACAGCCAACACCAACGCCCCAGTCTTGCAACATAGCCAGTATCAACCCCCAAGTCTTGCAATATAGCCAGTATCAAACCCCCAAGTCTTGCAATATAGCCAGCAATAACGCTCCTAAGTCTTCCAACACAGCCAACACCAACGCCCCATTCTTGCAACATAGCCAGTATCACCCCTCAAGTCTTGGTAATATAGTCAGTATCAAACCCCAAGTCTTGCACATTATAGCTGTAAAGCAATAACGCCCTAGTCTTCTCCAACACAGCCAACACCAACGCCCCAGTCTTGCAACATAGCCAGTATCAAACCCCCAAGTCTTGCAATATAGCCAGTATCAAACCCCCAAGTCTTGCAATATAGCCAGCAATAACGCCCTAGTCTTCCAACACAGCCAACACCAATGCTCCAGTCTTGCAACATCGCCAACACCAACGCCCCATTCTTGCAACATCGCCAACACCAACGCCCCATTCTTGCAACATAGCCGGCATTAACATCGTAGGGGTGTCTGGTCTTTAGGTGAAATAACCAAGGGTGTCTATTCTTCAGGTGATTCTTCCAAAATACACGAATATCCGTCAAAATACTACTGCCTCTCACACTTTCATTTTCACTTTTCTTCTCCGTTTACTGAGAGTTTTCGGGGAGTCTGTGACGGGAGAGATATTTGTGGCCATCAGGAGGTCGGTTGAGATCTTCTTCTTCTCTTCTTCTTTTTTTTCTTCTTCTTCTTCTTTCTTTTTCTTCTTCTTCTTCTTCTCTCTCTCTCTCTCTCTCTCTTAACAAATGTAAAAAAAAGTTAAATCCTCCTCAACACTTCCAATTAATCCCACTTAGTTAATCCCCCCCAATATATACAAGCAATCCGGATACATCATTTACACTGTAATAAATCCCAGACAAGTGACAAGTAATCCGCTGTCTGATCCCTTCATTAAGCGCGTTCCTGTAAGCGTCTCTTCATTAGTGAGAATAATCTATTGGTAAGGCCCTTTAATTGTAAGGTTAGAGAGAGAGAGAGAGAGAGAGAGAGAGAGAGAGAGAGAGAGAGAGAGAGAGAGAGAGAGAGAGAGAGAGAGAGAGAGAGAGAGAGAGAGAGAGAGAGAGAGAGAGAGAGAGAGAGAGAGAGAGAGAGAGATCCTTGGCACAGTCAGTTAGGAAGAAGTCAGAGGAAGGAAGGGAGAAGAGGAGGAGGAAGAGACAAGTGGAAATAGAGAAAAAACCGTAAACGAAATATTCCATAAACAGTGAAAGGAAAAAATCGGTGTAGTCGTTAAGAGAAAATGGGGATAATGTGATGACCAAAATCTACCACCGAAAAAAAAAATCCGGTTAAAAATTGTCCTCCAACCCATCAAAAGAAAGAAAAAATATCCAGCACCATCATTCAGAGATAAAAAAGAAAGAAAAAAAAACTCGACAGCAGCAGTGTGAAATACAAGTCAAAATAGAACATAATTGTTTTTCTCCCCCTAAAAAATCTGTTAAATGTCTAAAAAATTAAATAAATCTGTCCGATAACATAAAAAAACGTGTCCAAAATGTCTCAAAATTACAAACAATAAAATATAAAACTGTCCAAAATCCATAAAAAAAAATCTGTCAAAATCTGTGAGAGGTGAAGTAAGGAAGAGGTGATGATGAGGCGAGCCGGGCCAGGCATAGTTAAGCCAGAATGTTTAAATCTGTTTTAATGCCTTCGGCCCGACCCTCATTATGGTCCCCGCCGCCCACCACGCAAAACACGGCCAAAAATACTCGACAACGGGAACCCGAGGTGAACCTGCAGCCGCACAGGTGAAAATTTTAAAACATGTTGGATGAGGTGTGTGTGTGTGTGTGTGTGTGTGTGTGTGTGTGTGTGTGTGTGTGTGTGTGTGTGTGTGTGTGTGTGTGTGTGTGTGTGTGTGTGTGTGTGTACGCTTTACCTAATAGTCATAAAACATACATAATGTCGCATATTAATTAAAAAATGTTAAATAGAAGCTCGATATATCATCATCATCATCATCATCGTGGTGTGAGGACAGCTTACCTCGCCTGCTGTGCGTATAATCACTTTACATTCCAAATATAAAATCAAGTGGGTAAGGATTTACAGGAACGTGGGTGATTAAAACTCGTGGACACAAGAGGTTAGCACTTGGTAATGACTAGGACACCTTGAGCTGTTCTTCGTCTTCTCCACCAGACCCAAAAATTACATTAAAACAACGATACATAATTACTGATATCAGAAATCTAACTAAACCAAGGACAGGTGTGTGTACTCTACGACAGGTGTGTACCAGGCAGTACACTACACCTGCTACTGCTCCGCCAACACACACCTTGTCAGCTTCACTCTGAGATTCGAAGCTTCGGTAACAACCTGACCTAGTTTGTGAGAGAATCCAAAATATGAACGTTGATATTTGGCAGCTTTGACGACTGGTTTTACTTTACATTATTATCAAGGGGAGAGATTCCAACCCTCGTTAACATGATTTACGAAACATCACTCTAACACGTTTGATTTTACATGACAAACTTAGGGAGGGAGCCGCAAACTTTCCAACTGTCTATGTATATTTATAAATTCTTATGTCAACAAACCTTCCTAACATTAAGATTCGAACTTATACGCAACTAACACTGAACCGAAGTTTATAAAGATGGAGAACCAAATCAATGTATCAATGTGACTCTTATTAGTTTATGATAAGTCGCATTTAACTTCCTTATTTAGTTCACACACTCAGAGGGTCGCTTCTCCTTGTACCTCCTCTCGTCTGGAGCAGCGAGTTAGGTGTGTGTTGCCTCGTCATGTGATCGAAATTTAGCTTTTGGGAAGTTAACAGTTGGTCCTAATTAACACCATTATCAAGACGAGTCATTAGAGTGTGTGTGTGTGTGTGTGTGTGTGTTCGCCTTGTTCTCTCACCTTCTCACGACACCCTCTTATCCGGCCAGTCATCTCTCACATCAGACTTAACGAGCCGTGCTTCACTCCCTTCCCCTCTCACACCCCCCCCCTCTCCTTTCATTCTCATTCAAATTCCTTTCAACTCTCTTCCTCTTTTCCTCCTACACGCCAACTCCCTCTTTCCCTTTATCAGTCACTATACCCCCCCCCCTCTCTCTCTCTCTCTCTCTTTCTCCGCGTATTTTTCTTCCTTTCTTCATTTCCCTTGTCCTCTCCCACTTCCCACTCACCTTTCCCACTCCATCTCACTTCTTCCACTGCCTCCTCCCTTCCTCTCATCTCCTCTTATCTCTCCTACTTCCCTCTCACCTTTCCCACCGTCACCTCCATTCCTCTCACTTCCCTCCACCACTGGGAACTTGAGCAGGTAGGCAAGACTAACGAGGGGGGAGGGGAGGGAAGGGGGGTGAGGTTAGGGGTGGGGAGGGGAGGTAAGGGGTGGGGAGGGGAGGTGAGGGAGAGGCGGGGAGCGACCTTTGTCTGGGAACGAACAAAGGACATTCTAGATTTTTCAAAAGCAAGTATAAAAAAAAATATGAAATAATATATAATTAGTAACACGCTTAGATTT
This sequence comes from Homarus americanus, assembly GCF_018991925.1. Taxonomy (NCBI): domain Eukaryota; kingdom Metazoa; phylum Arthropoda; class Malacostraca; order Decapoda; family Nephropidae; genus Homarus; species Homarus americanus. Next base: position 8,813,701 of record NW_024723833.1, on the reverse strand, counting down.
ACACATAAGTAACGCCCAGAAAGTAACACATGAGTAACGACCAGAAAGTAACACGTAAGTAACACACCTAGAAAGTAACACAAGATCGCAGTTAAAGACACAAGTAATTCTTATCTGTTCCAGGGTATGTGAGTTCATCTGGACAGCAGGAAAATGAGATATAAACAGGAGACAAACAGGAAATGTATAGGAAATACAAAATGGTAAGACAAAACAGACAGGAAACAGGAAAAAAGTGACAGGTAACAGACAGGGAACAGCTCGTGTACAAAAATTACATGACACTATGGTAACAAAAAATCATCTAATACTTACCATTACATTATCTCATCTGTCTACGTCAACCATATTAGAGCAAACAAATAAAAACAAAAAACAAATAAAAAAATAAATAAATTTCGCAAAAATAATAACAAAAATAATTATATGAACAGTTCCCATTTCACATGTTAATTTGGTAGACAATCATGACAGAATCAGAGTATTTTTTTTAACTTTATATTCACCCATCAGTTAATTAACCACTATTTTAACAAGTTAATTCACACAATATTTAGGGAAGAGTTTATCTATTTTAAAATAAATTCAATTAAATCACATAAGCATATTGATTCTAACATATCAATTAACATAAATTTATCTATTTTAACATATTAATTAAAAAAAGTCTATCTAATTTAACATTAATTCATACAAGTTAGAGAAGAGTCTACCTTGTTTAACATGATAATTCTACCACACACGTCATGGTTTATTTAACATGTTAGGTCATACAGATGGTACGGTTAGCAGGAGGTAAAAAATATACGCCTAATTTGCATAATTAACGAATCCAATGAATAACCGAGAAAAATTACGGTTACTGGGTGAAGCAAAGTTACAGTGAAGGTTACAGTGAGAGTGAGTTATAGTGACTAAGTTACAGTGAAAAAGAAATCTTCGAGTATAGTGTTGGTTACAAATGAAGGTTTACAGTAAAGTGTTGGTTACAAAGGTTACAGCGACTAGTTAAAGTTACAATGACAGGCAGACACACCACGGGAGGAGCCTTCCATGGAGTCTAAACCCACATCCCAGGGAGCCTCCAGCGAGTCTACTAAACGTACATCCCAGGGAGCCTTCCAGCGAGTCTTCTAAACCCACATCCCAGGGAGCCTCCAGCGAGTCTACTAAACGTACATCCCAGGGAGCCTCCAGCGAGTCTACTAAACGTACATCCCAGGGAGCCTTCCAGCGAGTCTACTAAACCCACATCCCAGGGAGCCTCCAGCGAGTCTACTAAACGTATGAACTGTAGCCTCCAGCGTAGTCCCAAACCCGAACCTGTGGAAGCCTCAAAGAGCCTACTAAACGCATATCCTAGGGAGCCTACAGCGAGTCTACTAAACCCACATCCCAGGGAGCCTCCAGCGAGTCTACTAAACGTACATCCCAGGGAGCCTTCCAGCGAGTCTACTAAACCCACATCCCAGGGAGCCTCCAGCGAGTCTACTAAACCTACATCCCAGGGAGCCTCCAGCGAGTCTACTAAACGTACATCCCAGGGAGCCTTCCAGCGAGTCTACTAAACCCACATCCCAGGGAGCCTCCAGCGAGCCTACTAAACGCATATCCTAGGGAGCCTACAGCGAGTCTACTAAACCCACATCCCAGGAAGCCTTCCAGGGAGTCTACTAAACCTACATCCCAGGGAGCCTTCCAGAGAGTCTACTAAACGCACTGGAAATTCCGGCGCAAAAATCAACCTAACCTAACCTAACCTAACCTAACCTAACCTAAGCTAACCTCGCTGACTCGGTGTTGTTTTGCTGGACCGAGAACTATCCAGACGAGAGGCGCTTACCACGGCCTGTGTTAAGGTGTGTTTCAACTTATTTACCTGTACCTGAACACAATTACCTGAACACAATTACCTGTAATTCAATTGATTTTCCTGTATCTTAACTGTATCTCAACACTTTTATCAGTAGCGCAACACATTTCCCTGAATGTTAACACTTTTTCTGGTATTACAACTTATTTTACCGTCACCTCAACTCATTTTCCCGTCGCCTTAACTAATTTTCCTATCACCTCACCCCTCAACTCATTTCCCTGCACCTCAAGAAATTTCCTGTCACCTCAAATCAATTTCACGTCATTTTAACTCATTTCCTTGTCACTTCAACTCATTTCCTTGTCACTTCAACTCATTTCCCTGTCACTTCAACTCATTTCCCTGTCACTTCAACTCATTTCCCTGTCACTTCAACTCATTTCCCTGTCACTTCAACTCATTTCCCAGTTTGTTTCCATCTTATAATTGTTTCTTTTCCTCCTGCACTTCACTTAGCTACACTACCAAACACCGTCCAGCTTTTAAACATTCTTGATAGTTTTTACATCTCATTAACTTTATGCAAGCCAAGAGACGTAGAGAAGTACGAACACAGGAAGAGGAGGAAGAGGAAGAGGAGGTAGAGGAAGAAGTGATGGTGGTGGTAGTGGTGGAGGAAGAGGATGTGGTGGTGGTGGTGAAGAAGATAGTGATGAGGATGCTGAAGGTGGAGGAGGAGGATGAAGAGGAGGAAGAGGAGGAAGAGGAGGCGCCAGTATTAACGAAACTTCCTAACGAAGTCTATAATAAAGGTATAGGGTAAAAACTCTTAAAAGCTTCGTAAGTTAATTCATATTCTCCCTCTCTCTCTCTCTCTCTCTCTCTCTCTCTCTCTCTCTCTCTCTCTCCTAACTGAGGGAAAGAGGGAGGGGTAATAATAAGCACCTCATTACCGTGCAGTCTCGGTGCAATTTCGACGCCATTTTGGCCAAACTGCAGTTTGCGTGATCCAATTAGACGAGTTCTCACGTCTTCAATCAGGAAGGAGAGAATGTAGCGTGAGAACTCCTGAGAACTCGGCTACCTGTAACGAGGAGGAGGAGGAGGAGGAGGAGGAGGAGGAAGAAGAGAGGAGAAGCAGCAGAGGAGGAGGAGGAGGAAGAAAGAGAGGAGAAGCAACAGGAGGAGGGGTAGTAAGAAGAGGAGGAGGAGGAATAGGAGGGAGGGGTAAGATAAGAAGAAGAAGAGGAGGAGGAGGAGGAGAGAGGAGGAGGAGGAGGAGGAGGAGGAGGAGGGAGGAGGAGGAGGAGGAGGAGGAGGAGGAGGAGGTTTTGCTACTCATTATTAACGAGAGGCACTAACGAGGAGTGTGTGTGTGTGTGTTTGTGTGTGTCCTACGTGAGGACCTAGACTGCCTGGTAACACGACTGCCACGTCAGCTGAGGGGGAGCAGCAGATTGTCAGCCCAGAGTTGAAGTCAGCAGTGTATCCTGACATATTGACAGCCACCGCTTGATACACACGCTTGCATAGGCTCTACGAACCACACCCTGCCACACCACACCTTATACCTCCCTCTCCCCTAACCACACCCTGACGTATCAATCCCTCTACCTCCCTCACCCACACCCTGTACCACCACTCACCCAGTACCACCACACCTTACCACACCATACTTCCACATCCCTCCACCTTACCACATCCCACCAATCTCTCTAACCTTCCTCCCTCCGTCACTCAAAACCAAAAAACAAAAACAAAATAAAAAATCTCCACAAAAACAGACCATAACCGCGAGGGTGTGAGGGCCCCGGTGGCAGGGTGTGAGGGCCCCGGTGGCAGAGTGTGAGGGCCCCGGTGGCAGGGTGTGAGGGTCCCGGTGGCAGGGTGTATAGGAACAGTGTATCAAGGTTTATAACTCTACAGCACCTCCCGGACCTCTAACCTCGCGCTCTCACTAGGCCTCATAACTCTTACCTCGTGTCGGATTTATCAAAATAACAATAACTGGGAGCCTCTTAATGGTCGTAAAGGAGAAACATCTAGGCGCCATCTTGTACACAAATTAAACTCCCAGTATTGAGTTGGCCGAATATTCAATTTTTTTCTGTTAACCTAACCTAACCTAACCTAACCTAACCTAACCTAACCTACCTAACCTAACCTAACCTAACCTAACCTAATCTAACCTAACATAACCAAACCTAACTTAATCTAACCTAGCCTAATCTAACCTAATCTAACCTAACATAACCTAACCTAACCTAGCCTAATCTAACCTAATCTAACCTAACATAACATAACCTTAACCTAACCTAACCTAAATGAAGAAAATATTGGCGCCTGTTAATTCTTGTACGAAATAAAGAAAGAAAAAAAACGATTGATTGCCTCAGTTAAATCGGCTGCGATGTAACATAACAGAGACTGAACAGCTGAGTGGTGAGAGTGACAGACAGACGTGACATTCAAAGAAATAATGTGACGGGGTAAACGACGAGTCAACTTAGTTCATAACGCCAAAAAGTTGTGAACATTATAGCACCGTAACTATAACACTATGACGTAACGATAGCACACCATCATAACACCATAATATTACTATAACACATCATTGGTAGGTGATGGTGGTAGTAGGTGGTGGTGGTGGTGGTGGTGGTGGTGGTGGTGGTGGTGGTGGTAGGTAGTGGTGGTGATGGTGGTAGGTGATGGTGGTGGTAGTAATGGTGGTGATGGTGGTAGGTGGTGGTGTTAAACTACCCTGCATGTGTGAGAATGATGATGATGGTAAGTGGCGGTAGTAATTAAAAAATACTTTGTTTGTTCTTGCATGAAGGAGGCATAGTGGTGGGCGCTGCACTATGCATAAAGTGTGCTGTTTAGTGGCACTTTTGACGACCATCCCCGACCCTGTTGTCTACTGGACCAACACACACACACACTAACACCAAGATTTCCTCTCATTGTTTTTTCTTTCATTATTCTCATTCACTCTTTCTTTCTTCTTCCCATCTTTCATTTTGCCAATTTTTTTGTTATTCTCTCTGTTTCTCTCCTTCCAATCTCTTTTTGTTCGGTCACTTCTTCATCTCTCTCTCTCTCTCTCAAAACTTTACGACAGTGAACGACAAATTTCCTCTCGTTCAACTCTATCTTAAATAATTAATACAAGCCGCCGCGTAAATCACATTAAAAAATTAAATGCTCGCTAAATCACAAAAGGAAAATTTAAGATCTCACTAAATTCCACCACTAATTAAGTTCATAGTAAGTTAGTAAACCGTAACGAAAAAATTCTTACCCGGACGAAGAGGATCAGAATTAATGGCCACCGTTTAAATTCCAACTATCCGGACATATTTTTCTTTTTTAAATAATTGTAATAATGCCAAAAAAGGAAGAATTTATTGGTATTCTTAGTAATCAATCCCTTATGAGTACTATAACTTAGCTCCCTCCAGAGTACAATAAATGAATCTATTGAGGAAGGTATTTTTAACCCCTTGAGTACATCAAAAACTAGAGTACGTGCGAGTGGATGAACAGACAGACAGACAGACAATCAGACAGACAGACAGACAATCAGATTAGACAGACAGACAAATCCATCACTTATACCTCCCATAAAGACACATGACTCATATCCAACCCAGCATGTTCAATATAACATCAACCAAAACCAAACCAAACCAAAACCAAACCAAACATAACTAAACTAAACCAAACCAAACCAAACCAAACCAAACCAAACCTAACCAAACCAAACTTAACCTAAATCAAACCTAACCAAACCAAACTAAACCAAACCAGACTCTGAACCAACCAAACCAAAACCAAACCAAACACTAACCCAAACAAACCTAAATCAACTTAACCTAACCAAACCAAACCAAACCAAACCAAACCTAACCAAACCTAACCAAACCAAACACTAACCAAACCAAACCTAACCTAACCTAACCTAACCAAACCAAACCAAACCAAACCAAACCAAACCAAACCAAACCAAACCTAACCAAACCAAACCTAACCTAACCAAACCTAACCAAACCTAACCTAACCAAACCTAACCAAACCTAACCAAACCTAACCAATGTAATATTCTCCCCGTCTCTAGCATGTACACACTATATCATCACCAACAGGGTTAACTAAACTACACACAAAAAAACCGAGAATTAATTCAAGTTGGACTATAAAGGCTTTACGGTAGGAATTATGCAGCAACTCGACTCATGCAGTAAATGTTGCGGACGATCTTAACGAGAATATTATGCTGGTATGACCACTCTGCTCTCCATCCTGGCGTGTTATGTATTCCTGTAATGCTGTGCTGGGTTGTGCCTGGTTCTGCATACTGTAATGTGTACGTACGTGTGTGTGTGTGTGTGTGTGTTGATGACCTAACACACACCAGGCAGTATTGTGAAGTCTGAGTGTTGCATTAAGTTGAATGAAATAAAACTAATACAATAGTTAATACAATTGTGTTATTTTTTCCTATATAAATACTACCTCAAACAGTTCCTATAAATACCAGTGACATATTATATTATTTTTTCCTATACAACACCTCCAACAAGGTCATCTGAGGTCATCTGTACCTCACACTCTGGTTAACTCTCCGTGTCATACAGCTTCAATCTACACGAGGAGAAGCGTTGGTGGAGAGGCTTGACGATGGCTTCAGTGTAATCTATCCCTGTGTTGTTTATTGGTTGTAAAAGGTGGCACATGAACCACATGGCCTAATTTACTACCACATGACCCAACATACTAAGACATGACCCAACATACTACCACATAAGCCAATATATCCGTATATATAACCCAATATTCCAACTCTTGACCTAACATATATAGATATGACGTAACTTACAAACACATGACTCTACATACCAACACAATGTAACATATTACCACATAAACCAACATACCCGTCCACAAAAGCCAACATAGCAGCACATGGCACCTGCGGGGTGAGATGACACACGCTGGCAATTACTTTCGCTAATAAGGTAATAACTATGTAAATTTCTGCTCTGCTAACTCACCTGAAGACGTAACAGGGAACCCACTCCCCCATCACCCACTCCACTCTCCCATCACCCACTCCATTCCCATCACCTGTGCCCGTCACCTCATTACCCCCAACACCTGTGCCCATCACCTCAACGTCTGCACCCATCATACACCCCTTCCCCCCATCACTCCAACACCCACGCCTAACAACCCCATCACCCATTGCTGGGAACCCATAACCCATCACCCATTTCTTGGAACACATACCTCCTCTCCCATCACTCACGCCCACTCCTGAATCACTCACACCCATCTTCCAGGCGACACCATCAACCCCACCTACCACCATCTTCATCACCCATGCACCCCATTACCCATTCCTCGCCTGCCCCATCTCCCGGGCCTTCCAGCAGGATAGAGCCTCACTGTAAGTTTATCACGAGGTGCTGGGGTCGACCTGACAATGTATTTTACATACGACACAAAAGACACTTTACGATGGAGTATGCCGGAGTGTATGATGTCATTCGTTGTTTTATATCATCTACACCTGGAGTTTTATGTTAAACGAAGTGTAAGCGTTATTCTTCGTTTTACTTCCTCTGTAATGTTCTATTCAATAAACGAAACGTATGATGTCACTGAACGAAGTAAACGATGTCATAATTCCGTTTACGTTTACCTCAGTGACTTTCAACGGAAGGAATCATTTGCACAGTTGCCTCTCAAAAGACCCACGGATACTAAGGTACTGTATGAGAGAGAGAGAGTGTGAAGACATCATTAAAGAGAGTTGGAGATTCCTGGAAGATGACGAGGAATAATAATAAGAAGAAGAACAGGAGGAGGAGGAGGAGAGGAGAAGAGAAATCGCCTGGGTGAAGGATAAAGCAATAAATCAAAGTCGGGAAGGATAAAGAAGGATAATAAAAGGATAAAAGTCATGATGAGGCATAAATGAAGGATGACCGAGATGACAGAGACGAAGAAAATATTTAAAAATGAGAAAAGGAGAAGTTAGAAACGATGGATAAGGAAAGAGACGAGAAAATAGAGATAATAAGGACAGAACAGAGAATAGATATTATGGAATGAGGATAGACGTAATAAAATGGAATGAAAGAAGAAGTAAAAACAGAGAATAATAATGAGAAAATAAGAAGAAACAAGGACCGCAAAAATAAGTGATAAAAAGATTGAAAATTAACACACAAAGAAGAATGACGAAAGGAATTGAGTATAATGATAAAAATAAATAGAATAAACGAAAAATATACATAAATGAAAAAAAAGGGGGAAAAAAGCAAAAGAAGAGAAACAAAACCCCCATAAAAGTGAATAATAATAATAATAATAATAATAATAAACGATGAACAGGGAACAAGATTATGTTTTATTAAAGACTTAAGAGTGTACCATCCCACAACACCAGAGAAAATGTGGGAAAAAATCCAAGAATGTTTGTATGTAATGGAAAGTGATAAACACCGAGAGAGAGGAACTGGATCCCGAAATGACTTGGAAAAATAAAAAAACGAGGTAAATCGGGAAGGAAAAATGGAAAAAAAAAGTAGATAAAGGAAGAATAAGAGATAAGGAAAGAATAATTAGAGGTTAACGTGCACTTAGCAAGAGTCGTAATTCAGATATGATGAATGTTAAGGTGTATATAATGCCTTAAATAATTATCTCTGGATAAAAACACAAAAAAACAGTGTTAAAACTAAAACGAGACTCTTACCTTAACTAGATACATACACCAAGCACCAGTTGGGAGATACAAAAATACTAACCCACAGAATTTTTTAAAAGATTTTGTACATTAAATTTGTCAAGGATAATAATAATAATAATAATAAAAATAATAATAATAATAATAATAATAATAATAATAATAATAATAATATACAGTTTAATAATGAAATAATCGTAGTGAAAATAAAATAAAAACAAATACTGTCATAAATAAAAGATAAACAAAATGTAAACGAAGGAATTAAAAACAAAATACAAATAGGAAACACAAAAATAAATATCGTCGATAAATCTTGAGAATAAGTGAAGCGCTCGAGGCTGGTGGTGTTGATGACCAGAAAAATGTGGCCAGATAAATCACCTTAAAAGTGAGAGACTGAGAGACTTAACAAGCAAAATGATGAGGCATGGCACTCCTCATTCCCTCAGTGCCACCACCACTACCTCCCATGGCACTACGACACCAGATTTGGCACCTCCTCCATGACACTACCACACAGCCTTGGCACCACTAAACTACTCCCCCCCCCTTATTGCACTGCCCCACTACACACACAATGACACTCCAGTTAGCCCAGTGCCACTTTCCCCAGGGCCAGCACCACTACCCTACCAGACCAGTTCTCGGGATTTTTAAAAGCTTTGTACGATAGTTTTACGCCAAGTGGAAATGCCTCTGTGTGTGTGTGTGTGTGTGTGTGTGTGTGTGTGTGTGTGTGTGTGTGTGTGTGTGTGTGTGTGTGTGTGTGAAGAAAATTGCTGCACAGAGCTTTGATATTCTGATCCCTGACATAGAACTCCTGTGCGTGTTCAGATGTTCTCCTTAACGTGGATGAGAACATGAAATATCAATTAAAGTCAAGTCTTAATATAACTTCGACGCCATATTGCCTACTATTTCCAATCCCTTTCTAGAGTCTATGAGTAAAACTGACGCCATTTTCCTGTACATCTCTACAAGGTAACATACAGTGAGACAGTGAGGTGGTAACTCACGTGTACCAAGTTAAGGAAGGGAAGAGAAATACTGTTTTGTCCCCGTACTAGAGGCTTGAGGGTAACACGACGCCATTTTGTCCTCGTTCACCCAGTTAAGGCGGGGAAAACAAACTTACGACCCTCTCTGACTCCAGGGCGGGCGGCGGGCGGCGGGGGGCGGGGGGCAAATGTACGAGGAAGCACTCAATGGTAAGTGATAAATTCTCCCACGACAAAAAAAAGGAAACAACGAGAGAGAGAGAGAGAGAGAGAGAGAGAGAGAGAGAGAGAGAGAGAGACTTAAGGAGATCTCTCAAAGGTGGGACACAGACAACCTGGCTGGACGTGACCTAAACACGATCAAGGGTTGTGACCAGCTGCTGATAAGGCAGGTCTCTCTCTCTCTCTCTCCTGTGTGTGTGTGTGTGTGTGTTAAAGAAAGAGAGAGATAGAGGCGCAGGTTTACATGAAGTCAACCCCGCGAACACACACACACACTCACACACACGTTACAATATATAATTCAGGTGCGTAAAAAAACAACAACTCCCTTTCCTCCGTCGCTGCCACAAAAATGTTACTCAAATGGTCCTCCGCTTAATGAATAAATTACCTCACAAAAATATAAATTGTTAAAAAAAAAACTGACGTAATTTTTTTTAGAGAATTGGCCCCCCCAAAAAAAAAATCTTAAATTCAAAGAGTTATTTATTGTATTTATTTTTAACGGGATACCACAAATAAATATATAAGTAAATAATAATAATAATAATAATAATAATAATAATAATAATAATAATAAAAAATACAATCACACGAAAAAAAATAACCAAATGCAACAAAAACAGTGAGGTCATCTATTATTCACAGGATAAACTAGAATTAAAAACAGTCCTCCTCCTCCTCCTCCTCCTCCTATTCCCTCATTTAGACCATCCTGGAAAAAAATTATTCCCTGAATGTTTGGCTGTAAACTGGGCCACAAACTTACCTGGTTATTAGGACAGGGACCCATTACATCTGAGACCCCTTACAACTGAGACCCATCCAACTAGGAACCCATTACAACTAGAGATCCCATTACAAAGTCGGTCACTGCAAAAGGCGTCAACATCACCACGTTCTCTGGCTCAGGTATAATTAATTATCTCTATCGTGTACCTGCGCTTGATTAATTTGATACACAGGTAATAGCACACAGTAATATTGGCACAATTTAATATCCTAATGTGATAATATATAATGAAGGATGGGGAGGAGGAGTAGGAAGAGGAGGAGGGGTAGATGGGGTAAGGAGGAGGAGAAGGAGGAGGAGGAGGAGGAGGAGGAGGAGGAGGAGGAGGAGGAGGAGGAGGAGGAGGAGAGATAGAGGAGGAGGGGCAGGAGGGATAGAAGGGGTAAGGAGGGGGCAGGAAGAAGAGGAGGAGGAGGAGGAAGAGGAGGAGGAGAGGAGGAGGATAGAAGGGTAAGGAGGGGCAGAAGAGAGGAGGAGGAGAGGAGGAGGAGGAGAGGAGGGAGTAGAAGGGGTAAGGAGGGGGCAGGAAGAAGAGGGAGGAGGAGGGAGGAGGAGGAGGGGTAGAAAGGGTAAGGGGAGGGGGGGAGGAGGAGGAGAAGAGGAGGAGGAGGAGGAGAGGGAGGAGGAGGGATAGAAGGGGTAAGGAGGGGGCAGGAAGAAGAGGAGGAGGAGGAGGAGGAGGAAATAAGCTCTGTGTATTGGGGCTGAGTAGGCATCACCTTCTCCTCTTCCCCTTTTCTCTCCCTTCCTTTTAACCTCCTCCATTTACCTCTCCTCCTATTCCTCCTTCTTTTTCTCCATTTCGTCGATCACCTCCTCCTCTCCCATTTCTTTTCTTTCTCCTCTTCCATAAATTCTTCTCCTTCCTCTCCCCATCCCTCCCTCCACCACTCCACCTCTCCACCTCTTCTCCTCCTCCACCTCCACCTCTTCTACTCCCTCCCTCCACCTCTCCTCCTCCTCCATCATCAATAACTCGTTCCTACTAACATTTTCCACATAAAGGAAACACAAAAATCGCCGCAATTCATCGCTGAGGAAATTGATTTAGCTTGAGAGATATCGCCTCCCTCTCCCCTTCCCTCTCTTCCTGCTGCCTGGGGTATTGTCTGCTTGAGGGTCTGCTTAACCACATGAGAGGGAGATAAGAGGGATATTAATTGGATTTTGAGAGGGAGATGAGAGGAATATTAATGAGATTCCAAGAGGTAGATAAGTGGGATTAAAGGTAGGGATGAGTGGGATTATGAAAGGAAAATTGGGATTATGAGAGGGAGACAAAATACGAGAGGGATAAGTGGGATTATAATAGAGAAATGATTGAGATAAGGGTTATATGAAAGATGAGAGGGAGATGAGTGGGATTAAGTGAGATAAAAGAGAGAGAGAGAGAGAGAGAGAGAGAGACGAGTTAGATTACAGGATGGAGATGAGAGGGAGATGAGAGGGAATATAAGATAAGTGTAATTGGTCAATCTTCCTTTTTGTTTTCATTCTCATCTTTATCAGTTTTCACTATTGCCTTATTATTTCTCTTTCATCTTTCCCAAGTATTAATCACTTCACCACCTCCTTTATTACGCCACTTATTCCCTCCATCATCAACCTTCCTCTCTCTCTCTCTCTCTCTCTCTCTCAACAACAACCACTAACTCTCCACACCCTACCACAAACCCTGCCCCAAAATTCACCTCACAGAGTCTAGCCTAACCAAACAGTCCCCAGGAAAGAAAAAAAAAAAAAATTCTCTCCTCCAACATAAACATAAAACGTTGAACCTCCATCGGGTGAAATATTGAAAAAAAAAGCAAACAATAGAATCTATTTACTATACGGCGATGGGCGTGGTTATTTCGTCCTCTGAGGCCAAACACGCCCCTGGTTGGTGTTCGTCAGCGTCCAGTGTATTGTGGGAGTCATTCATTACGCACCCCGGCTGAAGTTTGTTTACATTGGTGACGTCACGGTTCATTCAGTCTGTTGCATCTGGTGACGTCACGATGAGTTAAGCTAATAGCATCCCCAAATACCGATGACGTCATAATTCATCCAGTTCGTTCTAAAGTGACGTTTCGGAGTGATGACGTCATATAACCCCGTGAAAGGCGTCTCTGGCAATTCCAAGAAATCTGTCGAGTATTTGACAATATAATTTGATAATATTCAGAGCATGACTCGACAATAAGAGTATTTCGCATTGCAAATTTCATCATGGTATGTCAACTTGCAATGTTGAATGTGCAATCTGAACAAGGGGGTGTTGGGGCAGGTGGGAGTAGTTGAGGGGGCAGGAGGGGGTAGCTGAAGGGGGCAGGAGGGGGGCAGCTAAGGGGGGCGGGGAGTGTATATAATGCACTTTAGAATGGTGACGGTGAGGCACTTGTTAACCTAATATTACACACGTTGCACAGATGAAATAAGTAAACATAGATCAAGATGAACACAAATATCTGACTAACTGTTCTTGATTCAGCCAAATATTTCTGCAGTGAACAACAAGAGGAAGTAAAGTTGGTAAATATACTTGGAAGATGATCATTACCGGATATGTTTCAGATTTTTATTTTTATTTTATACGGATCTGTAATACTGATTTCAACTCGATCCACAATGCCTTTCTCATGTTAAAGAACGGACACAATAAAGAACGGACACAAATATTCCGCATCGGGGCATTAATTTTTCCATATTTTAAGTAGTGTTGGAAACTACATAAACTGTAGGAAAAGCCACACACACACACACACACACACACACACACACACACACACACACACACACACACACACACACACACACACACACACACACACACACACACACACCAAAAACACAGCAACTCACTACCTTCAGTAATTTGGGAAACTTTCATGTTCTTCCTCGACACAACTTTCACTAAAAAAAAAAAGTTTTAACCTCTGTTGTAGCGCAGGAGAAGGGACACACGCAAGGTACAGACGGACAGAAAACAAAAACTCCTGTACTTATTTCTCAACACAGTGGACGATGGCTGTACGGCGGCCATCTTAACACTACCTTCCTTTACTAAACACGACTCGGTAACAATGAAAACGAACGTGTAACTGTAGAATATATACTTAGGATTCTGTTCAGTAAAAAGTAATTGATATCTTGACCACCCTAGTGTTTTCTCTAATTGTCTCCCGAAGGTCAACTAAGGTCAACACGTTTGGGGGGACCTGACGCTGCACAAGTCTTTATCACGTAACAATCTGAACTGCAGTGTTGTCTCATGTCATAGAGAGCTGCCAGAAAGCACTACCCAATCTGTGTGTGTGTGTGTGTGTGTGTGGACATGTATTCAACACCTGAACGTAATAACAGGCGAAAGTGTAAGGAGGAACACAGGTATCGTCCCGGGGCATATAGGGTTAAATTTAACATACGAGAGTGTGTTTTGGATTATAAAAATTATTATTATTATTATTATTATTATTATTATTATTATTATTATTATTATTATTATCATGAAAGACTGATCAATTATCCTACAAGTCAACCCGACCAACACAGCTCGACTCATCCTCAACTAATACAGGAAACTCATCAAGTTCTCTAATCAAGACGTGCCCTGGCCTCCTCCCATGATCCTTATATATACATTGGCATCTCTAACAAGGCAGTTCTACTTCTCTAACCACCCTTACCCCACGTAATTGCATGTAGTTTAGGTTACGACACATTCATATATTTCCCAAAGTGTAAGTTCTGGTACACTAACTCTCGCGTCTATGATCCTGGGGGACAGAGCCAACAGGTTCAAAACTGTTTACACTGTTATTTTTAGGTGTGGTTGTACTATCAGGGTTATTAACTACCGTCCTTGGCTAATTTTCTACAGCAAAACTTCCAGATAAATTAAAACCAACTGTATAAAAATCTATAATAAAATCAATATAAAATTAGACAATATATCTTTTGTAAACAGTGACGAACACGAACCAAATTATGTAATATTTATTTTTTTTCTATATATGGAACGATACAGGTGAACCTCAAGTCTTAATGACCAGTGAGAGGAAGGTAGGTTACAGTAGCTGACGTTAAGAGGAAGTTACAGCAGCTGACGTTACGAGGAAGTTACAGCAGCTGACGTTAAGAGGAAGTTACAGCAACTGACGTTACGAGGAAGTTACAACAGCTGACGTTACGTGGAAGTAACAGCAGCTGACGTTAAGAGGAAGTTACAACAGCTGACGTTAAGAGGAAGTTACAGCAGCTGACGTTAAGAGGAAGTTACAGCAGCTGACGTTAAGAGGAAGAAAACACACAGCCGACAACATCATTCACACTGTCTCAGGAACTTGCCAAAGTCTAGTAATGAATCGCCTCTTAAGCTTATTACTCATGTAAGAACACTGACAGGGGTGAGAGAGAGGGAGGGGAGAAAAAGATGAGGGAAAAAGAGGGAAGGAAGGAGGGGGAGGGCAGTGAAAGATGAAGGTGTGGGAAGAGGAGGGAAAAAAAGAGGGGAGAAGGGAGCGTGAAATTATGAAGGGGAGGAGGAGGAGGAAGTTAAGGGAAGATAAAGAGGGGAGGAAGAGGGAGGTAAGGGCCTAAGAGGTGATGAAGAGAGGTAAGGAGGGTGAGGAACTAAAAGAAGTGAGGAATGAGAGAGGAAAGCATAGATGAAGAGTGAGAGGGAAGGAAACAAATGGAGAAGAAAAGGGTAAGAATGGGGAAGAAGGAAGAAGGGGGAAAGAGGTAGGTAGGTAGGTAGGTATATATAAACACGTCTTGCCCACAGCTCCACCACCTGCCAGCCTCCACACCACAACTGTCACCTCCACTAAAAGTCGGGTGCAATTTTCACACACCAGGATTTTATTTTTACCTTTTTTCTCACTCACTTTTCGCTAACTAACTCACTTTCCTCTAATTCACTCACTCACTCACTCACTCGTCCGGCCACACACACTGTTGTTTTTTTTTGGGGGGGGGGGGTTGTTTTGGTGTGTAGGGAAACAGCTACGTTGTTCTTACATTAAAATTACTTAAAAAGATCGACAGCCAAAAGCATTACGGTTAGATAGCTATGACAAAAATAATAAAATAAAAATTATATAAAACTACCCATTTAATAATAATAATAATAATAATAATGATAATAATAATAGACCTCTTTCCCCCTCCCAAAAAGTACGAGTTTTCCTTCAGGTTAACGAGCGACTGACTACACACTCCTCTTCACCTGACAACAACAGCCATAACAAGACGTCGCCAGAACACACCTTGAGGAGCTATCAGTTATATGTCTTGTTGGAGAGTGGCCACCTGACGGGGAGGGTCCACCTGGAGGAGGACCACCTGACGTAGAGGGGTAAAGGACCCCCTTTTGTCTCACTTCCCTCAGGCAGTGAGATACGCGGAGGCCACTCACCATCCTTCTACCCACTCCCTCTCTCTCTCTCTCCCTCACCTACCGAAATACACAGTCCCTATTGTCCTGTGACTCAATGGAAGGTAGACGATAACCCCGAGATGGGTGATATACTGCTGGAGGAGGAAGAAGAGGAGGAGGAAGAAGAGGAGGAGGAAGAAGAGGAGGAGAAGAAGGAGGAGGAGGAGAAAGAGGGGGAAGAGGAGGAGGGAGTTTCAGGAAGGGAGAGTTGAGATGGAGGTGGGTCGTACATCAGCAGGAAGAAGGTTGAGAGTGAATGTTTATGTTGACAAAAATGAGCCGTCGTATTTCAGGGCTGTTAAAGCAGTAGCAATATAAGGAGTCCCTGTATGTGGGTATTTTTTTTCTGCATCCATCCTTGAGTGTTACGGTGGCGGTGGCGTAGGCATCTGAGAGGGACTAGATTTATAGCATCTTCAATCGTAACAGTTTTCATCTAGAGAGACGTCTGGGAAGAAGCTCTGAAGGTAGCGGTGAAGGTGGTGTCGGAGGAGACGTCTGCGAGGGACAGATTTATACCTTCTCGACCCACATCACTCAGGAGGGAGGAGGAGGGGAGAAGCAGTGGGCCCTCATGATGGAGTCTGCGGGGGGAGGGGTTCAGGTTTATGGTTCCTACGAGTTGCAACAAATTTATGCAGAGGAAAGTCAAGGGGGATAACGGCGACGGTGGGGAAGACGGTGGCGAGGAAGACAGTAGGTGAGGAAGACAGAGGATGGGGAAGACAAGCCAGGGGAAGACAGTTGGCCAGGAAGACAGGTCGAGGAACACGGTGATGGAGAAAACGGCGTCGTGGACAGACATTTATAGGTCCTCGCGACGCATCCATTCCGAACACACGAATGTCAAGTGGGAGGAGCAGCCACCGCTTATTCAATCCTCTTGTCCCCTTCCCTCTGTTATTTTTTTTTTAGGTTAAGTGAACTCGAGCGAGATATTGCGAGTCAAAAAAGTTTATTCGAAAAAACATGGGAGGCGAAAGTGAATGAATGGGAGGGTAAGGGGGGTGGTGATGGTAAGGGGGGATGGAGGAAAAGTGGGATGGTGATGGTAAGGGGGTGGTGATGGTAAGGCTGGACTGTAGGGGAGTTCGCTAGGAGGGTAGGGGCCAGTAATGTAAGGGAGGGGTGAGAGCAGGGATAGGGAGGCGGTGTAATAATAATAATAATAATAATAATAATGGGAAGTTGGTAAGAATGACCTCTCTCTCTCTCTCTCTCTCTCTCTCTCTCTCTCTCTCTCTCACACACACACACACACATCACACTTGGACACGGGAGTCTCTTATTTCCGTAACTTGCCAAGGAAGAGGATGACTTACAGCACCTCCTCCTGCAGGCAGCCGTTGCTCTTAATACTGCAATAGTTTATGGTTGAATCTGTGGGGGGGGTAATGACCTACCAGCGTGAATAGAGTCCATAATTCTCTGAAGGTGCGTTTATCAAGGAAAGGTTACAAAGACGGAAAACTTATCAAGGAACAGTTACGAAGACGGTACACTTATCAAGGAACAGTTACTCAAGGAAAGGTTATTAACACGGTACTTTTATCAAGGAGCAGTTAATAAGACGGTGCATTTAATAAGGAATAGTAACTCAAGGAACAGATTCCAACCAAACGCCGTAATGAGACAAATATGAGACACCAACACAAAATACTGAGAGACAGAGAGAAAAGAGAGAACGGAGACAGCACGAGACACGTCAGGGAGATGACAAGAGATAGTGACTCAGAGAGGCTGTGAAGGTGCGGCTGGAAATGGGACCCCAGAGATAAGTTGAGAGATGAGGCGAGAGATGGATGAGGGAGAGAGAACGACGGAGAGATTCTAAGAGATAGTGGCAAAGGCTGACAGGTGTGGTTAAAGAGAGAGAGAGAGAGAGAGAGAGAGAGAGAGAGAGAGAGAGAGAGAGAGAGAGAGAGAGAGAGAGAGAGAGAGAGAGAGGCCATGATACACACACACACACACACACAAAATAAACATCCTAACTGGTCACAGATGGATAAGGAAGAAAAAAGAAACAAAGAAAAAGAATGAAAGATGGAAGAGAAGAAGAAATGCAAAGAAAAGAAGAAAAAATATCAAAACACGGAAGAGGAAATCATTACAAGTCATCAGAAATACACCACCAGACACAAACAAACAAACATCAAGTTAAAATTAAAAAAAAGATTCCATTATTTTCTATCTGTTCCCAACTATTGTCACATCATTTCTCCGGCCAGACAAACACTCCCTCATTCCGCCACCTGTCACGTCTTGTCCTCTCACGGGTGTAAATAAAACTGTGTCCTCCAGTCGGATTTGTGGTGTGATATTAGGGAACGTGGAGGAAAAGGTGGTGGTAGTTGTGGTAGTGATGGTGGTGGTCGGCGGTAGTGGTGTTGGTGGTCGGTGGTGGTAGTAGTGGTAGTGGTGTTGGTGGTCGGTGGTGGTAGTTGTGGTAGTGGTGGTGGTGGTCGGTGGTGGTAGTAGTGGTAGTGGTGTTGGTGGTCGGTGGTGGTAGTTGTGGTAGTGGTGTTGGTGGTCGGTGGTGGTAGTAGTGGTAGTGGTGGTGGTGGTCGGTGGTGGTAGTAGTGGTAGTGGTGTTGGTGGTCGGTGGTGGTAGTTGTAGTGGTGTTGGTGGTCGGTGGTAGTAGTGGTAGTGGTGTTGGTGGTAGTAGTGGTGGTGGTGGTCGGTGGTAGTTGTGGTAGTGGTGTTGGTGGGTTATTAAAAGTGTTAGATTGAGTATGCAAATGATTCCTGCAAGTTGGGAAATGTGATATATGAAGTTGTGTATACACTATGAACAAGGTGGGTTTATCGCTCACACACACACACACACACACACACACACACACACACACGTATAAATACTTCTCTTTACCGAAATAGTCAAGGTTAAAATCTCCTTTTCATTGTAGATACTGTAGGTTCCTCCCCATCACCCCACCTCTCCCTCTTCACTCTCCCCAATAACAAAAGGAGACATTTCTACCCCCCCTGGCGAGTCTCGTGTCAATGGGTGGCAGCTACGACCATTCAACTATGCGTACCAAACTTCTAATGACATCCCCCCACCTACCCCCTGCCCCCACCCCCGTACCTGCAAGGCTTCAAATGACGGTCACACCCCCTCCCCCGACTCACTCCTACCTCCCCCCGCTGATCACCCTGGAAAGTCCCTCGGTTATTCATACTGCAGGTAGTGGCAGGTAGCAAGCAGGTGATCATAGGGAATAATAATTAAAACTAACGCAGATATTTTAACTCACATTAATGGAGAATTTAAGAGCTGTTTTTATCCCCCACTAGATGAACCTTCAGTATATACTTGCTCTTAAAAATTTATTGACTTATGGGGTCTAAAAACTCGACGTCGTTCTCCTCCAGCCGTCAAGATACACCTCTTTCCACTATCATGCAGCTTAATTTTTCACGGCGAGGAACGTACCCGACTCTTCTACCACCCAGGAGACATCATCGAGGAGCTATTATGGTCACGGCCTGCAGACTCTCCATATTCTTTTTATTTTTTTTTGGGGGGAGGGGTAGAAAGTCGTGCTTCAAGACCCTACCGGATGAAGCATATAGACTTAACAACCTCCAAGAACCTGCCAGAGTTGAACGTACTAAAATTTATAACAACCTCCAAAACACTTGACAACTATACAAGACAACAACAAACTTCCCACGTCTTCACCCCGAGGATAACACCCAGCTCCTCCACAGGTCTTCACCCCGAGGATAACACCCAGCTCCTCCACAGGTCTTCACCCCGAGGGAGTAAAACAACTAACCAACGCCTCTACACACTACTACTACCACCACCACCACTACACACACAGGCCGCCGCGCTATGGAATACGAAAACTAGAATATTTACAATTTCTAGAGCGAGGAAAATATGGTCGAGAGCAGACGGTAAATGGACAAGTTGATGGGTCCAAGATGGCGGCTGGAGCCCTGATGAGAAGACGCTTCCCGGGTTTCTGGTACAAAAGCTGTCTCTACCCGCCGAGGGGGGAGGAGGAGGAGGAGGGGCGGAGGAGGAGGAGGATAGATAGAGATTGGAAATGGAAGAGAAACTGGAGAGAGAGAGAAAATATTTCCCATTAAAAAAACTCGAATGGAAGATCATGACCAAGACGAAGACTCCCAGACCGTGAGACCGTGAATGAATTCATCTGGCCAGCGTCTCAGGTAAAAAAAAAAAAGAACGGAAAGGAAAACTCATTTGAATGGCCCTGATGGCAGAAGACGAGAAAACGTTCATCTGGCGCATTACCATAAACGTTCTCCAGACATACGTTCCCCCAAATCTGTCACTAGGAACTGGAAAGGAACAGTAAGCTCTTAAAAACAATACTCGCTCTGGTGTTGTTTTTCCAAAGGATGGGTCGAGGCGGCGTGTGTTGCAGAGGGTGATGAAGGAGACACTATCACTGGTACACATCTCACATATACAGGAAGTCCGGCTGTTTCCAGAAGAGAGTCGCTGAGAAAGACTTTAGAAAGGCGGTTGAGGACAGGATGCAGTGGCGCCAGGGAGGGGGGGAAGACCAAGATGACTCCCATGATGGTAACCAGAGAGGAGGGGAAGTCTTTTGTTTACATTACTCAGCTCACTCCACTTGAACTAGTCACTGTTTTGTTTACGTTACTCATTGTTCACGTTAGTGTGTTTATATTGGTGTTTGTTTACGTTACTCATTGTTTACGTTAGTGTGTTTATATTGGTGTTTGTTTACGTTAGGCCACCCACTTGTGTATGTCACTGTTTACACGTAAAGGAAAAAAAATAAAAACCTACGCAGAGAATTTTGAGAATCTCCCTTTGTGCCTCATCTCTGGTGGGTCAGATGTATTCTCTCATCCCTACAGCGAGGAAAACATTACACAGTTTTGAGAATCAACCCGTGTGTCGTAGTTTCAGTGAACCAAGCGGACGCGTTCTCTCGTTTCCAGTTACAGGAGTAAAAGTCAGTGTATGAAGTTACTGGAATGTGGAAGCAGAATAATCTGTCCTTTGATGTTGAGGGATGGAAGAGGGAAAAGGGGGAGGGAGGAAAAGGGGGGAGGGGAGAGAGGGTAGGCTAGCAGAAGGTGGGCGAACGTTTGATATGGTGTAGCTTCCAGGACAACGTTTGATATGGTGTAGCTTCCAGGAGTTTGATATTGTTTGATTGAGGAAAGTTAAGCTAACGTTGGTCTAACTTAGCTTTCACAAACTTATCATTGTGAGGTTGAGGGAAGAGATAAGCTAATGTTTACCTGGTATGGCTTTCGTAAGTGTGTGTGTCATTGTGAGATGGACGGCGAAAGCCAGGCGATGTTAACTGCTCAGACAGGCACTGCTTTTTTTTTATATCGACGCTAATATTAAAAAAAAAGGGAAATTTATAAACAAAGTCCACAAAAGAAAACGCAAATAAAATCGCTCCAGCTGGCGGATGAAAACACCATGTTCATTACGGCACGAGGAGTAACAACCAACCAGAATCCAAGACGAGTATTTCCCCACCAATTAAAATGTAGAATTGAGTTCCTGATTGGATTCCAAAAGTGAAACACCAGCTCAGGTTCCCAATCTTTGCTGTTCAAACAAGTAAATAGGTTTGTTTTTTGCAATTTTATGCCACATTGACGAGAGAGAGAGAGAGAGAGAGAGAGAGAGAGAGAGAGAGAGAGAGAGAGACTACACCTTGATGACAGCTGAGCGGTAATGGTGATGTGATGAGGTAGTTACAACGTCAAAGGAAAAGTTTGTGGGGAGAATAAATCGCCTCGAGGGGGAGAAGGGAAGGAAGACGAAGTGAGGGAGGGGGCGGGGGGGCGGGGGGGTATTTAGGGTAGTTAATGTGATTAGATTCGGCTGGGTGTCGTACTGTCGAGGAAAACCACCCACAACGACCTGGAAACGAGTCGTGCGTCGATCATATGAGAGACCAAATTTGCCTCACAATGGTCGTTGCGTCACGCTAAACGACCACCCATAATCCCCAGAACACAAGCCCAGCGTCGTTCGTAATGGTCAATTTTCTCCCTTCCCCACCCCACCCCCCTCTAGTCGTTATAACAAGACTTAACTACCCGCCATTACACTAACTATGGTCGTTCATCAAAGGCCGACTTTTTTCCGATTTGGACGTAACAAGACTAATTACCAACCACGACACTTTAATTATAGTCGTTCGTCAAGGGCCGGTCGTTATATCAAGACTAACTACAGAATACGACACTAACATGCCTGTGGGGGAAGTTTGTTTCCTATTGTTCGTTATATAGAAGTCAACTGTAACTCAGGGGTCGTCATTGAGGGTCATCACTGTCTTCCGCTGGTCGTTTTAGCCAGGGTCGTCCTCACAAAAGTCGTGATATCAAGTTTAAAATAAGACATAAACCAGCCATGGGTTCCTTCAAGGCCCAACATATTATCCCATAGCTGTAATATCAAGTTACAACCCCACGAGGACCAGCCAAGGGTCGTCCTCAAGGGCCAATATAACCTTCACACAGGGACGCCAGGGACTACACTATCATCTACACTATATCCACTACACTATCATCTACACTATATCCACTACACTATCATCTACACTATATCCACTACACTATCATCTACACTATATCCACTACACTATCATCTACATTATATCCACTACACTATCATCTACACTATATCCACTACACTATCATATACACTATATCCACTACACTATCATCTACACTATATCCACTACACTATCATCTACACTATATCCACTACACTATCATCTACACTACACTATATCCACTACACTATCATCTACGCTATATCCACTACATTATCATCTACACTATATCCACTACACTATCATCTACGCTATATCCACTACACTATCATATATCCACTACACTATCATCTACACTATCCACTACACTATCATCTACACTATATCCACTACACTATCATCTACACTATATCCACTACACTATCATCTACATTATATCCACTACACTATCAGCTACACTATATCCACTACACTATCAGCTACACTATATCCACTACACTATCATCTACACTATATCCACTACACTATCATCTACACTATATCCACTACACTAACATCTACACTATATCCACTACACTAACATCTACACTATATCCACTACACTAACATCTACACTATATCCACGACACTATAATCTACACTATATCCACTACACTATCATATACACTATATCCACTACACTAAAATCTTCACTATATCCACTACACTATAATCTACACTATATCCACTACACTATAATCTACACTATATCCATTACACTATCATCTACGCTATATCCACTACACTATCATCTACACTATATCCACTACACTATCATCTACACTATATCCACTACACTATCATCTACACTATATCCACTACACTATCTTCTACACTATATCCACTACACTATCTTCTACACTATATCCACTACACTATCATCTACACTATATCCACTACACTATCTTCTACACTATATCCACTACACTATAATCTACACTATATCCACTACACTATCATATACACTATATCCACTACACTATCATATACACTATATCCACTACACTATCATTTACACTATATCCACTACACTATCATCTACACTATATCCACTACACTATCATATATACTATATCCACTACACTATCATCTACAGTATATCCACTACACTATCATCTACACTATATCCACTACACTATCATCTACGCTATATCCACTACACTATCATCTACACTATATCCACTACACTATCATCTACACTATATCCACTACACTATCATCTACGCTATATCCACTACACTATCATCTACACTACACTATCACTACACTATCATCTACACTATATCATCTACACTATCATCTACACTACACTATCCACTACACTATCTCTACACTACACTATATCCACTACACTATAATCTACACTATATCCACTACACTATCATCTACACTACACTATATCCACTACACTATCATCTACGCTATATCCACTACACTATCATCTACACTACACTATATCCACTACACTATCATCTACACTACACTATATCCACTACACTATAATCTACACTATATCCACTACACTATCATCTACACTACACTATATCCACTACACTATATCCACTACACTATCATCTACGCTATATCCACTACACTATCATCTACACTACACTATATCCACTACACTATCATCTACACTATATCCACTACACTATCATCTATGCTATATCCACTACACTATCATCTACACTATATCCACTAAACTATCATCTACACTCTATCCACTACACTCGTGTACACTATATCCACTCCACTTATCTACACTACTGTATATCTATCTACTACACAATGATCTATACTACAAAAGTGTCCACTATACTACAAAGCTCTTCAGTATATGTTGAGGGTACTTATATTGGACACTTTTTGAAAAACTCTCAATATTTTAATTTGATGAGGCAAATGTTAGGAAAGCTTGGGCTAAAATAGTGCAAAATGGGCAATGGTGAGGTGAAAATTGTTCGCGAGTACTATCCCGGGCTGGAGCGAAAAAGGATACTGACCTTCAGAGAAGTTCTACAGCTCCTCTGTGCCACCAAGAGAGCCGTAGGGCGTTGCTGCACTATGACTACCGTCCATGATTACTTAAACTTCACTCTAAACCCTGGACAAGGTATTTTTCTGTTCGTCACTGGGCATTCACTATAACCTTGGGCCCCAGGGGTTCCATTCCCAAAAGATATGGCCACTCACGCAACAGCTCTTTGGCGAGGCGAAGACGGCGAATTCAGCTATTTCGATAGTGAAAATGCCGGCATCCTCCCACATGTCAGAGAGGCAGTGGACAGAATTCAGCCGCATGCCATCCTTCACTACACTCATTGCAAACTCCAGGGATACGGAGTCAATTCATGCATGTTTTACTCTTTGGCATTCATGTCATACGCCGCCGACCACCCAAAAGTACCCTCCGCTTACTTGGCAGATTTATTCATGACTTATATGGGACCACAGTCAGATGAGAAGGCGTTCAGTCTGGCCCAAGATATGCTTAAAGAGGCTGGATTGCCTTCCGAATTGGAGGACTGTTCCTTTAGGTCGTCCATATATGAACATCTCCGCCCACAACAAAAGCCTACCCTAAAACGCCCACTATCAGCTGCTCAAGAAAAAGGAAAGAAATGCCTCAAGACCGTCTGAGTGACCACCTAAGCCCGCACCGACAATTCACGACAATTTTTTTAGGAAGCTCTGCAAACAAAAAAGAGAAAAGGGGGGGGGGAGTGAGAGATCAGGTTAACAATGGCAGATAAGATAGGAACACGGGTACAGCGTCTCCTCCTGTACCTGTAACACCATCTTCTACCATTGTATTAACCCACTGCTTTTATTAACGACTGAATACTTAACACAAACACCGTCAGTAAATTCTTCATTTTTTTTTAGAAAATTCTTATATGTAAAATAAATGTTAAAGATCAATAAATGCTTCAACTTACCTGAAGATTGTTTATGTAATTAACACAGCCTATTCAATCATTATGAGAACTAGACTGTACGTATGTTAGTCATCTATATATTTACTAAAAGATAAGATGCTTATTAACGTAAAATTCCCACAGTAAAAATGTTTCATTAAAAAGATGAGAGTGACCACAGGACACTATCCTTGGCCTCTCCAACACTTGTCTTCTTTCCCCTTCCTTCCACTCTTATTAAAACAAAAGATAAGTTGCTCAGCCAGCTCCACAAGAACCTGGCTAGAGGTCGTCACCCCTTCCTTGGAACAATGGCTACTGTAAAAATACACACATTTATCTATATATATGTAAAACAAGAAGTATGTCTGTGTTTATTTGTTTGTGTGTCCGCACGAGAATCTCGGAAACTACTTTACCGATCTGAAGATGGATGGTGTTATATGTAGTGATGATGGATGGTGTTATATGTAGTGATGATGGATGGTGTTATATGTAGTGATGATGGATGGTGTTATATGTAGTGATGATGGATGGTGTGTTATATGTAGTGATGATGGATGGTGTTGATGATGAATATGTAGTGTGATGATGGATGTTGTTATATGTAGTGATGATGGATGTTGTTATATGTAGTGATGATGGGTGGTGTTATATGTAGTGATGATGAGTGGTGTTATATGTAGTGATGATGGGTGGTGTTATATGTAGTGATGATGAAAGGTGTTATATGTAGTGATGATTAGACAATAAAATAATAAGTTTAATGGTAAAAAAATATACTTTGCTGTACCGTTGTAGTGGAAAACATGGTGGAACTTACATACACCGTTAATGAACTATTGATGGAAGAAGTTTTGGGGACTGAACAGTGAGACAATGTGGAGCTTCCCGGAGGGTATTGTAACCTCAGCTTACCTGGTTGAGCCCGGATACTGTCAATCTCTTACTTTCCTTCAATTTTTTCCCCTTATCCCTGCCACCTCCCCTACCCAGCATTACAACCAATAGCCCTCTGTCTTAACTACTGACGTCAGGTCAAGTGGGAGGGAGTATGTGTGGAAGGGAGGGAGTATGTGAGGAGTATGTGTGGAAGGGAGGCAGTATGTGAGGAGTATGTGTGGAAGGGAGGACAATATACAATAAAATTCCTTGATTAATACCGAGCTGACAACTACCAACTTCATTAATAAACTCAATGAATCTTGTCATTATTTTTTTCACTTTTATCATAATTTACTTCATTGTCTTCATTACCTTTATTTACTTCATTTTCTTCATTTTTCACTTCAGTTTGTCATTTCTTCTTACGTGTGAGGATAAACAATTTTTCTCTTATAGGTAAAGCCGGTCTCCGCCCCTCCACCTGTAGCATCGTCTCCACGGGTGGGGGGAGGGGGGGTTACACATACGTTATATAAGAGTAATTTACTGTCACATTATGTAGTCAAGGCAACCACCGTGCCATATCCCTGCAGAGGCGCCAACGTCCCCTGCCCTGCCCACCCAACCCTCCCCTACCCACCCAACCCTCCCCTACCCACCCAACCCTCCCCTGCCCACCCAACCCTCCCCTGCCCACCCAACCCTCCCTTCCCACCTCCGCTCTCCTCCTCCGCTTCGCCTTTCCTCGCTCTCCATCCACTTATTTTTCTTTTCTTCCGTAACTCTGGATAACAAAAGGCATCTACGAATCTCAGTGCAATATGGCCGCCATCTTTATGTGGTATAGTTTAATGAGCCAGCCAGTTGGTCAGATTCTCAAAAGGTCAGCAGATAAATGCCCCTTGAACTACCTGAAGATTAGACACCCCAGCAGGTTTCAACTTATATTTACAACCTAACGATAACCCCTCCCCCCCCCAAGTAGGCTTAAGCCATTAGAGTGTTTAATCATCAAGTGATATAAGCTGGGGTGTCTAATCTTCAGGTGATCCTCGTCTAAGAAAAACAGCTTTAACATTCCACTGAAATTCTTACCTTAACTAGACGTAAGAATTGCGTTGAAAAAAAAAAATCAAAGTTTATATCTTAAGAAGTTACGTTCATTAACTATAAGACACAGGAAAGACACTTAGGAAATCTTTGGATGAGATTGTACACACTTTGTTTATTAATTGGTGTTAAGTGTCTTGTGAAGCTTGAGTCTTAAGTGTATCTGTTTTTAATTTCCAAGAGCTAAGTGTAATTTGATTAGTGTTTTTATTTATTTATTTATTTATCTGCATTTATTTTTGCGTTTTAGTTAAAGTAAAAAAAATAAGTGAATCTTTCAACTTTACTCACGAAACCTAAATTATTTCACCCAAGGATAAACCACACTAACGTTGCCGGGATAGGGGGGGGGGTTAAGTTAGGTTAGGTTACTGTTAAGTTAGCGTTCAGGTGGTTACTCTTGACGTGATATAAACTAGGGTGCTTAATCTTAATGGAATTCGAATTTTTTTGGTGAGCCAGGAACAAAAGAGGAGCCCCCCCCCCACCCTCTACTTCATCACGGAGCTGAAATAAATCCCTAGCCCCTTATTTCTCCCCCAACTTACGCATTGTTCTGATTGGCTAACAGTATATCATGAGCACTAGACAGACTGGTAACTCACTTGAGAATTTGATTGGCTAATACTATCGAGTAAACACTGATAAATGACTACGAGTTGCTGCTGTGATTCACTGTTATAGCGCACAACATAACGAATGACAATTTTCTCTGCAGTTTCAAATGGCATAAATAATAACCGACCGGCAACCCCCTCCGCTTAATATGATTGGCTGATTCTACGCATAAAACAGCGGTTGCCAACTCCTCTGTAGATGCTATTGGCTAATACACCAACACGCAAAAATAACGACGACTGGCAAATCCCCCCCCCCCCAGGTGACGCGATTGGCTAATATACCTGGGCCCAAAATGACGACTGGCAACTCTCAGGGATATCTGATGGAGGGGGGGGGGGGAATGGTATAAATTCGCCGACACCTGGCGTGATCGAGCCAGTGGGAGAAATGTACGATGATTTGAGAGGTAATTTTCACATTCCTTATGCCTAAACTTGGGGCCTAAAATCCCACTCTTTCCGCGTTTCTAATCCATAGTTTTCCAGAATTCTGAGTTTTCTTTGTAAACTCTTGAATGATGATTTTTTTATTTTTTTTTATTTATTTTTTTTTTTTTCGATGGTGATTTGCCGGAAGGAAGTCGAGATAATAATAATACATTATGGGTGTACATGTGAAACAAACAGGTATACATGAAACAATAGGTATTTTATACATGATACGTAACAGGTATATGCGTGACGTAACAGGAATCAATCAATCAATCTATCAAAGTAAGTAAACATTAAAGTAAAAGAGAAGAAAAAATAATTAAAAAACAACAATAATATGGCAACTGTTAACGATCGAGAATAAACACGAAAATAAACCCACAAAGAAAAAACACAAATCGGCAACCCTTGTGTATTTACAACCAGGAGAAAAAATACGTAGAATAAATCCTCGACGAAAAAAACAACAACAACTGGCAACTGTCACTTAGCTAATGAGAGAGAGAGAGAGAGAGAGAGAGAGAGAGAGAGAGAGAGAGAGAGAGAGAGAGATGAAGAAGAGAATACAAGAAATGGTAAATAACGGCAAATAATAAACACATAAATTTTCGAAAATCATAATAAAAGAAAACTAAAAACTAAATAATATATGTGAAACTATCAATAACCAAAAAATACATTAATAAATAAGACTTAAACAAAATTCGCCAGAACATGAAATGTGAATTCCAGGGACTCGAACCAGTGTACCTGGAGGTAAGAGGTGAGGGCGAAACACAGGTAAACCAACACAAGCTTCATCACCACAAATTTACGTTCAGAACGGAATCGAGTTTGTCTTAATGATGGCCGCTGGGGAAAATTACCTAATTCCATTTATTTACTGATTAAACGGGTTATAACTCACAACGGGTGGGACTAATTGAGAGAGAGAGAGAGAGAGAGAGAGAGAGAGAGAGAGAGAGAGAGAGAGAGAGAGAGAGAGAGAGAGAGAGAGAGAGAGAGAGAGAGACGGGAGGGGAGGTCCACAAAGGCTAAGAAAATTTACACGAAAAATTTACATAATTTCATCTCCTCCGCTAATCAACTACGTCTTGAGTCGCAAATATGAAAGTAAATATTAAAAATTTTTAAAACTACTTTCATCCATCAAAAGAATTTATAAGTAACAAAAAAAAGTAGAAAAAAAAAACATTCCCATTACTACAAAAATCAACCAAACACCTACAAAATCCAATAAATTCCTCCCAAAGTACACACAAACTATCCTATAAAATATTAACTTCACGAACAGAATACCTTTAGTGTAATCCTGTGGACAAGACTCAAGGTAGGATGGAAGTACGGTGGAAGTTATACCTAAGGATGTCTGCCAATAGGTGCTGGAGACGTGGGAGGATTGAACACAAACAACACGCAGGATATTGGGGGGACGATGACGACTACTATAGCAATGACGTGTAAAATGACGTGTAAAATGACGTGTAAATAATCAAAATGCCCGCGAACCGTTACCATGCCAGGGTAAATATCGAATTAGTGACAGAGTTATTTTATGTTAGTCACCGCTGAACACTTATGTCCCATTCCATCGTTTTCTTTAACCATCGGGGGGAAAAAAAGTATGGGTTGTTTTTTGTGGACAGATCACAGGACCAACAACAATAACCTGTCGTGTAGTTGTTGTTGTAGGCAGGATAATACACCACCAACAACCACGACTACAACTATCACCAACACTAACTACAACAACTAGAGAAAAATACAACTAAATCACCCACAATCACGAAATCACAGCAACAACAACTTCTTAAAATAAACACACACACACACACACACACACACACACACACACACACACACACACACACACACACACACACACAAGAAACGTAATCGACAAAAAATACCCGAACTAACGAGGAAACGGAAGAGGTGGCCCCACAAACCAAGAATTTATTACCTAGCAAATTCTCAGGTCTCTAGGAATATCTCTACTTGGTCTGGGGTGGTGGGGGTTTTGGGAGGGTCTGGGAGGTCTGGGGAGGGTCTGAGGTTGGGAGGAGGGAGGTTGGGATGGGGGCGGGAAGGGGAGGCAAGATACACGACGTAGATAACAAGTGCAACTTTTTTGGCTATATTCAAATTATTGCTAATCACATTCCCTCCCTCTCCGTGAGATGAGGGGGGGGTGATGGAGGGGTTGGAGAGGGTGGGGGAGGAGAGTAAGGAGGACGGGAGGAAAGAGGAGGAAAAGGATGAGGATGGGGTGGGGGATGAGAGAGAAGAGAGAGAGAGAGAGAGAGAGAGAGAGAGAGAGAGAGAGAGAGAGAGAGAGAGAGAGAGAGAGAGAGAGAGTACACCTGCAAAATGCCAGGCGACTTAAGAGCACGGACGCAGCACCACACCGCTTGACTCAGGGGAGAATGGCACTACTACTTCTCAGTGACAGAAGGATGGGAGGAAAAAAAATGCCACCTACTACTTCTCAGTGACAGAAGGATGGGAGGAAAAAAAATGCCACCCTGATACTATTACCACAAGATAGTGCCAGTAACTACACCCTGACCATTTAGTGCCACCACCACTGAGTAAAAAAAAAAAACGAAGGCACCATTTCTTTAGTCCAAGTGGTCATAGCTTTCAACAGACGTCCTGAACCCGAAGAGAAAAAAAATTCCTAACTTAATTTTCCTCAGAGATGAAGATAAGACCAAGTACTCTCTTACGATCGATTCTCAAGAGTGAATTATATCGTAGTCAATTTTTTTTTTATCGCAGGTTAAGTTAAGTGAGTCAGCTACATCAGTTCTCATATCAGTATCTTCATGCTAAACCAGGTAAGAATCCTTCGCCTTGTGATTCACTGTCTTCCATCCTTCCCTTTACAATCTTAATCCTTCTTCTTCCTCCTACTCCTCCTAACCCAAGTTTCCTCCTAATCTTCCCGGTGCTCTCCTACCTCTCCCAGTAACCCGGTAATTGCACGCCAGGAAAGGTGTGTGTGTGTGTGTGTGTGTGTGTGTGTGTGTGTGTGTGTGTGTGTGTGTGTCCTTTGTGTTAGTCTCACAGGTGAGTCTTTCATTGTGTCAGGTAGAATACCGCCTTTATCCCACTTACCTGAGTGCCACCTTCGCTCTGGAGATAGGAGAGAGAGAGAGGCAAGTATGTTATTATCTCTCTCTCTCTCTCTCTCTCATCATTCACTTTATCTGTTGCAATTCATCTCCCTCTTAACCTCCTCGCCCCTCCCTCTTTTTCCTATCTCTCCACCTCTTTCTCCCCTTTTCTCCCACGCACTTGGCGCACCTCCTCAACCCTCCCTTCCTCTTCCTCCAGACACTTTCCTCCCCCCATCACCACTCCGACACCTCTCCCCCCTCCTCCTCTTATTCAGTGTTCTTCCGAGACAATGCTTCCCCTCTCATTACAACTTTCTTGCCACTCTCCCACTCACTCTGCTTTCTTTATATCGTCGTGTTTATCCATTATTGCACTTTATCTTTCTGTTCCTTACTCTCTTGTCACTCTACGTATTATATCTATCAATTGAAGTTATATTATTATTATTATTATCATTATTATTATTATTATTATTATTATTATTATTATCATTATTATTATTATTATTATTATTATTATTATTATTATTATTATTATCATTATTATTATTATTAATGTACTAAAACACTTCCAGCCGAGGAACAGATAAAAGATAAAATGTATTCGATTAAAAGTAAAGGAAAACAAAATAAGAAAATATTAATAAGATGAGAGAAAATTCCGATGAAAACAACAGAATAAACAAATCTTACAAAAAAAAACCCGATAGAAATTGCGAGAAAAAAAAGTAAAATCAAAAGGTAAAAATAACATCTGGAGGAAATGGTAAAGAGAAGTGAGAAAAATAACAATAACCATAACAATAATAATAAATAACAATAACAAAACAATAATACTAATAAGAACAATATTAATGAGAATAATAACACTGCAACCACTAATAATAACAATAATATTAACACAAAAAATAACAATAAGGTAAATAACAAGACAATGATTATAACCTTTAAATAAATAAACAAACACGTATGGGACTGGAAGCCGATAATTCCCGGAGCAAACGCTGAAGGCTTCCTCATGCACACACGTATCCGATAGTGCCAACCTAAAATATCCTGTTTGGCAACCCCTCTCCACTGGCAGGCTTCCCATTGGCCCCAAAATTGTGAGGTGATAGTGAGTGTGTGTAGGTGGTAGGTGGTGGGTGGGAGGGGGGTGATAGTGGTGGTGAGGGATGGTGGTGTGGGGGATGATAGGAGTGGTGGTGGTGGTGGTGAATGAAGGTACTGAGGGCTGTGTTGAGATGAAACACACACACACACACACACACACACACACACTCAAGTCAGGAGCAATAATGGTAAATAGCATCTTTGCCAGAAACCATAAAATATCCCCCACCCCTCCCCCCCCCACCGGCCCTCCCAGGAGCTATTATTTGGTAAAAGACCGAAGATCCCGATTCAATGACACAATTACTCTTACAAATAGCCTCAAACTTGGAGACCCGCGGATAGCTAAACTCCCAGACGCGGGTCGGTAAGTGTAGCCAATATTGTGTTAAATGTTGAGCGTGTGAGCAGGTTTAGGGAGTCTTTTTATGTTAACAAGGACGCTTTTATCTCTTATCTCTCCCCCCTCCTCCCCTCTTTATCTTTATCTCTCCCCCCTCTCTTCTTTTATCTCTTGACCCCCTCCCCTCTCTTCTTTATCTCTTATCTCTCCCCCCTCCTCCCGTCTTTATCTCTTATCTCTCTCCCCTCCTCCCCTCTTTATCTCTTATCTCCCCCCTCTCTTCTTTATCTCTTATCCCCCCCTCCTCCTTCCCTCTATTTGATGATGGTGTATTGGTGAACAAGTTGAGTGATCAAGAGACAAAGTGAGAATTAGTATATGTAAATACACACATACGGACACAAACATTCATTAACTAAATTAACATTTCTATAAACACACACACATACAGTCATGGATGCTGTGTATTAAATGTTTACATGTATGGTTAGAAATACACAAAATCCATTTATACACACCACTATCACACACGGTATTTTCAGCCCTACAGTACAGACAAACTTTGTTGAATATTAATGTATGGGAATATTTACACCACCATGAACATGTAAACACCGCTACAGGGAATTTTAACTTCAGGTATTTTAGGTCATATTAATTAATCCAAATTTTCCATTTCTTTCGTGACCTGACTGGTAGTGCATTACCCGCGTGAGGTGAGACTAAATGGAACCAGAGGCAGATATTTTGGGTTATTCTCGTTTATATTTCGTATATTGTTACGATCAATAATAACCCAATTGGCTTAGTTCAAAAAGACAATAATAGAAAAAAAAAATTCTCGCAACATTTTGTATTCCATTTTCTTTAATATATTACAACATCCTGAAAACCAATACGAAAATACCACAACCCAAAACAACAACACAAATTACAACCATAACATCACCACCCCATTTCACAAAACCAATACAGTATCCAAACACTACAAACATGTAACCACACTATATCACATACACTGAAAAACATTTAATAAAACGGGGATAGGTATAATATATTGCACACACACACACACACACACACACACACACACACACACACACACACACACACACACACACTATTCAGCTTATCATCATATATCGCGAACTGTGCAAAACATTAATAAATATAATAAATCATGCGTCGGTACACACGTATATGCAAAAAATAAATAAATAAATAAATAAAAATAAAACACGTTAAAGGGGTGGCTGATCTAATGGGCCTTGGTACTAATGGGCCCTGCGTGGGTTTTATGGATACTTGTTCCATTGGTTCTGGGTTCTAATCGGTCCAGGTCCATATAAGTCGTGGTTCTAATGAGTCGGGGTACAAATGGGACCGATTAAACTATGAATTATAAGGACTATAGCCAATTAGCACTGGTACCCATTAGTACTAGAATCCATTAGGAATAGGACCTATTATAACTTAAACCCATTAGAACTTGAACCCATTACGTAGTCAGTACACTAAGCAGCTGTTGGCACTGTGGCGTGGCACACCCTAACGTAACGTGACCTGACCTGACCTGACCTCCCTAACTCACGGTAACGGAAGAGCCAGGCAGTTACTTCTCCGCAGAAGGGGTGACGGAGGGGGAGGGGAGGTATGGAAAGGGTAGGGGAGGAGAAGGCGGCATAAAGAGAGGCGTAACAGGAGGTAGGTAGACAGATAGGAAGATAGATGGGAGAGGAGGGGAAGAAAAAGGTAAGCTGAGAAGTGGGAGAGGAGGAAAGAGGAGAGAGAGGGGGTGGGTTGAAAGGCATAGAAATGGAGGAGGAGGAGGAGAGAGAAATATGAAGAAAAATAAGAGAAGGGGGGAGGGAAGAGAGACACGAATAGGATAGGAAGAAAGTGAAGGAGGAAGAGGACGGATTAGGTTGAAAAAAGGGAGGAGGAGTAGGAAGAGATTACAAGACGAAAGAGGAGAAAGTAGAATGGGAAGAAGGGAAGACGAAAGGGAGAAGAAGAGAAATGAGAAAACAAGGAGAAGGTAGAAAGGTAGGATGGGATGAAAGAGAAGAGGAGAAAGGAGAAGAGAAAGCACCACAGGCAACGATTATATAACTTTCTCCGCGACTTTCTTCTCTGGCCTTCTCTTTAGGACTCTTGAGGGACGTTTTCTTCTCTGGCCTTCTCTTTAGGACTCTTGAGGGACGTTACCACACACACACACACACACACACACACATAAAGGCCTACTACATTCACATGCCGACATATCAGAATTTCACTGACTTACCCACAAACCTCAATTACAGCCGAGATACAGCAATTACATACAGGTTGGAGACAGAGACAGTGAGTGAGTGAGTGACAGGTCTCCACTGGTCGGGTTGACGGACAAATAAAACTCTACGGTAACATCCAACCACATTTGACTTACTCACCCTTGTATTACCCTCCTGTAATTACCTTTCATTAGAGCTATTGGTTGCGTTGCAGTTAAACCAATTACAGGCGAGGTACAGTAATTTCACGAGAGATACAGCAGACAGACAGACAAACTTACAACACTTATCTCCTGGTCTCACAGCTCAAGACAAAACAATAAATCCCAAGCTCACTTATTCTAATTGACCTTTTGACCGAATATTTACGTAAGTCTTAGTACCTGAGGATGAAATTAACGTAGAATATATATCAATATTTACTTGTTTTCAATATGTTTTTTATAGACTTCGGACAAACGTTTATAATTATTTTTTTACGTACGTGTCATTGTGAGTTCCAATGTATTTTCTTGAATAAAAAATAAAATGTAAATATACTGATCTAAATCTACTTTCAATATACTTCAATGTTCCAATGTACTCAAACTACTACTGTGGTGTTGTTATATTTCAAGAAACACGTAAAAAAGTACATCTATATTCTAATGTACTCAACCAGATGTATTTTTGTCGTTATTGGAGGTGAAGCTCGCGGCTGTAAGAGTCTTGGGAGGAGGGGAGGAGGAGGGAGGAGGAGGAGAAGGAGGAGGAGGAGGAGGAGGAGGAGGAGGAGGAAGGAGAGATGGTGGGAAGAGGAAGAATAAAAATAAGGAGGAGAATCAGCACCCAGCACACACACACACACACACACACACACACACACACACACACACACACACACACACACACAGCCACACACACACACACACACACACACACACACACACCTACGGCCACAAGAATTCTAATGACCTATTTATATACAGTCTAAGGTCTCTTCCGTGTCTGCCTTACCCCCTTCACAGTTGAGTGATCTGAAGGGCGCCATTCCTCTCCCCTTGATTGTGTCGTCATTACTTAATACATTCATAAATAAACAGAGAATATGTAAATAAAAGAGATGTGTTGTGGAACTATAGTAGGGAAGTGATCAAGAGGGCAAAATTGTCACTTACTGGCACTGTCCATCACTCTCTGTCACTTCCTCGACTATACCCCCACCACTACCCGCTAACTTTAACCATCGTTCATACTTGAAAGGTAACTTATATCTCCATAAAGTACTTCAATAACTTAAAAGAAAGTATCTCCTTCAATTAAAGAAAAAGTTCTTCCCTCGTTCTATCTTTCTCCATTAACATACAAAGTACGTACCTCAATTAACAGAGAAAGTACCTCTCTCTCTCTCTCTCTCTCTCTCTCTCTCTCTCTCTCTCTCTCTCTCTCTCTCTCTCAACGCAAGTAGCAGTACACCATGACGTAGTTATCTGTATTTTTAATTAACACCTCCGGCATCCAGTACCAATAGGTGTGTGTTTATTTTAATCCCACCTCCCCAACACTCAGCATCCCTTCCCACCTCCCTCCCACATCCCTCTCCCACCTCCCCAACACTCAGCATCCCTTCCCACCTCCCTCCCACATCCCTCTCCCACCTCCCCAACATCCAGCATCCCTTCCCACCTCCCTCCCACCCAAACCTCCATCAAACTTCCTCCCACCTTACAACCCTCTCCCATTTCCCTCCCACCACCCACCAATTTCCCTCTCCCTCCCTCCCTCCCTCCAGGAACCTCCATCCCACTTCTCTTCCATCGTCATGACGGAATAGGACAGTTAAGTCAATAACCAAACTTACATGTATCACACTCGCGTTTGACCACAATTAACGGACTTAAAGGGAGGCTGCACTGTCACCTCGGCCAGTCCCCAGTCCCGGCCAAACACCAGCTCAGGTGTATTGTACGGTGATAAGACCCACTACCACCTACCTACCTACCTACTCCGGCTGATACTAAGACTCTCACTCCATAAGACTCTTTCAACACCCTCCAAGACTTCCCCCATTCCCGTTCTTTTTCTCCCTCTACTGCTAGGACATAACTCTCTCTCTCTCTCTCTCTCTCTCTCTCTCTCTCTCTCTCTCTCTCTCTCTTCTACCCGCTAACTCTCTCCTCTCCCTCTCCTTTATCTGTTAGAAACAAAAATCATCTCACACAAAAATTTCTCCTCCCTCCCTCTCTACCTCTCGCTCCCTCCCTACGACATGTTAAAATACGTACAGTACCTTCAAGAGAAAGAAAATACTATAACAATTCTTCTACCTAACAAGACGAGGAGAGTTCAGATACAAGTTGCCAAGGAGATGCAGAGGACAAGTAAGTGTGTGTGTGTGTGTGTGTGTGTGTGTGTGTGTTAACTTCACTTCAGTTTATTTTATATTAGTTACTGTAACATTTAGTGAGCCGAATGATTATACACCTTCAGTCACTTTATGATATGACTGGTGGATGTTATTTGCTCGTGAGGGAAGTTATATTTATTAATCCATAGGCATCCTTATTTTTATTTCCAGGACGGTTTGGTGCATGGGCTGATAATCCAAGGGCGCCATCAAAGGCACACAGACGCAGGAAGAACGACAACAAAGGTAATAAATTCCTAATGTAAAAAATATATTCATTTGTTATCTTGGGGAAAAACACACAAAACTTCATCATCCTATCGCGACACACACACACACACACACACACACACACACACACAACAAAGAGCATCACAGTCACCAAAGACAAAGAGTCAGAAATAGAAAAAAAAAGGTTCACCACCATTTAGACACACAAAAAGCATCATACCAGAGAGGCACAAAAGGACCACAGCGTAAACAAAGCCACATTACCTGAGCCACCGACCACCACCACCGACCATCACCACCGACCACCACCACCGACCACCACCACCGACCATCACTCCCCTACAAGCTATTTTCCAAAGGTACAGATGATCGAGCAGCGCCCTCCTGACCCTGGTAACAAAGACCCCAAAAGGTTCATCACCCCGGACAAAGGAACCAAAGTTACAGATACAGGGAGGAAGAGAGAGGGAGAGAGAGAGGGGGAGAGAGAACGAGAGAGACAGGGTGTGTATGAGTGATTGAGAGAGAGAGTGAGAGAGCAACCAGGGGGCAGAGAGAGCAGGTTCCTGACGCCCCCCTGAGCTAGCACCGACAGTTCTCACTAGGGTCGCAACAAAGCTTCATTCATCCACTCACCCCTCGCTTGACAAATGACCGTGGCGTGTCTCCCTACCCCATGAGGGCTTCACCTCTCTATATTCTTGTGTTTGGTGGAGTCCTACGGCTTGAGGTGAAGTCCTATGACCAGATTATATAAGAACCAGGTCATCATCCTCAATGCCATAATCAAATCGTAACAAGTAAGAGCAGGTGGCTGGTGTAAGGCGATAGTACAGTTAATGTAATAGTCACAGTACACAGTCAATACACTCTTTATAGTATACAGTTAGTTTCATAGTAATAATAAACAATTAATACATTACAGTCACAGTCCACAGACAATACTCTACAGTCAGAAAACAATCATTTTTTTTTATCGTTGCCCCTCGTGTTCGACGATGGCCGGCCTTTGGGCCACCTAGGCGTGAATTTGGTAAAATGCAGAAGCTGTCGCCAACATACCAACCACACCCTAAGTTAACGAGCCGTATGACCCAGTGTCAAGGCATAATCCGAGAAGACCGGACAACTCACCAACTGCACTGGTTACCCATTACCCGGAACACGAATCGCAAATCAATTAACATCCAGATCACCAATTACTCCTGGGTAGATAGAAGCAAATGGCGTAATGAAACTTGTCCATTGTTTCACCCTGCCCGGGGATCGAACCCTGACATGCTGATTATTATACCAATACAGTCTCCCGGCCGATACACCCACACAGTGAGGTAAGATCCGGTGCTCGCTACTTATATGAAAAAAAAAAGTCAATAAACAAACAATAAAGCGAAATACTGGCACTATTCTTCTCCTCCCCAGATGAACCTCTCTCTCTCTCTCTCTCTCTCTCTCTCTCTCATTTACAACACCATATCAAAGGCCAATAAATAATTCTCTCTCTCGGCCTCTTTTACAACACTATTTCGAAAGCCAGTAAAACTTTCTAATCACTTTCTCTCTACGTTGCACACTTTTCTCAGCCCCCTCTTTATCTAACACACTCAGCCCCTGCCCTAGTACCTTATCGGATACCAGTAAAACCTCTCCTAGTTTTTCTTCGTCTGTCCGTCTGTCTCACTCGGCCTGTTTTCCAATACCCTATCGGAAGTCAGTAAAACCTTTTAAAATTTCTGTCTCTTTCTCTTTCTGTCTCTCTTTCTCTTTCTGTCTCTCTTTCTCACACTTGGCCAATCTGTTGCAATACCGAACTGGAAACCCGAGAGAATCTTTTGAAAATGTTCTCTGTCTATCTCTCGAATCTATAGGTCTCTCTCTCTCTCTCTCTCTCTCTCTCTCTCTACGGTCCTGTCAATCTTGTAAGTCTCTCCATAAAATTTGTTCTAATATTCAGTCGAAAGTCAGATACACCTTTTAGAAATGTTCTCTCTCTCTCCCTCTCGCCCTTTCTCTCTCAGTTTCTTTCATTCTCTCTCTTTCTTTCACTCTCCGTTTCTTTCTGTCTCCCTTTCATTCTTTCTCTCCCTTTCTTTCTTTCTCTCCCTCTCTTTCAGTCTGCTTTCTTTCACTCTCCGTTTCTCTCTCTCTCTCTCCCTTTTTCACTGTCTCAGCCTGGTCCCCCGTCGAAGCCAGTAAACCTTTTCCAATTCGCTAGTGAAGGGTAGGACGCTCTCTCCATGAGGGTGTCCATGAGTGCGTCCATGAGTGTGTCCTTCAGTGTGTCCATGAGGGTGTCCTTGAGTGTCCATGAGTGTGTCCTTGAGTGTGTCCATGAAGGCAGACGACCTCCTATCCGTGTTCCCTGTACCAGATGTCCCGTGTTCCCTGTACCAGATGTCCCGTGTTCCCTGTACCAGATGTCCCGTGTTCCCTTCCCACCGTCCTGGTTGTCTGTCTCTTCCATAAATGCTCACTTATATTCAGACTGCTGCCCACGCTCCCACCCTTCCCCTCTCCTCTCCCACCCACGCTCCCTCCATCTCTCTAATCCTCTCCTCTCCTCCCCGCCCACACTCCTTCCCTCACCGTCCTCTCCACATTTCCCCCCACCCCCCACACCCCCCCTCCTCCTCCTCCTTCCATCAACATCCATCAAATTCACATCAACCCCCGCGCCATTATTTTCCTCCCAGTATGACCAGCTTCCAATCCTACACCATCCTGTAGTTCGTATCCAGGTTGACGTCATGAAAATCGCATTAACTGATAAAGAAATTATACGTAAAAAAAATTAAGTTCAGAAAAGGTTTACGTCTTTACCGTTGTTCTGGCTGATGGTTACGTTACGTTCCCAGCTGCTGAACGTTTTATAATGGATATAATAAACATGTTGAACAGTCACAATGAACGATGATGATGAACAGTATAATGTGGTTGATATATATATAGCTGATGTACCGAGCATCAGAGACACTTGTCTCTGTCTACTGACGACACCTCTCTTAATTTCTCATCTGCTGCCTAAAGGATTCCAGGTCCCAGCGTTTACTGAAGCATTTTAGCAGCCTGTACCATAATGCTCTCTCTCTCTCTCTCTCTCTCTCTCTCTCTCTCTCTCTCTCTCTCTCATTCAAATATATATACATTGCTCCCACAAGGCAGGGCATTGATTACACGGCAGCTGTAAACGGTCCAGCGCACCGCTTCCTGAACAATTCCCTGTATAGTATTTGGGGAAAGGTCTCCCAGCAGCGGGTGTATCAACAGTGTAGACACACACACACACACACACACACACACACACACACACACACACACACACACACACACACACACACAGGGTAACTTCAAAAGTCATGGCGGCAGAAAACGCTATTGTGATGAAGGTCACAGAATATTAAATTTATTTTCAAATTTTGCCAAATCAAGGATACAATAAACTGTATCCTCATGCTGCATATATACAGTTCTTGAATATATCTAATTTATTCCATAAAGACTAAGAGGATTATCAAAAAACCTATTTATTTCAAGGGTATAATAAATGAATAATACAGCAGCGCGTCACAGTGTCCATCAAAGCTGGTAAGAAAAAAAATAATTAAAATTATATATATATATATATATATATATATATATATATATATATATATATATATATATATATATATATATATATATATATATAAAGCGAACGATATCACTATAACACTATTTTAAGACAACCAATTACGGAATATAATTTGTTTATTAATATATTATATAACACTTAAAGAGGTGGGGGGGTGACTAACACACAGCCAGGACGTGGTGAACTAGTGACGTGTGATGATGATGATGATGATGAGAGACACACACACGGGGATAATGACCTCAACATTCTCCATTAACCATTATTATCACCCCCGCCAGCCTGACTGACAGACTGTCCCACCAGAACAAAAGGCTCCTCACACCTCACCCACCTAACACACACACACTAATGCATAATGTATACTGTATATATATATGTATATGAGTATGCATATATGTACATTTATATACTGAACAAATCTGGGACTATGTATATACGGTATATTGAATGGAAGTATTTAAATATAGGTTGAACTATCCTAACCTAACCACTTCTAACCTAACAAATCATAACCTAACCTAACCTAATCCACAGTTAACCCAGCACCACTCACCACCACCACACCACAGTTAACCCCACACCACTCACCACCACACCACAGTTAACCCCACACCACTCACCACCACACCACAGTTAACCCCACACCACAGTTAACCCCACACCACCACAACCCTGCTGGAGGGGGTGGGTGGGTCCCCATGTCTCTCCCTCCGTTAACAGTTATTGTCACGGTGATAAAGGTTCAATCTACCGTGAGTTAACTTTTCATTTTTTTTATGCCCTAATAAATCTATCCAAACTTTGAGTCTTGTTCTATAATTTTGTTCCCTCGCGCCATTTACCCTCCGCCAGTTAAATCATTCTTTATCTATGTCATTTATATTCGCGATTTAACGCTTATGTTTCTGAGTTATTCGTTGCAGTGTAAACTTTTGTCTCAAGTCGGATTCTCGTGGGATCTTATATGTTAATCTTTCTGTCGTAACTCAAAGACACAGACGTAAAGAAAGTTGTTTGAGGCGTCTTCATAATTACACTGAATATCGAGAATAAATGTTGTTTTTTCTTATAATTTCTCTATGAAAGTCTATCTTGATTAATGGATTGAAACGAAGAAAACAACAACAACGGCAAACTCTTGGTGTTTTAGAATTGATTTCCGTTTACTTAAAAGGTAGGAATGTGACTTAGCTTAATCATTTAGAGTAATGTTAACTATGTACGATAATAGGACCAAGCCAGATTACTGTTGACATAGTGTAGATCAGTGACACACACACACGCACGCACACACACACACACACACACACACACACACACACACACACACACACACACACACACACACACACACACACACACACACAGAAAAACCTCCTCCCTTTACCGTCAAATGTGGTAAAATTTTATCACGGAGTTACATTACATTTTTACGATAGCCCTGGCAGCAGTGTGTGTCCCGAGTGTTAGGGCGGCTGACTGTCTGCACTGCCTCTAACACACCGTAAAACTTGACCCTGTTATGAAACACCTTTTAAAAACTATGACACACATTTTAACACTTTACTGATAGTTTGTGAGGAGTATATTTTAAACTATTTCTTTTTTTATCGATACTATGGTAGGAATGTTTCTGTTTTTATTTTTTGGGATGGTTCTATATATATATATATATATATATATATATATATATATATATATATATATATATATATATATATATATATATATATATATATATATATATATATTATTTTTCCATTTTTTATTTGACAAGTACTGTATGTTAGTTTTTTTCGAAATATATACTTTTCATGAAGTGTATACGACCTCTATATTTATATATATATTTAAAAATTTTCTTCAATATACTTTAAAAACTTCCATAATCACGTTTTTGCAATTACCAGAAAGCCATGTTTATATTTAAAAGTTTTCGGCCATCATGACTTCATCTTAAAACTTTTCACAATACTGTAATGAACATTTCTGAACACCTCGCTTTACTGGGCACTAAAGCCTTCACAAGCATTTCAATACGCATTATGTAACACTTTCTGTACTTTTTTAAATTACAAGAAAACAAGTGAATATTGGAATGTAATTACCTTAAAATATTTCAACATTTCCAAAATTAAATTAATTAATATATATTCTACTTTTTAGTAAAATTTAAGGAACATTTTTTTCTCATTATTTCACTCTATTAAAACCAAAATCCAAAGCCTATTAATACATTGGAAAGAACATTAGGTAAAACATTTTGAACCTTCCAACATACACAGCAGTAAACATTAATCAACATTTTGTTCTATAATAAACTTAATTCATCACCCTTCTTACTATTCCCTAAACATTAATTAACACATTTTGAAATCTTCAGAATACAGCGATGAATATTTCTCAACATGTCACATCATTGAAAACTTAACCAATTCAAAATCCTCCAGAAAATATCCATTCCAAATACAACCGAAGACTATAGCCAAAGACTCTGTAGGCAAAGACTCTATAGCCAAAGACTGTGTAGCCAAAGACTCTATAGCCAAAGACTGTGTAGCCAAAGACTCTATAGCCAAAGACTCTGTAGCTAAAGACCCCGTTCTTAAATATTCCTTCAAAGAATTTTTTTAGAGGGAAAACACGAAAAAAACAAACATTTTTTTTAGAATCATTCCCTCGTCACATAGCATAAAGTAACACCCTTCAGGTACCATCAAAGAATACAACTCACATCCCTCATGAACAAAATGCGAAAAAAAGACCGAAAAAAGAAACAGCATTCGGCCAGTTATCTTAGTACAGTGGTCATTTAGAAATCTCTGTACCTGTCTGTACCTGTGACTGTATCTGTGACTGTATCTCCATTTATAGCTGTACCTATGACTGTATCTCCATTTATAGCTGTACCTGTGATTGTATTTCCATTTATAGCTGTACCTATGCTCACCCTCATTCCTTCAGTACATCCTTCACCCTAAGACTCCCTCTAGGACGCCCAAGGACTCCCTAAGACGCCCCAGGACTCTTTATGACGTCCCAGGACTCCCTAAGACGTCCGAGGACTCCCTAAGACGTCCAAGGACTCCCTAAGACGCCCCAGGACTCTTTATGACGTCCCAGGACTCCTTAAGACGCCCCAGGACTCCCTAAGACGCCCCAGGACTCCCTCTAGGACACCCC
This sequence comes from Homarus americanus, assembly GCF_018991925.1. Classification (NCBI taxonomy): domain Eukaryota; kingdom Metazoa; phylum Arthropoda; class Malacostraca; order Decapoda; family Nephropidae; genus Homarus; species Homarus americanus. The sequence goes on along the minus strand of NW_024723833.1, from coordinate 8,768,864 downwards.
AGGACTCCAACAACATCCTCCGCACATGAATAAGCCGTCTTTGGTCCCGCCCTCACCAGAGAGTCTCCCCTTGGCTCATTTTTCTTCCTCTTCTCTCTCTATTTTTCACCATCCCCCCAAAAAATCCTGTCAGTATCTTTTTTTTATCTGTGTGTGTCAATCTTGGTTCTATTCACTTGCTCTTTGTACACACACACACACACACACACACACACACACACACACACACACACACACACACATATGCTCTCCCACCCTCTCTTTGGCAATCATGAAACTAATATATGTACGTAAGAATGTGTGTGTGTGTGTGTGTGTGTTCCACCCCGATTCTTTAACACTCTAGACTCAAACATTCCTTCCTCTGAAATAATCCATTTATATCCATGGATAATTAACCCTCCCCATCCATTAAATCCACTAGTAATCCACACACCATCCACCCGGCCACACTTAATCAACAAAGTCATCCAGCCGACCAGTGTTGCCTTGCTTAAATTTAACCTAACCTCACTTAATTTAATATTAGCCTAACCTAACCTAACCTAACCTAACCTAACCTAACCAGTCTCTAATCCACAAAAACATCAACACTTGTATCCATTCCATTCCCGATGACTCAGCAGATCATCAGCCGGAATGGGAATAATGAAAGTAGGAATGGCGATTATGTGGAACGCAATTGGCGGTAATGCCGTCGGAATTGATGATAGGAATAGGCAAGCCTGAATGATGATAGGAATGGGAATGGCGGTAATAATGACCATGAGTGGGAATCGTTGTTATTTGACCAGCCATGACGAGAGTAGGAATGGGAATGGGAATAAGGTAAAGCCACTGTAAACGATTAAAAACAGTAATAATATGGCCAGGAAGGGTAATCATTTGGAGAGGGAGTGAGTGGGATTGGTGAGTGAGTGAGATTGGTGAGTGAGTGGGATTGGTGAGTGAGTGGGATTGGTGAGTGAGTGGGATTGGTGAACGAGTGGGATTGGTGAGTGAGTGGGATTGGTGAGTGAGTGGGAATAGTATATGAGAAAATGATAATGTTAACTAAATGAGAATAACAAAACAAACTTAGAATATTGTTAACTTTAGTATTAACTGTCATTTCTCTCTCTCTCTCTCTCTCTCTCTCTCTCTCTCTCTCTCTCTCTCTCTCTCTCTGCTGTAGTGTCCGACCTCTTCAGTTATCCGGTCCATCTACCTACCTAAATGAGCAGCATTCCTACTTTGTTTATTACCATTCCCAATAAATTAAGATCATTCCAACCTTGTTTATTGTGATTCCCAGTGAAATTAACAGCATTCCGACTCTGTTCATTGCTGTTAAAGTTGGCATTATTCCAATCTTTTTTTTCTCGCTGTTCCCCGGGGATTTTAACACAATTTTAACTTGTTAGTTTAGAATCAGACAGACAGACAGACCGACAGACAGATAGACAAACCGATACATAGATAGATAGATAGATAGATAGTTCAGTATAGTCCAGCCCCCTCACCACACGACCGGCCAATGCAAATATTACCAACACAGGAACAAAGCTTTTAACTCCTGTACTATCAACGACTAATATAATAACAACAATGATAGTAATAAAAGTATATAGACCTCAGCTGGGCAAGATTGGTAATACTGAAAGCCGGAATTTTGATACAGTGAACTCGAATGTCAATAAAATGAGTGGGAATACTTTTTTGGGTGGGAATACTTTTTTGGGGTGGGAATACTTTTTTGGGTGGGAATACGTTTTTGGGGTGGGAATACTTTTTTGGGTGGGAATACTTTTTTGGGGTGGGTTGGGAAAGTCATTAATTAAGTGACCAAGGATGAGTTATTGTTTGTGTTGCATTTCATTGTTTTACAAGTGAGGAAGATTGTGTGGAGTTAGTGTGTATGTGTGTGAGTGTGGGTTGGGTGTGTGTGTGTGGGTGTGGGTGTGGGTGTGTGTGTGGGTGTGGGTTGGTGTGTGTGTGTGTGTGTGTGTGTACAGTCGAGTAAAATGGATGTGTGGTGTATACAGGTCTCTCTCTCTCTCTCTCTCTCTCTCTCTCTCTCTCTCTCTCTCTCTCTCTCTCAATCATTTTAGGTAGAAAGAGACCTTAAACTTTGTACCCACCGTCCAGGCTGGTGTAGGAACAATGTAGGCCCGGTCGTGTGGAAAGAGCCAGGTCATTGAGAGACCTTTAAACTACCCCAAAACTTTAATCAAACACTTTATGAAACGGCGGTACTTGTGTTCGAGGGTCAGACTTTATTAAATTTATTTGTAGTTTAATAACGCGGTGTGTGTGTGTGTGTGTGTGTGTGTGTGTGTGTGTGTGTGTGTGTGTGTTTATCTCTTCTTTATACCATAGATCTTTTATAAATACTCTTAGTGACCCTAATTAATTTTTTTTATTCCAGGCTTAATTATTATTATTATCATCATCATCATCATCGTCATCATCGTCTATAGTTTCATTATAACACAAATTAACACCATTATTTCCCCAAACGGAGGATAGTTACAAGTATTACACCACCAGGATATTGGTTTTAAAGGTGCTCACTGTGTTACGTCGGTGTGGGCAGAGAAAGATGCACCATTAAATCGGGTCATTACCTCCTCCCGGCACCAGATACCACCAGGGTCTATAAGGTGTTTACAAAGTCCCTTGATATTCCGTGTTTACTCAGTCCCTCGTGATAGGTACAAGGTATGAGTAGGTAATACAGTGTGTTTTTTTTTCTACATGAAACTGTTTGTGTTTTAATTACAATGTTATAAATACACAAGAGGTTTACTGATAATAAAAACAATTATACAATGTTCTATTACACACACACACACACACACACACACGACAGAACGACTTAATCCAGGTCTACGCTACAGGAAAACAACACAACACAACACAACACAACACAACACAACACAACACAACACAACACAACACAACACATCACAACACAATAAATTCTCACGTCAGAAGAGCCAGTGGCCAAGTTTAAGTCGTGACATTAAAGGGACCAAGTACGACCTTTTCTGGTATTCGGACTGGGCGAGGCTGGCGAGCTTCTCCTCCAACCACCACCTCCCCTCCTGATCAATCTGGTGTGTGTGTGTGTGTGTGTGTGTGTGTGTGTGTGTGTGTGTGTGTGTGTGTGTGTCTATAGCTAATCCCAAGTGTTTGTAGTAAGATTAGGTGCCTGCTATATCCTTGTCTGTCTGTCTGTCTGTCTGTCTGTCTCCTACTGCCTGTCTGTCTGTCTGTCTCTCCTGTCTGTCTGTCTGTCTGTCTGTCTGTCTGTCTCTCTGTCTGTCTGTATGTCTGTCTTTATTTTCTGTTCTTTCTCAATTCAAGTCTACCCCCCTCCCTTCTTTCCTGCCTGGCACTCCCCTCTCTCTCTCTCTCCCTCCCTTTCCCTCTCTCTCTCTCTCCCTTCCTCCCACTCCACCAGTTAGACCACAGTGCCTTACCTCGGGACTTGAGGCTACAGTCATGGACAGATTAAGATAAATGACTGAATGTGACTGTGTGGGAAGGGACTTAAGTGGGAGGGGGAGAATGGGCGTGTGGGAGGGTGAGATTGGGCGTGTGGGAGGGGTCAGAATGGGCGTGTGGGAGGGGTCAGAATGAGCGTGAGAGGGAAGGATGGTCAGGAATTAAAGTGTGAGGAGGAGGAGGAGAATGTGTTAAGGAGAAGGTGCGTAGGAGGGAAGGAATGTGCGTAGGATGGATGATGGAGGCGAAGTGGAAAGGATGGGAGGAGAGTGGAGGTGAGAGAGGATAGGAGAGTCAGTGGGTGGATAGGAGGGGAGGAAATTTGATGGATGAGTGGAGTAGGAGGATGAGAGAAAGGAAAGAAGGGAGGAAAGTGGATGAGAAGGAGGAGGGTAAGGAAGAGAGGAAAGAAGATGAAATGGAAACACTAAATAGATAAAGAAGAACAAGTAGAGAACAGAGGAGAAGGGGAAAGAGGTGAAGAGGTCTCAGTAGAAAGCGAAACGAAAACAAAGACGAATAAGAGGGGAAGGAGAACAGGAGGAGGAGGAAGAAAGAGAAGAAAACGAAGATGAGGAGAATGAAGAGGTGGACAAAGGACGATACAAAACAGAGAAGAGGGGAAAGCATAAGGAAAGTTGATCAAGTAAACAGAATGACGATCATAATAAGAAAATAAACACATTGGGAGAACAAAGAGAGACTAAATTTCAACTGCAACAATGAAAAGTGAGATATAAGACTCTCTCTCTCTCTGTCTCTCTCTCTCTTTTCTATCCACAATATCCTCCGTCTCCTTCCTAACTCTCTCCTATCCATCTATTCTCATCCTTATACTTACTATCTCATTTCTCTTCTTTCCTCCTCTTATGCTCTTATTCACTGTCAAACATCTTGCTTCTCTCCTCCCTCCTTTCCCCCCTCCTTTCCTTCTCTCCTTATTCTTGTCTTCGCTTTATAATATATTTTCGTCTTGTCTTGTGTTCCATCTTTCCATTGTTTAATTTATTCTGTGTACTAATCGTTTATTCTCCCTCTATTCGCCAATTCTCTTCCTTATCTGTCTTTCTTTTTTCTTCTATCCCTCTTTCTCATAATTACTGTCTATATTCTTTAACTTTTCCTCCGTTCAATCGTGAATTACCCCGTCTCTCTCTCTCTCTCTCTCTCTCTCTCTCTCTCTTTGTATTCACCCGTCTTTCCATCCCTAATATTTTACAATGAGTCTGATTAACCCTCAATCTTCCTTCTCAGTCTAAAACACACACACACACACACACACACATTTTCCTTTCCCAAGACAGACAGAAAACATACAGAAATAGACAGACAGACAGACAGACAGCCACCACCCCACAACAGCAGTAAAACAACACAGACTAAGCCGACCTCAAAACACCTCCTCGCCCCCGACCAAAATACCAAGAGCTGTATAAAGGCTGCTGGCAATACCTCCTTTCCTTCTTTTTTTTTCCACGCGCTTTACTGCCACTCCCTCAGGCGTTCTTGAGGCCGTCTTGTGGTATTCAAATGTTGGTGTCACTACAAAGGAGGAGGAGGAGGGTGGGGTGGGGTGGGGTGGGGTGGGGTGGGGTAGGAGAGGTAAGGTGAGGTGAGAGGTAAGGTGAGACAAGAGGTTGGGGAGGTAAGGTGCGAGGTTGGGGAGGGTGATCCGAGAGCATCCCCACCCCCTCTCCTCACAAGGTAAAAAAAAAATATATGAAGGGTTTCAACTCCATTGTTTCTTATAGTATTTAATGGGATTCAAGTCTTTGTGTAGCAGTAAAGAACATATAAACCCCCTTTCTCTTCACATTAAAATGGGATTCAACCCTTTTTAAGTAGTATATGGGGATCCAACCATCTTCTCGTATTATTAAATGGGATTCAACCCTTTTCTCGCAATATTAAACCCCTTCTCTCTTAGCATATAAGGGGATCAAACACCTTTTAACTGATGTTTTAGAAGAGAACTTTCTACCGTTAAGTCAAAGGGGATCTAAAGCCTTTCCCTCGTCAATTATGCTGATCCATTCCATTTTCACATAACCAATAAATGAGAATCCATCCTCTATCCTCCTAAGACGAGAAGGGATCCAATACCTTTTTCTCTCATTACCTACATCAAAGGATCCAACTCATTCTTCCCCTAAATTAAAGGGATGCAACTCATTCTTCCTTAAGTCAAAAGAATTCCAAAATCATTTTCCCCCAAATCAAAATAATCTAACGCCCTTTTCCCTTACACGAAAGGAATCCAACTCTATTTTCTCAATACAAAAGAGATCCAAGTACCTTTTCCCTTAAATGAAAAGGACTTCCAACCCCTTTCCGATCCGCCAAAGAAAAAAAGAATCCCACCCACTTAATCTTTAGATAACTGGCACTCTCGTACTAATGAGAGAAGGGGGAAAGAGAGTAGGGGGAGGGGCACAGGGAGAGGGAGAGGGTGAGGGAGAGAGTGGGACAGGAGTGTGGTGGCGCCTCCCCTCCCCCCTTGCTCAGTGCCAGATAATTACACCTAATTAACCTGGGGTCATCAAAGGCAGGGTTGGCAGGTGGTGGAGATGGACCTGTGCCACTAAAGGGAGGTAGAGTAAGTAGCATTAAGTGGCGGCTGTCATCTAAGTGAAGTTGGGTAGTGGTTTACGAGTCAAATTGGATAGTGGCTTATGAGTCATGAGGGGTAGTGGCACTGAAGGAAGGTAGCGAGGGAAATACAATAGTAGTAGTAGTAGTAGTAGTAGTAGTAGTAGTAGTAGTAGTAGTATGAAATTATTGTAGTAGTAGTAGTAGTAGTAGTAGTAGTAGTAGTAGTAGTAGTAGTAGTAGTAGTAGTAGAGGGTAGCCTCAGTTAGACACTTGACTATGGAAGGCCTAGGGTCTAGCGCCCGCCATTAGGGTTCGGTCATTACCGCCAAAGGAGACATAAATAAGCACATAAGGTAATAACGGGACGGGTAACGAAGGAGGGGAGGAGAGGAAGGGGTTAATAAACACACTAATAATGAACTTGATGTAAATAGCAATAAATATAGATAAAATTTAATAGATATCAGACGAGATGGATTAAAGAAACAGTTAAATGGATAAAATAATTAATGTATGATAATGATGATGATGATGATAATGATGATGATGATGATAATGATGATGATGATGGTGAAAAGAAAGAAATATCCAAGAGGGAAGAAAGGCCCCAATTCTGACTGGTCATCACTTCACCTCTTAGTTTAATCACGACTTCACTGACACCCCCCCATCACGACCCCCCATGACGACCCTCATCACTTTGACCTGGATTTAGAGCTTCTGTTTACCTGTTCAGTCAGCTAATACGACCAGACGCCCCACGACCCATGATATAATTCTCAAACGACCACAGACGACTCCAGTTCACACACTCTCGAAGAAGTAGTAATACATACGACTCAAACAACCACCACATTACAGCACTACGACCTTCAAACGGCCACACCCCACTCCTACGACCCTCACATGATCTTGAGACAAACAACACACTACTACGACTCTTTAACGACCTAGACGACCACCACACTAAACCCCTACGACTCTTAATCAACAGCAGACGACCACTACACCTCCTACGACTCTCAACCAAAACGAAACGACCAAACATATAATTCCTCTTAACTGCAATGAGAAAAAACCCCCAGGAAAACACGAAAAAAAAAATACCGCAAAGGGAAAAAAATATATATATATAACCACCTCACACTCTTACTACCTCCAACGACCACATTAAACTACCGTCCAGCCAGCCAACAAGACCAAACTGACATCATGAATTAAGACTAACGACCATAATAATAGAGATCACATCATTTTCCTAACCAGTTGTCTGGCCAGCTACCATCATCATCTTCTACCACCATTAACAACTACTATCACCACCCACCCATCCACCCTGAGTTTCTCCACCTCTATCACTACCACCACCACCTCCATCACCAACCACCACCACCACCACTACACCACCACCATTTAGAATGAAGGAGAGGAGATGAGGAGAGCGCCGTCAGCTGCCCCCCCCTCCTCCTCCTTCTCCTCCTCTCCTCTCCAGCTTATCTCGCATAGTGCCTCTTCCTCTTCTTCCTCCTCCTCTTCCTCCCACACACCATCATATAAACCAATACTTATCAGCTTATCTTCAAGACGCAGGAGTTACGCGTCCGCTAACTTGTATATTAAAACACCCCCCTCCCTCCTCCAGGACCTGACAGCCTACAACCCTCCTCCAGACTGACCAACAGTTTATACAAGAGGGGAAAGTTCTCTAAATATATATTTTTTTGTGATAATTTGCGGAGGAACATTTTGGGAGGGAAAATTTATTGAAATACATTTGTGATATATTGAGCATTCGGGGAGGGGAGAATTTTTAATACATTTCTATTAAAAATGACTGAAAATTCTCTTGGGGAAATTTTGAGAGGTAAAATTATGAAACAGTTTAATACCTTATATGTTTTCTCTTTATTTGTTTTTATTTTGGAAGGGATACGTTCTTAAAACGCATTTGAGTAAATATTAATGAATATTTGTACTGGGAAACTTTTTTTCAATAATAATCTACAAAATTGTTGCCTAACGCAGAAATATTGAAGCAGTCCTGCAATAATTTACCAAGAATATTACGTAAAAAGAAAAATTCCTTGTGCTGACGACAAAAGAATATTGTTAAAGCCTTTGTGAAATAATCCCCTAAGAAACATATTGTACACAGGAAGACTTTTAACAAGACATTTATCTAACAGTTGGTTCAGGTTTTATACATCAATGAGGGCATCTGGTTCCTGCGAGGGGGGGGGGGAACTCTTAAGGCATTTAGTTCAAAGGACACAGGTGAGAGTTGTACCTGACACACACGTAGTACTTTATTAAAACACCTTCACTAAAAAGAGGCTATTCACTGTAGTCCCCACGATAATACAATTACTTTTTCCCCCTGGGGCGTGCGTTCATGTCACGATGTTATGAAAGACATCTTTTGCCTTTAAGAGAACATTAACTAAATTCTCTCCTCAAATGGCTGAACACGGTGGGTAGACGCGAGCCTCACTTGTTTATAATGGCGTCACACATCATGGCGCGGTCCAGCTGAAGCTCCACAAATAGGTATTGATGTGCAAATTGGAAGAGAGAGAGAGAGTGTAGAGCAACACCCACCTTACAAAGTCAATATTTCCCTTACATTACCCGCCGCTGTCAGCTGGGCACGGCAAAGGCTCCCAGACTCTCAGAGGTTCGTAAGTTAAACTGTCCCTCGCCTGGGGGGTGTGCGAGTACCCAGCTGGTTCTCTAGAGCTGCAACACAAGAGATGGCACCAAATATACCCTGAGACTGTACCGTATCTTCACCATCCAGCTGGTTCTCTCCTGAAGCACAAAGATGGCGGCGAATATACCCCTTGACTGTACTATGTCATTACCGTAGCTATGGGAAATTTAAGACACCTTTCCTCAATCCGAATTTGTAGAAAAATAAAGTAACGCAAGAAATTTCTGAGAAACAGGGCGTAGAACGTATCTTGTTATAAAGCTGTTAGGGTAATTGACTTAGGCAGCGCGTGATGTTGTAGTCGAAAGTAATTAAACACTATAATTAAGACAGGTATGGCAGATACATTAATTAGTACTACTTAGAATAATGCCACTGTTGCCCCTAAAAAAAATGAAACGCGTATCACAGCGAGTACATATACTATACAACATATTGTGTACATATAGGTCGTATGATTTATATGCACGAAAAGATTTACAACTATGTGTACTTTTTGTTCCCGGGGCAACAGCAGGGCCACCACACACCCGTACAGGCAGCAGCCCCACAAACCTGCTGCCCCCTTCCCGCCCCCACCTACCTCTATCCTGTCAGGTAGAGTCCTCCTCTAAATTAATTTTCACCAGTAAGATCACAGCTTCTTCCTGCTCTTCCTCCCCCTCACTCCCTCGCCCTACTCCTTCAAGGTATCTTCTTGCAAAAACAACAATGATCCTTCCCTCCCACTCCCTTCCTCCTTCAGGGAATCTCACTGAAAATACAACGTCCCTCCCTCCCTCTCCCTCCAAAAACACCACCACTGAAAACACAGGATCAAGTCTTCTATCTGGAGAGTCAACCCCCACACCTAACACCCTGTACCACACTCTACCACACTCTACTTACCTCATCTACTAAAACAACTAGTGTAAAAATTAAAAATCCCAATATAAACTTGTCTTTTTATATGGGCAATTTACGGACAATTTACTATGGGGAAAAATTACCGTACAGGGAAAAATATGCATCATTAAACTTATATTTCCAAACAGGTGTAAAATTGGGTCAAAATTTCCCCCAAGAGATAAATTTACCTGTGATTAAAATTTCCCGGACAAAATAATTCACCCCTTTTATTATCTCCACAAGTACAAACTTATGGAGGAGAAAATAAACAAAAACAAAAACAAAAACAACTTATGTAAATTCATCAACACAAATAAAAAGAAAAGAAAAAGAAAAATCTAAAATATATGCCAAAAAAAAACAAATAATAAGTAAATATAAAAATAGACAAAACTCGAGGAATATATTCGTGTGTGAGTTTTTGTTTTTTAATTCGGTTTAAAAAAGGTAAGGATATTCACCCCCTCCCACTCCCCCTCACTCCCCACCCGACCCTCACTCCCCATTCCACCTCCCTACTCCCCACCTCCTCTCCTCTACTCTGGCGGCTTTTATGTAAATATATTCCAGCTGTCATGGGAAAAGGACAGCCGGGTGCTTTTTTTTTCATATTTTTTCACCCTCCAGAGACTTGTTCCGGGTCGCGGGTGGGGAACTTACATCCTAAAAACAGGATTGGTGGCGAGAGAGAGAGGGCATCACTTCTAACCAATCACGAACCAGAATCTACAGCTCTTCTAGAACCTCAACCAATCATATTTTAGAGAGGAGATTATATCCAACTAATCCCGTTCTTCAAGTGGCTTTTTTAATCCAGAACTTCCACCAATCGCGTTTTTTAGAACGTGCCTCCTAAAATAGCATTGGTAGAGAAGATGACCACTCAGAACCAATCATGTTTTTAGATATTGTGTCCTCAAAGGTGATTGGTGGAGAGGGATCAAACCTCATCACCAATTACGTTTGAGAATCTTATTTGTTCTTCTCTCCATCATAGTTCTATCCTCTCACTGCCTCTCCTTCCTCCCTTGCATGCCTCTCATTCCTCTGTGTGTGTGTGTTACTCCAAAAGGTCATTTAGTCTGGGACCTCACCACACACAAAGCGGTTAAATACAGAAGCACCGCTGGGAGTCACAGGCGGGGGACTCAAAGGCTTACATCAAACACATCTCCCCACAACACCACAAAATCAGTGATCAAAAATAAATAAAATAAATCCCATTAACACCCAACTCACCCCTTAAACCTCTCGTATCATCAACCATAAATAAAATAATACAAATCCATACGATACTTTGTGAAAAAAAACCGAACGATAAAGATTTGAGTCTGTAGAATACAGGGCTTGGCTGGGCGGCACACTAGCGGAGGAGAGTTACAGTTATATTCCTATATCATATTCTGTAACGCTCACATTGAAACCTGGGTAATACAGGTTGATTTCTCTGTCCAAAATACTTCCCTACTACGTTGACAATCCACTTTCTATAACACTCATACACGAAGACAATTACACACACACACACACACTCACACACACACACACACTTTATTAATGTTTACCAGTAATGCAAATGTCGCTTCTACATTTTCAGACACACTTTATTAATGGTGCCCAGTAATGTATGTATCGCGAGGCACGGAAAGGCAGAGAGGGAGACAAGAGGGGGAGGGGGGGTAGGGAGGTGGTCGGCACACATCAACGTTGTATTTCATAGCATGCAAATAGAGGCGGGCGAGAGCTTGTCCTATGAATATTAACAATGTCAAACTTATTCCCAACAACATAATTGTGTCCCTAACATTTGGCACTGATATGAAGGCAAGAAGAGTGTGTATGTGTGTGTGTGTGTGTGTGTGTGTGATTTATATGCATTTGAGGCAGCATAAGAGTACGTGCGTTTTTGTGTACGTAATACCTGCGTCTCCGTGAACATACGTGCGTTATGTCCCTGTAAGTATGTGTACTGTAGGTATATATGTAAGTCCGCTCACACGCGTGTCTGAACGTGCGCGGAAAATGTAAATCCGAACCAAAACTCGCCTCCACATTTCGACGTCCTACAAAAGAATGCGATATATGAGAAGTCCCTCGCGTCAGCACCGGACTAGAATGTGTGAGCGTGTTTGTGTACGCCCTCCCCACCCCCCGGCCACGCGCATAGTATTGTATGGCAAGGAGGAACGTGTGCGTGACCATGACCGTATTATGAAGCTTGTGTCAACGAGTGCGTAGCCATAAGCGAATTCTTAAACAATAAACCAAACATTGCGTTGACCCCGTTAGACACTGCGTCTGTTGGTTGAGAACGATACACAACGCCTATTGTAAGCTAAACCCGACAGACGACGCCTACCGTTTTAAGCCCGACAGGCGAGGCTCACATGAGTGCTCTGAGCCCGTGTAAACATGATAATTAAAAGCCATCATCTATCTGCTCAGTAAACAACGACAAAGCTGCTTTTATCATTACGAATACACAATGTTGAACACACAGCGCTTCATGACCTCATTGTCGCCTGTGTACGACGACACTTTTGGATAAGTTTTTACACTATATCTCTTATCTACTGTAAGTATTTTAGAGGCATAGTAATTATAATCTAGGACTTAAAAACATATACACACACACACACACACACTGACACACAGACTCCTGAATACACAATATCTCTCTCTCTCTCTCTCTCTCTCTCTCTCTCTCTCTCTCTCTCTCTCTCACACACCTGTTCCCGGGGCTGACAGTAAAGGACCTACACTTGGCTGCCATAAAACACCCAGGTCTCATCTTGGTGCTTTGCTGACCCGCTTGTGAAGGTAAAAATAAACAAAAATAAACTCTCTCCCATTACAATTTCAACCACGGCCCCTTGGTTACACTCTTCAAGATCAAAAGCTCAGACAGAAAACACGATTACATCTTTCTCATCTCCCGTTTTGATCTTTAAGACTCTTCCACCATCTCCAGAGATTAAAATTTCATGAAGTTGAAGCGACACGATTTACGGAATTAAAATCTATTTACCCCCTCCCCCATGCGAGAAAAAATTATCCCAGAAAGATATTCTCCCACGGTAATCGCCTTATATCAGCGCTGTCAGTTTAGATATGCAAGCACAGCGGGCGTCTCAAGGATCGATACTCAGAGTCTTTATGGCGAGGCAATGATGGAGGAAGCAAACATTATGATAAAAAACGCTGCTTAAAAGACCACAGTGTAACTTACGTAGCACAGCATGGTGGTGGTGAGGACAGCCTCTGACAACAGCAGCAGCAGAAGGGACACGTCGTGGGTGAGGCTCCTGCCAGCCAGATCCCCAGCACGGGGGAGGAGGTGTCCTACACTTAAGCTCCTCGGTGAGTCGGATTCCAGACCTCCGAGGACGGGCAGGAGGTTTCCCCGAGTTATATTCCTCGGGGAGTAGGACCCCGGGGCCCCTACACCGTCAGTGAGGTGGAGCAGAAGGCGGGGAGGGGCTGAGGCTGCTCCCCCGGGGATGGAGAGGGACAGTGGGGCCGGAGTTTGGGCTCCACTGCTGGGGTCGAGGCCGCTACTGTCCTGAACCCACGGCGTCATATTTGGCCACCTTCAGGCTGGGAACCCCGCAGCCTGACGGTGCCACTACACACACAGGTCGCTGCTGGGGGTCGCATAGAGCTTGTTCAGACGCTCTACTCACTACGACTAGCCAGGCGAGCTTTTCTCACAACCTCCACACCATACACTTTGATTCCGCCTCGAGACTATCACAAATAAATGTCCTCTTACTACCACTAAAAATCTTTATTTATTTTACTTTCCTTTCAAAAGTAAATTTTATTCTTCTACTATATGTGCTAAACTATTTTTATCACACAAAAATAATTTTTCCACACTCTTAACTAAATAATACACTTTTGGGTCGCAAAAAAAAAATCTTTATATCTTTTCAAAGTTATAATGTTGACAAAATTTATGTATCAGTATTTCTTAACTTATTATAAGAGACCGTCCTGTGAGACTCTCGGACGGGAGGCCATATTGTTATCTCTTATCAGCACTAATCTGTTGTGTAGAGGAGAGATGGTTAGTGGCAGTCAGTGTACAGACATACGACCACCTGTAAGACCTGAGCTGCGACCAGGCGAAACTTACGTCCATCAATAAACACTGAAGTGACCTTACACACAGACCAACACTGTACGTGTAAACCAGGAGGAGACTTAAGTAACTAATGTCAGTTCTTCTACGGGAGGCAGCCACAGTTGTGGGTGTCACGATTATGAGGGAGAACCATTACTTACAGTTATAGTCCAGCCCGAACCCCCCAAAACCCAGTCCGAACCCGATATAAATCCAGTCCAAACCCGATATAAATCCAGTCCAAACCCGATATAAATCCAGTCCAAACCCGATATAAATCCAGTCCAAACCCGATATAAATCCAGTCCAAACCCGATATAAATCCAGTCCAAACCCGATATAAATCCAGTCCAAACCCGATATAAATCCAGTCCAAACCCGATATAAATCCAGTCCAAACCCGATATAAATCCAGTCTGTACCAAAGACAGCCCAGACAGGACCAGAAACTAGCGAGGCGGCGTTTATCAGTACACGCTGGCCAGCCATGACTCACCCCCCCCCCACACACACACGAAGCCTTCCTCTTTATATATAATTATTAATGATGTCAACTATGATGGCGTAAAACTCTCCTGGACGGGTAGTAGACTTTGAAGTTAATTCCAAATGCATTTAATTTTAACCCACCACTCCCCCCCCTCTCCCTCCCATCCTTTCTCCACCATCATCACTGTTTTCCTCTGTTCCAACCATCATCATCAGTGTTATTATCTCTGTCATAACCCACAATCATAATCTCATTCTATTTTTGAGAAGACCCTATACTAGAGAAACACAATTCTTTTTTACTGAGTTATATACTTCATATTAACGGTAGTTTGACTTTTATTAAATTAACAGAAAAAAAGAGAAAGCTTTAACACAACAAAACAAACATTTGGCAAATATTTTTTCTGACTGACACACACACACACACACACACACACACACACACACACACACACACACACACACACACACACACACACACACACACACACACACACACACACACACACACACACACACATCAAGATGAATAATTAATCTATGCATAAAAATCCTCTTAATTATGATAAAATGAAAAAAAATCTTCCATCAAGATGAATAATTAAAAAACTCTATTTTACTTAAACTCTTCATCTATAAGCAAAGAAAATTGTTTTAAAAATCCACCTCTTACTTTAATTATGATAAAAAAGGTGAAATAAAAATTCATACAGTTTTTGGCCTCAAGTCGAGATGAAGGATAATGTTGAACTTAAAATTCTCTTCCTTGTCGAGAGTCACACACACACACACACACACACACACACACACACACACACACACACACTTATATCTTGGATAGACAATTAATATATAATTCTGAGTTAGTTGATTCATAATTAAATTTACCAAATAACTGGAAAGATAAATCAGTTATGTCCTTTAGTTGGGTAATTAATTTATTGATTGGCGATAAATGATTGGATTAAAACCATAAATTAAGTGATTAATTATTTGGACAGATTATTAATTTGATAAGTCAGCCGTAGGAGAGATAAATGGCGTTAAAAATGGGTGAAAATAATTATTATACTGAATAAAAATAACTTCTGGTTTATCTACATTTTTTTTGTCAAATTTTCTTTGTAGAGGAGAAGAAGGGAAGAGGGGAGATGAAAAGAGGACGAGAAGGGAAGTGCAGGCGATGTGAGAGGGAGAAGGAGAGGGGTGGGTAGGGGAGAGGAGGAGAGGAAGAGGAGGAGAGAGCGAGTAGGGGAGAGGAGGGTAGGGAAGGGGATGGGAAAGGAGAGGGAGGGAGAGGAAGGGAAGGAGAGGAGGGTAGGGAAGGGGAATCGTTGAGAAAGAAAAGAACTAGTTGCTGATTGGGCAAAATATCTTATCGGTACATTCCATCCACCAATAGTAAGCCAGACTGTGGAGCGTCAACTTATACACAGAATAAACAAAAACACAAGGCTGCAGGTTATGGTATAGGCCCTTTACTGATAAACCTTAATTTCTAAAGTCATTCCCTAAGATAACGAAAGATAACGACACTGCTGGTTGGGACAACAGGACAGCGAGCCAGGGAGTGAAACTGGACGCTGATAAAGATCTTGTTTACATGAGTCACTATAAAGGAGTTTGTGCTGCCGTGGTATTAAAGGTTAACGAGGTTATTTGTGTTAACGAGGTTATCTGTGTTGACGGCTGTGTGTTGTGGACCTGTGTTGACGGTTGTGTTGTACTCAGGTATTGCAGTGAGGATGCTGCAATCATTACCTGACTTACATTGTGCCTACCTCATACCACTGTATACCTGGCCACCCAACCATAACACTACACCTGGCCACCCACCCATAACACTACACCTGGTCACCCACCCATAACACTACACCTGGTCACCCACCCATAACACTACACCTGGTCACCCACCCATAACACTACCCTGGTCCACCCACCCATAACACTACACCTGGTCACACCCACCCATACCCACACCTGGTCACCCACCCATATACACCTACACACACCTGGTCCCACCCATAACACTACACCTGGCTGACCCACCCACACCCGACATGCCTGAGCACCCATGCAAATTTGTTATTAATATGCTCGGCGAAAAACGGCCTAATCTGATTCGCGATTCTTTGGAGAGAATAGAAGAGGGGAGGGAGGGAGGGGTGGGGAGGGAGGGAGGGGGTAGGGGAGAAAGGAGGGGGGAGGAGGTGTGGGTTAAGGAGGATAAATGAAGAAAATACAATAATTGAGAGAGAGAGAGAGAGAGAGAGAGAATATTGCAAGAGCGAGAGAGAATACTGCAAGAGCGGGTGAGTGAGAGGAAGGGAAGGGGAGAGATGGAAAGGAACATGTTCGTCAGATAAAGTGACGAGATAGGAAGAGGGAGAAGAAGGATGAGGATGAAGGAGAAAGAAGAAGAGGAGGAAGACGTTGTGTGATGGGGGAGAGGATGATTAAAAGGACAAAAAAAAGAGGAAGAGGAATAGGCAAAACGATTAAGAGAGGGGGATGAACAAAAGAGGAAAGAAGAGGAAGAAAGAGGAAGAGGGGGGAGAGGAAGAGGAGGATGAAGGAGAAAGAAGAAGAGGAGGAAGACGTTGTGTGATGGGGGAGAGGATGATTAAAAGGACAAAAAAAAGAGGAAGAGGAATAGGCAAAACGATTAAGAGAGGGGGATGAACAAAAGAGGAAAGAAGAGGAAGAAAGAGGAAGAGGGGGGAGAGGAAGAGGAGAGAGAGGAAGAGGAGGGAGAGGAGCATAAGCGTCTGGTAATAATTTTGGTAATTTCCCCTAACGAATCTTAAACTTTCTGATTTTTGATAGAATAATTATGTGACTTTTTACTGTATTCAACTTAAACTAGGACACACAGAGAGAGAGAGAATTTGTATTTCTTCAATGTAAATTACTGAAGACTTTTACATTACTTATTTAAACACTTATGGAAATTACGCCTTGCATTAAATAATCTCTCTCTCTCTCTCTCTCATAATTATACATATTCAAAAAAATTTAATAAGTAAAGCAACTCTAGGCGACACACACAAAAAACCCAGTTAACAAGGTCAAAGGTCATGAGGTCATTAGCTTAATGAGGCTGGGAGTCATCAGGGCAGGAGGTCACATCCCCGGGGACCACCAGAAGCTGCAGCTCAGGGTCATTATGTAAGGTATATGGCGCCGAGGAGCGTACAGTCTGGTCCTCAGTTCAGTAATTATAGCCCTTGGGTATGGTCATAAGGTGGAGGCAATGGGAGGGAGGGGAGAGTTCACTAGGTCAGAGGTCATGGGTAATGGAAGGTGGGGTGAGGTCACTAGGTCAGAGGTCGTGGGTAATGGAAGGTTGGGTGAGGTCACTAGGTCGGAGGTCATTGTTAATGGAATGTGGGGTGAGGTCACTAGGTCAGAGGTCATGGGTAATGGAAGGTTGGGTGAGGCCACTAGGTCAGAGGTCATTGTTAATGGAATGTGGGGTGAGGTCACTAGGTCAGAGGTCGTGGTTAATGGAATAGGGGTTGAGGTCACTAGGTCAGAGGTCATGGGTCAATTTATATTCAACCATTAGATGAATTAACATTAAAATAATAACTGCATGAAATAAACTACAATGTATAGTATATATATATATATATATATATATATATATATATATATATATATATATATATATATATATATATATATATATATATATATCAGGTGCTTAAAAGAGAGCCCAGGTTCTCAACTGGCTCAGCCATGTTAATATTGTTATTATCATCCACTCTGTATCTGTGTTTTTCTGGCTAAATAAACTGTTTCAATTCAATTCAATAAAATAATGGATAAGGTAAGGTAAGGTAAGGTAAGGTAAGGCAAGGTAACCTAACCTAACTAAAATCCCTAAAAGGAAATAAACTGAGGGAAAATTATGCCTGGCGTCGTCAATTCACGTCGAGGGTAACTAGAGTGGATCAAGGACCCTGGAATATTGCCCTGAAAGCTTCATGTGTATTCCCTTTGCAACTTTGCACACTCAGTTGCTTCTCCAGTGAGGCTTGATGCTCTGGGCCCCTTCCCTCGCTCACTCTCAAGCTTAGTTTGTCTTACCTACGCAACATCACTCAATGAATCACTCACTCACTCACTCATTCACTCACTCACTCACTCACTCACTCACTCACTCACTCCAGCAGAAGTTATTGATGTATTGAAGACTTTATTTATCAACTACACAACCTTGATATCTTTCTAAATCCCTTCATATAATTTTTGTTTAAGACACGTTACATGACTAGAGTGTTGCAGGCAGCGACTCTCCCACTCAAAGGACAAACGTGAAAAGACCGGCCAACAAAGACGAAGAAATAGTAAACAGAAGATAAAGAAGACTGGACAACAAAGATAAGGAAGTAGTAGAGAGTAGATAAAAGAGATAAACAAGAAAGAAGAAGAAATGGTAGATAACAAAAAAAAGTTTACCAAGATATGACAAAATTACAGATAAATGAGAATCACAACTTCTGAATTTATGAGGTTAATTTGACAACATACTCCTCCTCTCTTCCTCTTCCTCCTTCCGTCCATTCCACCACCTCTCCCACCCCCGTTCCTCTTCCTCCCTCCATCCTTTCCACAGGTAAGAATAACATATGTTTACCAGACAGGTGTTGACACGGACCAGACGCAAGGACAATACGTTCAAAATTACCCCTTCGATGACACACGTTTCTGATACAGTTATATTAGAGTAAATAAACTCAGGCAACAAACTGCATTTTAGTGTCAGTGAAGTAAAAAAAAAATTGAGGACTGTTCATTTTTATACCTTGAATGACCTTGGCTGAGGTATATTGACATTCTCCCCTCACATCTATTCATCATTCACGACATCTTCATTGACACGAGGGGAGGGAGGGAGTCGAGGAGGGGTTGAAGTGAACTGCAGTATATCACATCATGCAACGAGGACTCTACCATAGTACAAAGCTAATATATAATTGCATGGCGGTGTTGGTTCACAGCTTCTCACTCCACGGTAGACTTCGTTCATCAATGCACAAAAACAACAACATCAATAATAATAATAATAATAATAATAATAAAAATAAAAGCTTCTCCCAGCAACATCATTCTATTCCCTGCAACATTAATAAACTATCAAAAACCCATTAACATTGAATCACTTAATTAACTACGTACGTGTGTGTGTGTGTGCGTGTGTGTGTGCCTAAGAACACTGTGGGCGACCAAACACATTGCCAACACCACACAGGCACAAAACACTTGAGACGTGACAAACACACAGGCCCGGGAGTGTCGCGTTAGCCCTGCCCTTGAAAACACAGTTCCTCCCTCCCTCCCTCCCTCTCTCACATGATCTAGAAAACTCCTCAAAACAATACAATTCTTCTTGCACTTGACGACGAATAAAAATAAAGAAAAGAAACAATAAAGATTAAGAAAGATTGAGGGGAAAAAAAATGAATTGTCGACCTAATAGCCCAGCCATTCAGCGTCGAGATTGGAAAAATGATCATGTAAATGTCTCACATTATACGGCCGCTGAATGGCTGGTCTCGTCGCCCCCAGCCAATCAGGGTGCTCGTATGTTTCACGTCATTACCGCACCTCCTCCTCCTCCTCTCCTCTCTCCGACCATTCTCCCTCCTTCCTCCCTCACTTTTCCTTTCCACTACCTCCTTCCATTCCTTCCAACTACCTCTCCCACCCTCCTCTACCTCCCTCCACCTCTCCCTCTCTCCCCCCCTTTCACCACCTCTCCCTCCCTCCTCTCCTCTACCTCCCTCCATCCCTTCCACCACCTCACCCTCTCTCTTCCTCCCCCCCTTCCACCACCTCTCCCTCCCCCCTCCTACCACCATCGTCCCTGAGAATGTGGGGTTGGCCGATCACCAGATGCGTTATGGTCGAAAATCACACCTTGTCATCAACGCCATTTAGCCTTTAAACGGCCGTCTCATGGGGGCCGTTCTTGACTTTTGGACAGCCAGGGAACGATATCAATATTTTATTACTTCCTCTCTCTCCCTGTCGGCGCGAAACGGCAGAATCAATAACGACCAAACGAGGAGCAATAAGGAGATGGTACAGTAGTCGACCCTGTCCACACGCTCACTGCCACCCGCCCGCCCTCCACCTGTAATTATACCTCGCTCCTGATTGGCTGTCAGGTATTTACTGGCCCCTCCCACCTCATACCATTGTTTACTTTATGTTTATTGTTATTGTCAGTATTATACGAGAGAGAGAGAGAGAGAGAGAGAGAGAGAGAGTCACTCGCCCTATACCCACCTTTTTCTGCCTGTTAATTAGTTCATTATCTGTCCTCCTCCTCCTCGTTTATTACTGCCTTTAACTCTCATCAATCATAAATTTTTTCCCCTATTCTTAACACTCAATCATTCGTGTGTGTGTGTATGTGTGTATGTGTGTGTGTGTGTGTATGTGTGTGTGTGTGTGTGTGTGTGTGTGTGTGTAGATGTAGGTGCGTGAGTGAACGTACCTGATATCCCCACCCCAGTTTCCTTACCCAATTCCCCTCATTATCCCTTCCCCTATCTAACCCCCTCACCTCCCCTGCCTCCTCACTCACCCCCAGGACGTCACAACAAGACAACAAAGCTGGCCCCTCCCCGCCCTCCCCCTCTAAAGTCAGACAGACGTAGTGGCACCGAAAGATAAATCTCTTCCTTCCCGATACTAATGTCAGTGGATGGAGAGGGGGGGGGGTGTGTCTCTGTGGCTTCTTTATTTATTTATTTATTTATTTATCTGTCTTCCTATCTCCCTTTTCATCAACAAAATATTTCAGTTATTGTAAATTATCTGGTGTTTCTCATTCTATTACCACAATTATCACCACGTTGGAATATACTTTATTCTTATCACCACCACCACCACCCTCAACACCATTCTACCACACCTCCCACCCTACCACCATCATCACCACCATCACCACCACCACCCTCAACACCATTCTACCACACCTCCCACCCTACCACCATCATCACCACCATCACCACAACTCTCATCCTACTACCACTCTCGTTCACTACCTCAAAAATTCTCAGAGAAAACTGTGACTATCGCCCCGTAAGCTCCGTCTCAGGGCGGCGCTGGGAGTCAAGCACCTCCACTCCTGAGAAAAAGAACCTAAGAAAAAAGTCTTTATGGGCGAGATGTACCCGGTCAATATGGCTCTTCCTTCCTGGGTCAGGTCAAAGGTCACCTGGGTTGTTTCGGGCTAAAAGTTATCAAGGTTACGTAAAACATCGTCTTCAAAACTTAGATAATTAATTTGTGATGCACGAGGTCTTGTGACGTCAAGTCAGGTCACTAGGTCAGAGGTCAACACGAGAGGGTCACGTAAGTATACAACACCGAGAATACTATCAACTGACATACAAAAAATACAAAAATAATAAATAATAACAATGATACTACTACTAATAACAATATAAATAGCAATAAAATTAATAACAAGGACATAATTAACCAACGATAATAACAAATAATAATGATAATAATAATAATAATAATGAAATTAACATATGTAAATAATAAACTAAAACACACACCAAAAAACAAATTTACCCATAAAATCATAAAATATAGCAAACAAATTAAAATTCCATAAACTACATAACTAAATGAAAAACAAACCAACTCTATTAAATAAAAATTAAAATAAATTGATGTAACAAGTTATAAAAACATTAAATGAAATAAATTGAAAAAATAGATAAATTTAGACGATCCACATGTGAGGGGGGGGAGGAGAGAACAAGTGAGAGAGGAAAGGAAACGAGAGGGAGAGACATTGACGAAAGGGAATGGGACAAAAAATAAGAGAGAAGGGAAATTGAGATGAAGCGACTGGGAAGTTGGATGAAGGTGAGAGATAAGGATGAGAATGAGGGGAATGAGGAAAGCATGACGCGGAAGGGTAGGGTCTGGTAACACAGGGTGAGGAATGATTGAGAGAGGGTGAGGGGTAAGAAAGGGGGGTGGGTGAGGGGTGAGGGAGGGAGTGATGGGGGGGAGACACATAAGTTTGTCAGGTGTCAGCAAGACGAGACAATCTTTCCCTTGTCTCACTTCCTGACCAGACGGCAACTGATGGATGTCCCTTCCTGCTACCTCACGCTCACTAACTCACATCCACCAACCCACGCCCATTGATCCACCAACCCACACCCATTGATCCACCAACCCACGCCCACTGACCCACGTTCACTTACCCACCAACTCACGTCCACTGACTCACCAACGCATGCCCAGTGACCCACCTCTTTCCTCGTGCCGTTTATACCACTGTTAGTTGAGAAGTGATGGCCAATAAGCGAGTGACGGGGCCAGGTAAGAGAGGCACTCACGGCACTCCTACACACACACACACACACACACACACACACACACACACACACACACACACACACACAGTGACTCTTTGCCAATGACCTCAAACTATCACTGTCACAGACTTCCCAGATACGGTACAGTTATCGTAGACCTGTTTGTGTCTCACGGTGTACCATTAGCAGCCAGCCCCCACCTCTCACAGTGCCAGCCCCCATCTCTCACAGTGCCAGCCCCCACCTCCCACAGTGCCAACCTTCAAGTCTCACAGAACCAACCTCTACCTATCACAGTGCCAACCTCCACCTCTCACAGTGCCAGCCTCCAGCTCAGTGCCAGCCAGCTATGTGGTGGAGGAGTGCTAGACGGTCTCTGTGTTCCGGTACATTACAACGCCCATCCCTCCTCCAGGGTGTTAGTTAAGTGTGGCGCGGCCGTGTTAAGCCCGGCGCCAGTGGACCGTGAGCACCGCTTAGATTAATGTAGTATACACCAGAGCGCTTGCCTGCCTGCCTGTCTGCCTGCCTGCCCCGCTTGCTTGCTTTGAAGGCAGGCAGCAAGACAGACAGTTAAAGGAAGGTAGCAGAAAGGCAGAGGTGGATGGAAAGCAGAGAAGCAGATATAAGGACAGGAAGGATGGTGGGCAGAGCAGCAGGTAAGTAATATGGAAGACAGAGAAGCAGACAGGATAGACAGCATAAAGGTGTTCTCTCTCTCTCTCTCTCTCTCTCTCTCTCTCTCTCTCTCTCTCTCTCTCGACCTTATCATCTTATCCGACTCAGCCTTAATCACACTATCACCTTTGTAGAGCCGCATTCTGAGCCTAAACTACCTGCTCCTGCGGTAGTTCCCCTCACTCTCTCTCCCTCAATCCCTGTCTCTCTCCCATTTCTCTCTCCTCCCCTCCCCCTTTCCCATCTTTCTTTCTCCATTATATATTTTTTGTCTCTTTCCTTTCCTCTATATATCCCTCTCTCCTCTCTTCCCAAGCTACCACCTGTCGAGAGCACATGACTATTGCATTATGCGCAGGTGATATTACTCTAATTAACGCACCTGAGAGAACATGCCATCACCTCAGCAATGCCAGCGACGCTACAATATTGCTCTCACAATTCCCGGGGTCCGAGATATTACACCTAACAACGCAATTGAAACTTGGACTCAGTGACCTTGTTTAAGGAGGTGTGTGTGGGAGTGATACAGCTGACAAGAGCATAACCTCACATAGGTTTTAATTCTCTTGTGTTATAGAGGATGTGGAGAAGGGGGGGGTAGTCAATTGTCTTGTCGAAAACTTTTTTTTTTCAGACGTACCAACACCCGCTTCCTATGAGTAACACACCAACGTCAGGCTTAACACATAAGCTTAACATATTCAAGTAATTATTTCACTCGATTATCAATTTAAATTTAGAAAAAAAAACTAATTGATATAACACGTTACTCGGTATAGAAAGATCTGCATTCATTAACATTTTGCTAGAATTTGTGATTATCAATATCGCCAAAGCCTATAAAGTACCTTGGGACAGTATTGTACTTCTTGTCAAAAGAGCCAAAGTCTTCCCAGATATAAAGTCAATGTAGTAGACGAAGCAGAAAATGGCTGCCGTCAGTAAAGTAATTCCACATACATATTCATTTTCCAGTGTTGAAAAGTGTGTTTACTTTACGAAGGTCCAGGTCTGAGTAGGAGGATATTACCTTAGTGGAGGAGAATTGGATCCCCCTTTAACTCTCACTGTTGATAAGTCTGTTTACTTTATGAAGGTCCAAGGCGGAGCAGGAGGATATTACCCAAGTGGAGGAGAATTGGATCCCCTTTAATTCTCTTATACAGTATTAGAGAGGCAAGGTAGTGAGGGAACTTGATTAGAGCGAAGAGACTCCGTGTTGGTTGGTCGAGTCTGGGTCCGACACGTACACTCAAGATGGGTTTTAATTCTCCTAGTTCACGAGTTAGGGATGTTCACTACCATCTTGCCAGGATGGTTTCGCCAAGCAACCTGTTCCTAGATTCCTTTCCTCTCTTCTAACTCTTCATTTATCAGAGAGACAACCAGCAAGACACGGTAATTAAGCTCTTCGTGTATAGTAATGAAACACCTGTATGATAATTAGTTTTCAGTGTTACCTGTATAATAATTAAGTGTAACCTGTATAGAAATAGTTATTAACAGCTACTTGTATGGTAATCAGTGTGGGCGTTACCTGTCCAGTATAATTAGTGTGAGCGCTACCTTAGCATCAATGAGGCTTCGCCATTCATTGTATAAAGCGGACGGTACTTGTTTGGGTTCCGCTGTTAATAAGACAACTTTGGTGCCTTCCCAGAGTTCATGTACCTCCCCAATTGGTTTCTGTCCGACACAACGAGATGCCAGGTAATTCTGTCCGGGACAATGAGATGCAAGGTAATTTTGTCCGGGATAATGAGATGAAAGGTAATTCTGTCCGGGAGATTTTGCTGAGTTACTGGTCTGTACGTAAAAAAAAAAAAAAAAAAAAACTGTCCAGGTATGTTTCTGTCTATTTGATTAATATTTTCATCCGTAGCGATTCTGTTTGTCTGTCACGATTTACATCCTGAATAATTCCGTTCCTTCCATCCTTCTTTCCTGTTCCGTCTAGTGTAATTCTCTCAGCCACAAATCTCATCAGTCCGTCCCGTCCGTAATAACAATGTCCCCCCGCCCCGTCCCCCCTCCCCCCCTGACCCCCCTCCCCCTGCCTGACCTGACCCCGACCCGACCCGACCCGCCCCGCCCCATCACCTGGCCAATATAGTAACAGATCCACGAACATGATCACAACACTGTCACAACCTCAACGGTCATGTCAAGTGTTACTCAAGCATCACGACTCATGTCCTCCTTAAGAACACAAAAAAAAATCCTGACGAGTACGACGACAACAAGGACAACGACGAACCTCCCTAAACACTGCTGCAGGTCGTCACTACAATGTAAACGCGGAAGCAAACACAGGAACGACCTCACAGTGAACCTCTCCCGCGCGCTTGGTAAGAACTCGAGACTGACTGGTCGATACATTCAGGGATTCGAAGGAGGAGGTGTCCAATGTTACAGACTTCATCCTTGAGGTGAGTAGGCGGCCATTGTTAATTCACACGCATCATATTATCGTACAAGACAAAAGCATATAGTCAGTACCGGGGTCACATGAAGCCGGTACCGGGGTCACATGAAACCGGTACCGGGGTCACATGAAGCTGGTACCGGGGTCACATGAAGCCGGTACCGGGGTCACATGAAGCCGGTACCTGGCTCACATGATGCCAGTACCGGGGTTACATGAAGCTAGATGAGTACGAGAGAATACCGATGCAGAGAAAGAGGCAAGAACACAAGAGAGAGATAAAGTAACAGCGTAAATAACTGAGGAAATAAACAAAGAGACGAAGACAATGGGAGAATAAACACGAGAGACGTCAGGGAGGAGGAGAAGACTTTAACCAGCTTCTACCTTCCTCACAACAACTGGTACAAACAACATCTACCTCCCCTCTCCCCTCCCCTACCACAAAAAAATAACCCAACTTAATGAAACACTCACAAACAACTACCACCTCCTACCCCCCTTTTCATAGAACGTTTTCTCCTGGTGGTGGTGCAGGAGTAAGGTGGGAGGAAGAACCAGCTCCCTACAGGTGGGGGTAGACACGCCTCAATGAACTCTCCCGGGTTTAAGCAGTCTCACGGGAACACTGGACCTGAGTCGGAGTAACTGAGGCGACGGACCAAAAGCTAGAGAGAAAACAGGAGAAGGTGTAGCAAGATGGAGGAAATAAGAGACGGAGAAGGAAGAGGAGATGGAGAGAAAAAGTAGGAAGTGATGGAGAAAGAAGAGGAGGCTGAGGGACTGGGGCGGGGCGGGGCGGGGCGGGGCGGGGCGGGGCGGGGCGGAGAAGAGAAGCCAAGACACCATGAGTCACTGGAGGGAGAATGCCGAGTGATAACATGGAAGAGAAGATGATAAAAAAAAGAGGAAAATGCGACGACTGGAAACTAACAATGGTTGGGGAGAAGAGAACAAGACGATATAGGAAGAGGAGAAAAAAAAGAGAGTAATAAGGGGGAAGAGGAAAAAAGTGGTAAATGATAATAAGGAAGAGAAAAGGTTTGGAGAATAACAGCTGAAAATAATAAAAATAGTAAATAAAAAGTTAAAAAAATCCTAAAATCACGCTTACCTGTGCTGTATGACCCCGTAAATTTTGTCCACACTTACATGACATTAGTAAATAAAATACCTTAACACCCAGAGGAATTTTGTCCACCAAACACTTTACAGACACACACAAAACAAAAGGAGAGAGAGAGAGAGAGAGAGAGAGAGAGAGAGAGAGTGTAATCCACCAGCGGCAGATAAGAGCGCCCAAGGCACCAGTAGGAGAGGGCCGCCCTGCTAACACAACCTACACCAAGGGCAAAGAAAAACCCTAACCTAACCTAACCTAACCCCCATTATAGCTACGTCCCCTAAAACAGAGTAAAGATGATTCTAGATATTCCCCCCCCACACCACACCACCTCGACCCCTGAGACGTAATAATACAAACTCACAGGAAAAAAATTCGAAAAAAATACAAACAAAGGAAAAAGTATTAAAAATTATTTCCTATTGTGGGGAGGTCAGCGTCTTATCAGAACACAAGACCCAACAATATCCAGTCCCCTGCCCCAAACCCCCCCCCCCAACCCCCTTTCTTTGCCCTCTGATCCTCCTCTCCACCCTCTCCTCCTCCACCTCTACGTTGCCTTCATCTCAAAGTCACCTTGGCAGCCCTGTGAGAACCTCGTTACAACCCGGTACACACACTGGCAGAAACTTGTACTGTCTGTCTGTGTGTGTGTGTGTGTGTGTGTGGTGTGTGTGTGTGTGTGTGTGTGTGTGTGTGAGTGTGTGTTTTAAGATATATGCCCAAGCACAGTCAAACACAAATATACATAAACAGATTCATAAAATATACATATATACATACGGACAACAGCCCCATCTCTCTCTACACAGACGCACCTTCCACCACACATATATACCGTCACAAACACGTCTACACATCCCAAACACACTCCCAAACACACATATCCCAAACACACCCACACACACATCCCAAACACACTCCCACACACACATCCCACACACACCCCACACACACACACATCCCAAACACACTCCCACACACATCCCAAACACACTCCCACACACATCCCAAACACACTCCCACACACATCCCAAACACACTCCCACACACACACATCCAAACCCACACACACACCCAAACACACTCCCACACACACATCCCAAACACACCCCACACACACATCCCAAACACACTCCCACACACACATCCCAAACACACCCCACACACACACATCCCAAACACACTCCCACACACACACATCCCAACACACACACACATCCCAAACACACTCCCACACACACATCCCAAACACACTCCCACACACACATCCCATCCCAAACACACCCCCACACACACACATCCCAAACACACTCCCACACACACACATCCCAAACACACTCCCACACACACACATCCCAAACACACTCCCACACACACACATCCCAAACACACACCTCCCAAACGCAGGTGAACTCTTAAAAGGCAGGCAGGTAACAGTATAAGGTGTCGGGTCATTACTAAAGAACCACCTCCTCCATGGGCACGCTATCACCTCTCACTAACGACTCTGCAGGTGTGAGGGGAGGGGGAGGGCGGAGGACGGTAACGAGGCCCTTCAATGGTTCTCGTGACATGCCGGACCTTGAACTAATCGACAGTTTCAGAGGTTAAATGGTTTCAGAACAGACCATTGGGAGGAGGGGAGCAAAGAAAAAAAATCACATGAATACGACAAAAATATTCCTGTAATGTTCTTAAGTTACCTGAGCGAGTTTGGTTATTTGCAGGAGACTATTTGAGACCCGAGACCCGAATATCTGGTTGTGGTCTTTTAAACGTGTCCAGACTCGAGATTATGATGTAGGTATATGACACACACACACACACACACACACACACACACACACACACACACACACACGAGCCAAATATCTTAGTTTTCTTACACGACATAAATAAGCTTTAAAAATTCAAACCATCGGTGTGGCGGCGGACATTTACCAACTCTAAAACCTGGACACGTTGAGACTTGGGTAGGAGGAAGGGAGGGGTGGGAGGGAAGGGGTAGGAGGGAGGGAGGGGGTAGGAGGGATGGAAGGAGGGGGAGGAAGGGAGGTAAGGGAAGGAGGGAGGGTTGAAGGAAGGTGGTTAGTTTCTAATGGGTGGTTAGGGACAGAAAATATGTGTGGGCGGGTGTGTGGGCGGCTGGGCGGGTGTGTGGGCGGCTGGGTGGGTAGTGAATAAGACCATTATGATCCCTAAGCACCGTGACAGTCAGCCCTGGGCCCCTGAAAACCCTTAGTAATAAAAAATAAATAAAATAGAATAAAATAAAATAAAATAAAATGAAATAAAATAAAATATATAAAATGAAATAAATAAAATAAATAAAATGGAATAAAATAAAATAAAATACATTAAGATAAAATAAAATAACAATAATGAAATAACGTCTTTCAATGAATATAAAATTGATCTAAAAGAACAATAAAGGCCAGAGAATAATATTGATTCCCAACAAAACCAATATGAAACAACAACAAAAAAAACAAAATAAAAGAAAATACCAAAATTCTTAAAATCTTAGATTGTAAAAAAATGTAAATTAAAAAAAAGTTACAGCACAGATTGAAAAACAATTGGGTAAATAAAATCGAAATTAATTTACAGAGAAAAAAAAAGATTGTAAAAAGTGAAAAGGAAACCAAATTAAATCAGAGGACGAAAAAACGAGTTTGAAAATAAAATAAAATAAAATATTGAGTTTAATGTAGGGGGTGAACTACGCCTCTCTCCCTTACCCAGTCTTTATCACTGAAGGAATAAGAAAACTTACTGCAAGGAGGATATAAAAATTCCCTTAAAAAAAAAATCAAGTTTAACAGAATATAAACCAAAAAATAGTCTTCCCTCTGACCCTAATAATTTAAATTCATAAAAAAAACAAGTTAAAATATAAAAAAAATCAGGTTATTATTTTTCTCAATTACTTAAGTTGGTTTTGTGTTTGTGAGGAAATTACAACATTAGCTTTAAAACTGGTTGAAAAGAAAACAGTTTAAGGAAAATCAAAGTAGGAGCGAGGAATCTAGGTTAAAACATGGTGAAAGTAATACATACATACATACATACATACATACATACATACATACATACATACATACATACATACATACATTACACGCATACATACAAGCAAACGTAAACACACAAATATATAACACACTAACACAGTCACCCTCAACTCACACAAAAAACACATACATACACACACACCCCATACAAACACACATATACACCCCCCCCCCACACACACACACCATACAACCACACACCCACACCCACACTCTTAAATAAAATAAAATAAATAAATAAAAACCAGCCTGTATCACCCATCACAATATACAATATCCACACACAGAGAGGATTACATTTTTACCAGCATTCAATTGGATTAAATCATCCCATCTCCCTCTCCCCCCATCCTCGTAAAGCTCTAGGATTAGTTTCCACATCCTTTTTGGATTACATCATCTATAGGACCAGAGACACAAGCATAAATCCCCCTTCTCCCCCTCCCCTCACTCACTCCTCCTCCTCATTTGTAAACAGTAGGATTATCCTTCTCTAAGCGGATTACACCCCCCTCCTCCTCCTCCTACTCCTGTACTCCTTCCTTATTTACACAGGGTGGGGGTGAGGGGGTAGGGGTGAGGTGGGGGTGAGGGGAAGGGGGTTATATGCCGATTGTAGTGGAGATATTGGATTTAAATGGTTTCTTGCGGATGAATATTAGTATTAAACCCCCCTTTCCTCCTCCTACTACTCCCCATTTTATCGGGGAAATTTGATCCTACTCCGTTTTGGGTAGAGATATAGGATTAAAATCTTCCTCCCTCTATTACAGGAAGAGTCTGATTACATCCTATTTTTTTTTAATCAGAAATAGGATTAAATTTCTCCTCCCCTCTATTTCAGGACAAAGGATTATTTTTTTTTGTCCGAGGAATAGGATTAAATCTTCCCTGCAATGTACTTAAAAAAATAAAAAACATTTAAATTCTACCGTAAAAATACGAATAAATATCCCCATTAAAAAAAAACCCGGATTACACGTAAGAATACAATTAAATCTCGTCTCCATCAATAAATCCGATTACACACTGATTTTTTTTAACGTAAGAATACGATTAAATCCCTTCATCAAAAATCAGATTACATCTTTCTCGTCAACAGTGGGAACGGAGTATCAGATCCCCTCTTCTCTCTTGTCTACGTCAGAGAATCGAATTCCATCCTTTATTTTATTGGCTTAGGTATAGGATTCAACCTCCCATCACACCTCCTCTTTTCTTTCAAGGTGTAGGATTACCTCTCTACCTTTTATTTTCCTCGTCAAAGGGGGTTGGATGACGTGCCTGGGCGGTGGGTCGAGGAATGTAATCTGTCTTCCACTAATGGTAAGGGGATGAGGAGGTTAGTGTTATTTTTAGCATCTTAAATACGGTGGTGTACGCAGAGGGTGGTTCATAATACAGTGAGGTCGAGATATTGGTACAGAAGGTCAAGGTTACAGGTTTAAGTCAAGGTCAGAGGTCAAAAGCTAAGTCTCATACCTCGAGAGGGTAAAAAATATTCGAGGGGTCAAAAATTATCACAGGAAGGGAACATACATTGGGCTAGGATCAAATACCTACCCTCGTGTACAGCGTTAAATACCTACCCCCCGTGCAGCGTTAAATACCTACCCCCGGGACAGCGTTTAATACCTACCCCCGGCAAAGTTAAATTCCTACCCCCGACACAGCGTTAACTGGACATATACAGAGATAATTCTTTTTAATGTATTTCAAACACCTGATTTATGAGAAGATTAACCCGTGGATGTCACTAATAAATCAACTTTTTTTAATGACAATGTTTGGAAAAAAATCGTACTGTTAAGTTTTAATATGGTGGTAATTGGCTGTCTTTGTCATTATCATTATTATTATTATTACTATTGTTACTATAAGTATTGTCATCGTCGTCATCATTACTTATCACTATAAATATCACTAATTATCGTTAGTAGTCATAATTATTAATAGTGTCATCATTATCATAATCATTATCTATTATCATTTTTCCCTCTTCCATCATCATCAATCATCATCATCATCATCATCATTTTAATATCACCATCGTTATAATTAGTGACCATTGACCCCTGTTAAATGCTCAAAATTATATAACCTCCAAATTAATTATATATCAGAACTATAAACCCCCACAAAACCTCTTATATACCATAGTTATAGACCAATAATAAGGTAACATTATACCAAATCTAATAATCCATTATATAAACGATTAAATTACAAAAATAAGAACAATGAAGAACAAAATTAGGTATAACTAGTCTTTACTGTGACCCCGTGACCTCTATAACACAAATCTTACCTGTATATAACCTTGAGTGACCTTATATGGAGAAACACCTGGCCAAACAATAGGTCAATACTGTATATATATAAACAATTTGACCTTTGACCTCTGACCACATCAATCCCTTACAGAGGTCAAAATAAGAGAGAGAAAGTATTGGTCCTGACAGGCTTCCAAATTAATTGACCCGGAATTGAAGGAGTGACGATTAATGGTTGATTTTTAGTGAGAGAGTAGAAGTGGTAGTTAAGAGTAGATGAAGGAAGGGGAGAAAGAGGAAAGGATGATGATGATAATAATAATAATAATAATAATAATAATAATAATAATAATAATAATAATAATAATAATTAAATGAAAGGGAAAATATCACGCCTCCTTCCTTTTGAGAGAGAGAGAGAGAGAGAGAGAGAGAGAGAGAGAGAGAGAGAGCAGCAAGAAGCATCACCACCTCCCTCACTCCCTTCTCTTATCCAACACACACACACACACACACACACACGCACACACGCACACACACACAGACATAACGCAGGGTGCAAGATGGTAGGAGTCTAGCAGGATGGAAGGGAAGTCTCAGGATGGCAGAGACACAGAATGGCAGGACGGCAGACGACCGTATCCCAGGATTTACCTCTCAACTCAACATCCTCAGCAAGGAAATCTTTTTCAATCTCGTCTCAGGATTTACCGGGGATTTATCACTACCTGTCAACACTCCGCACACGTCCCCAAGACACCACACACACATACACACACGGATTACCCTGGTAAGTAATCCCTATAATTTCATGAAAGGATTTATCACCCACCTATCCGTCTAATTTGGGACACTGGTTCGAGTTACCCTATGGAGTAATCCCATTAATCTCTGGAGGGGATTTAGCGGGTTGCAACTGGTCGGTTCCTCTTAACCCTCTCAACGAATTGTCCTCGGCTGTAATCCCCTTTAATCTCAGTGTAAGATTTACCGATGCGTATCCGACCGCTCTCTCAACGCTATATTTTTGGGCAAGTAATCCCTTTCAATTCCTATAATTTGTGTACCGAGGGATTTATCACAGATATATATATACGTGGTCCTACACTTTCGACAAATCCTTGACGGAAATTTATGGAGTAGTAATCCTTTTGTTAAGACATTTGTGCACAGCGGGATTATTCGGGGATTATCATGATGTTAACTCATCACCTGCTCACCTGCCATCACCTGTCAACACCTGCCATCACCTGTCAACACCTGCCATCACCCTCTCGCAGGTAACAGCAAATATTCCCCTGAACTGCAAATCATAACATCAAAACTAACACACGTACATAAATAAATCCTCTATGAATCAGGTCATTTAGCGAGTAAATCCTCGTTTTCTACATTAATGATTACAACGCTTCCATTACTTACGTTAAATTCAATGTACAAATGAATAAATTAATTAGGCAATGCGCTCTAACGTCACTACGAAAATATTTACCTTGGCAATATATTTTTTTGGTTATGACAGTGAATAATAAATTGGAATTTATTTGCGCGCGCGCGTGTGTGTGTGTGTGTGTGTGTGTGTGTGTGTGTGTGTGTTAGCAACTGTATTCATCATCATCATCATCAATGCTTGCTATTATTTCCTAATTACCATTCAACATATCTATTAATAATTCCACTGTCAGTGGAGGCGGAGTGCAGAGGAAGAGGAGGAGGAGGAAGCAGAGGAGGAAGCAGAGGAAGAGGAATGGGAAGAGGCAGTAGCACCTAACTCAACATTCCCGCCACCTGCCTCCCTCGACCTCCCCACATAAGCGCGTACCTCCCAACATTCCGTCCACTTCCGACGAGACCGTGAGGGGGAAATACGAGGCCCCGTGTTTCTATACTTGGCCCAAATTTCCATCATACGTGGAGTAGCTCCCGCCCAGCTAGCGAGGTGGGATATATTTTCTCTTATACCTGGAGGGAAAGGCGCGTATTTTATTCCCTGGCCAGAGAGGGAGATAGACCTACTGCGGGTTGCTTGATTGGTTCTCTCAGTGTGACGTCAGTTTGTTATGGCGATGTTACAACCAATCAGGAAACACCATGCATACACTTAACATCAATGAGGGGTCTTCCTTGTTTAACTCAATCTAACCTAATTAAACCTCTCTTACAATTAACTTAAAACCTCATTAAAATTAACCTTATCCCCACTTAAATTCACCCAATTAAACATCAATCTAACCTAACTTAACCCATCCTAATCTAGCTTAACGCCACACAAGTTAACTCAAGTTACCCTGGTCCCTACGTCACACTGCTAATGTTTACAGATTTCTTAAGTGAGTGAAGTAAACGATGTGAGAAGCAAGCGATCAAGTGGGATAAAATCGACTCCATTGCTATGTGGTCAGAGGAGAAACAAAACCTAGGGTACACACACACACACACCGCCCTCCCCTGACCACCACCACCCGCTCACCAAGGGATGTGTTCAAAGTTTACTTATTCTAGAGTGTGGTCGTGCGTGTGGCCTCACCTCAATTCCTTGTCTTGTTTACCATTACAAATGTTTTATATGTTGAGAGAGAGAGAGAGAGAGGGGGGGTTCGTGAGAGCTCTAACAGGTGTTGTGAAAACGTTAACATCCGTTTTATAAGATACCGGACCCAATGCCACCGCTTCTGTGCGTCACCAAAGAGCCTCAGGAAGAAGCTCAAAACAACTCAAGCAAGTGTTGTCACCCTGTAAGCCTGTGTTGAGCCCCACGGGAGCTCAGACACACGCTCTAACAGTTGTCGAGGAAACGCCCGCATCTCGTCTTAAGACACCGCGGCCCATCCTGACAAGTTTGTGTCTCCCGGACGTGACAAGTTTCCCAGCAGCAGAGGAACGGGCGTGTCGCGGGACCCTGGCCAAGATTTACCGCGCCCACTCACCACCCCCCCCCCCACCACGCCCGCCTCGCTTTCCCCACCTACCACACCCGCTCGTCAAATCACCTGCCACGCCTGCTCACCACACCACCCACCACACACCGCTCACCACACCACCCACCACACCCACTCACCACACCACCCACCACACCACACCACCCACCACACCACTCACCACGCCTGCTCACCACACCACCCACCATGCCTGCTCACCACACCACTCACCACACCACCCACCACACCACTCACCACGCCTGCTCACCACACCACTCACCACGCCTGCTGCTCACCACACCAAGACGCTTTCCAGAATACTTTTCTATTGACGGATTACTAAGACCGAAGATCACATTTTCAGAGTAAAAATTCAGCCAAAGCTTTGCGAAGCCCAACAGCCATTTGACCAATATCTTTACGACCGGTGTTTCGATTCCCTCAGACTTCAGGGTTCAGTTCTACGATTCTCTAAAACAGGTTTCCAATAGAGAGAATAAAATTAACCTAAGATATATTTTTTATTCGGTTCTCTTTTGAATTTTAGAAAGTTGTGCTTCTTTCTTTCTTTCTTTTCCCCTCCTCCTCCGCCCGCGCCACCGTCAGGCAGGTGCTAACGTCCCTCACCACCTGACAGTGTATTCAGTCTTCCTAAGCCACACACACAGTAAACCTGAACCCTTTTACCCAACGCTAGGATGATCCTTTTATCCAGGGATTAGGATGACATTTAAAAGAGCCATGCAGGGTTTCTTATCCTAAAAACTGCATTGGAAATTATATTCATCTATAAAT
Source organism: Homarus americanus (assembly GCF_018991925.1). Classification (NCBI taxonomy): domain Eukaryota; kingdom Metazoa; phylum Arthropoda; class Malacostraca; order Decapoda; family Nephropidae; genus Homarus; species Homarus americanus. Next base: position 8,732,915 of record NW_024723833.1, on the reverse strand, counting down.
CATCTTCGACACTAAACTTTTCAACACCGACTTCACACTAAACTATTTAACTAACGACTTCACACTAAACTTTTCAACACCGACTTCACACTAAACTACCAACACCGAATTCACACAAAATTTTGAACGTTTAATCACAACACAGCGTTTACAACTATGTCTGGATACAACACCATCTGACAGCCACCACCAGCTGTTCACCAACCTTCCCCACCACCACCAGCTGTTCACTTAACTCCACCAAAAGGCTCTACTGAAGGAGGAGGAGGAGGAGTATTAGAAAGAGGAGGAGGAAGAGGAGGTCTTCTCTTAACAACATTCCACCCTGAATACCTGGACAAGAATTCTAAAAATTTTGGACGTATTTTTTTGTTCATTTTGGCTGAAGAGGAGGAGGGATGGTGGGGGAGATGGGGAGTGAGGGGAAAAGGTCTGAAGGAGTGGTGAGGAGAAGGGGTGAGGTGAGGAGGGGAAGGGGTAAGGGGAGGAATAAGGGGGAGGAGGGATGAGGAGAGGTGAGGGTAAGGAGGTGGGGAAGGAGAGGAGATGAAGGAAGGAGGTGGGGAAGATATGAAGGAGAGGTGAGGGGAAGGAGGGGTAAGGAGGAGAAGGGGAGGTGAGGGGGGGAGGTGAGAAGTGATGGGGAGGAGGTGAAGGAACAGAGGGAGAGGTGAGGGGAAAACTAATACGCAGGCCAGGAACCAGACCTGAATTTTAATTATGAAATCCCTTGTTTGGTGAGGCTCGGTTACGTTAGGTTTGGTTAGGTTAGGTTAGGGTTAGGTTAGGTTAGGGTTAAGTTAGGTTAGGTTAGGGATAGGTAGAGTCACGGGTACAATTCCGACGCCATTTAAACCAGTAACTTTGCGCGATATCCTCAAGGTGTAAGTGCTTTCACATCACCAGCCGCATGTAAACAAACTATCCCGGTGCGAAGCTTTGAGAACACTAACCTACTTTAACTACTTCGTGGAGTCAGTCAGTCAGTCCGAGTTTGAAGTTACGTGGAAAATTTAGTCCGTAGGAATCCTTGGGAATAGTTTTTGAGAATCTTCTAAGAATCTCAAGAAAATCTCCGAGAATAATCCACTATGAATCTCCCTGAATAATCCTCCAAGAATCTTCATGTACTAAGAATCTGTTTTGTGTAACTATTCGGCCGGTGTTAAAAAATTTCGTGGCAGTGTTTCCATTTAAGGGAGATTATTATTAAAATACGGTTACAGATACCCAAAAAAATCCGGATACCAACTGTATCACGGTACCGTTCAGAGATTAAATGGCCGACGGGGTGGACATCTTCCGCCGACAGACTAATCAGCCCCGACAGTAACCCAACAGTGATGTCATGGTAGGTCTTGCCCGAGTGATGTCATTTTAGGTCACGAACGATACGATTTTAAGTCACAAGTGATATATTTAAGTCCAAGTTCTTTTACCCCTTTAAAGTACAGGAACTCAAATCACCTTTAAAGCCAAAAACTTCAATTTATTCTAAGTCCAAAAGCTACGAGCGACATCATTAAGTCTTGGCGGACGGTATCACTTCCGTACAGGGTTGCGCCATTACCTGGAGTGGGCGACATCATCAGGAAAGAGGGTGACGGCAGGTGTGTGTGTGGGGGGGTGGAGGGGGGGGGGGGGTGGGGGGGGAGGTGCTGGCCACATCTTAGCGATATTATAAGCCATTTCTTCCTCCCCTTCCACCGAGACTGTAGGTCAAGTAGGTCCCAGTCTTTCAAGGAGGCCCCAAACTTAACTTATTCTTATCATAAGGATTGGGGCCTAGTCATCTGAGGGGGGGCCCTTAACTTAATCTCATCTAACCTAATCAAAGCACATTAATTGAGGCCCAAGTTCTCCTAGGAGCCGGAAATGCTAACCTAATTTAGTCATTCCACCTTTTAACTATACGCGAGCTGCTTACCATTAGTCCGAAGGCACAGTAGAAATAGCTAATTCAGTTCCCCAAGACAGCAAGAATTGACAGGAGACATCTGGGGTGGGGTGGGGTAGAAGTCTTGTCAAACAGGACACACCTCGACTAGTGATTGGCATTATACCTTGTAGCTCAATTATAACTTTGGCAGGTGTGCTAAAACACTGACAACTCCAGGAGGGTCCTTCAACACCACACACACGGTTCAAAGGATCACGCCTCACCTCATCCTCCCCCTTCTTCTCCCTCCAACATCCCCCCCCCCATTCCTCCTTCTCCCTCCAACACTCCCTCATTTCCTCCTCCATCTCCCTCACCTCCACCTCCGAGAATTTTCGTTTTAGGTTACAAATTGAAATACAGACAATGGTGAAAATTACGAGTTTTTTATTATTATTATTATTATTATTATTATTATTATTATTATTATTATTATTATTATTATTATTATTATTATTATCATGTTCACTCTTCTGGTTATTATCATGTAATCATTACTATTATGTTAACAACAGAATTGAATAATAGTCGTCAATAGTGATTTTATCTTTCAAGGTTGAGCAGTAGTGGGTCGAAATGTTCGTCTGGGGGAGGGGGGGAGGGAGGGAGGGAAGCAGAGACTGACCCGAGACCACCAAGGACACCCAAGGACCCAAGACCACCAAGGACACGAGACCACCAAGACATGAGACCACCAAGGACATGAGAGACTACCAAGGACACGAGACCACCAAGGACCCAAGACCACTAAGGGCACGAGACCACCAAGGGCCCAAGACCACCAAGGACACGAGACCACCAAGGACCTAAGACCACCAAGGACACGAGACCACCAAGGACCCAACACCACCAAGGACCCAACACCACCAAGCCACCAAGACCTAAGACCAAAGGACCTAAGACCACCAAGGACCTAAGACCACCAAGGACACGAGACCACCACGAGACCACCAGACACGAGACCACCAAGGACACGAGACCACCAAGGACCCAACACCACCAAGGATACTCTAACATAAAACTTCCTATTAAAAGGTTGAATAAAATTTCCCTCCGGGCTAAAACATAACATTACTTACATATAAACATAGTGAAGTTGTCCGGGCCCTTTATCACACACACACACACACACACACACACACACACACACACACACACACAAAAGGTGGCCTGAACGTAAATTTCCGTGTGGTAATGTCCTTTAAACCTGCAACTGGGAGAATAAAACAGCAGGGAGGGAATAAAGTAACAGGATGGGAAGAAAATAGCTAAATGGAAATAAAATAGCAGGGTGGGAATAAAGTAACGGGGTAGGGATAAAATAGCAGGGAGGATAAAATTACGGTGGGAATAAATTCTGTAGGTTCAAGTTTGGGAATAAAGTCAAAGGGTAAATTGGGAATAAATTGCCCCTGTACCAGCTGGGTCGAACTCCATACGGCACAGTGAGGAAGTATTTGTAAAGGGAAGTGGGAGGAGAGGGGAGAGGGGGAGGATAGAGTGAAGAGGGGGTAAAGGGGTGGGTATGGAGGGAGGAGAGGGGGATGGAAAGGGAGAGGAGGAAGGTAGGAAGAGGAGAAGGAAGGAGAAAGACAGTAAAAGGGAAGAAAGAGTAGGAGGAGGAGTAGGAAGAGAGGGGGAAGAGGATGAGGGGGAGGAGGGGGAAGGCATGTTAAGTAAGGTAGTAAGTAAAGGGAGAGTGACTACCTCTCTTAACTTTACTTTAACCCTTAAGTCCTGACACTAAATATGCATGAGTGAGACTACCTCCCTCCTTTCCTCCCTCCCTCCCTTTCTCCCTTCCCCCTTTCCTTCCTCCCTCCCTTCCCACTCTATCCTTCAATCTTTCCTTCTTTCTCTCCCCCCTTTCTTTCTTTCCTTAGTTCCCCCACTTTCTAATTCTTTTTCCCTCCCCCCTCCCTTTCTTCCTTCCTCATTCGTCCCCTGTCCTTCTCCCCCTTTTATCATTCCATTTTCTTCTTTCCTTCCCTCCCTCCCTCCTTCCTTCCCTCCCTCTTCACCTCCCTCTCTCCCTCCCTCCCAGCCCACCTCTCCATCAATTTTTAATGCCCACACACTAAACCATACTCCGGTAAATATAACAAACATGGCACTAAATGAACTACCCCGAGGCACTGGGAAGGGGGGGAGGGAGGAAGAGAAAGTGATGGAGAAGAAGGTGGAAAAGATGAAGGAGTAGAAGGGGAGGAGATGGAAGAGAAGAGAAGGTAAGAGATGGAAGACGAGGAGGAGGAGGAGGAGGAGGACGAGATTGAGAAAGACGAGGAATATCTATCGCATAAAAACAACAACAATTATCAACATCACCTGTCTGTCTGTCTGTTTATCTATCTGTCTGTCTGTCTGTCACACCCTCTTTCCATACCTCCTTCTCTCCCACCATCTTCTTAACAGTTTTGCAATACTATTATCAGTTCCCAGAAGAGAGCGTCAAACTAAACTCTCTCTCTCTCTCTCTCTCTCTCTCTCTCTCTCTCTCTCTCTCTCTCTCTCTTAAATCCAGGTGAGTGTAGGGTAGACGTGTTCAGCCCAGCCTTGATCAAGAGCTCAGAACCCAACATAAAACTGAACTCAGATACCGCACGGTGTAAAAGGCGCTCTGAATGACGAGTCAGTCAAAAATAACCTACATACATACATACATACATACATACACACATACATACATACATACACCCACGAAATATATGCTGTGTTCAATACTGAGCCTCATTTGAATGCAATGGATGGATGGACAGACAGACAGACAGACAGACAGACAGACAGACAGACAGACAGACTAACTGACTGACTGACTGACTGACACACACACACACACACACGGCCGCCAAATTGATCAGAACGACAAGGCATCGATTTAGCCAATGAGAGTTTACGTATCAGCAAATTTATTGAGAGAAAACTTAACTGTTATCTGACCTCATTTGCATACTGAGCCAACACCACCCACACTAATATTAACAGCTGCAGTGTATGATGATGATGATGATGATGGTGCATGTGGTGTTAGTGGTGATGAGTGTTAGTGGTAGTGATGATTATGGTGTTAGTGGTGTTATTGGCGATGGTGAAAGAATGATGAGTGAGACAGACAGACCAGTCCTTACTCACCAAAATCCTTCATTCTCTTAACGTCAACTCTCTCTCCCGTTTAATCACGACCTGCAATATTTTCCTCCGTTTGGTAAATCTTTTCCTTCACCTTTTATTAAACGAGATACGGTCAGGAGACGGTGGTGGTGACCCCTTTAACCCCTAAAGAGGTGGTGGTGCCGGCCCTCAACACCCTAAGAACGTGTTGGTACCCGCCCTTAACCCCTAAGGTGGTGTTGGTAACCGCCCTTAACCCCTTAGATGGTGGTGTCCCCCTTTTAACCCCTTAATAAGTGATGGTGTCTCCACTTAATGGTGGTGTTCCCTTCACCAAAAGTGCCCTATCCACTATACTGTACCAGTGACCCGTGCCCTGGATAGTATCAACTTCCTCGACTTCACCCATCCATCAGGGCCAAATACCCAATATCCACGCAACAGCAACATCCACGAGGCCCAATCCACATGCGACTTCGCCAGCAGGTGTTTACAGGTGTCTCCTAGATCGAGCATTATCCTACATCCTGCGTGTTTATCCTCCGGGTAGGATCATATACCCGTCTGGTGGGCAGTATCCTATATCCTGGCTGTCGTTCCCTAGCGCCACCTCCCATAATCCTGTCTCTCGTATTCTCCCCAAGCTGCATCCTGTACTGACACGGTCTCTCCTTCAACCTGTGGCGCAGGATTCTGTACTCACGACACTACCAACACCATTATCACCACCACAACAACACACTTGGATTCATCTTCGTTATAACACCATCACCACCATCACCACCATCACCACCACCATCACCACCACCACCATCACCACCATCACCACACCACCATCATCACCATCATCACCACCACTATCACCATCACCACCATCACCATCACCATCACCACCATCACCACCACTATCACCATCACCACCATCACCACCACTATCACCATCACCATCACCATCATCCTTAGTTTTTAATTTCATTCATCCACCCTTAGTCTCTAGGCCTTCCCTACTCCCAGTTTAACACACAAGTAAACGGTATAAATGGAGTCGTAAAAGCACTGAGACTCGACTACAACCAAGATGGCTTCTCGTATCTACAGTCATGAAGAGAAAAAATAATACTGTGCGAATATTTTTTTTCTTTTTTTTAAGGGAAGAGGAAGAATTTTTCAGCGCCGTGATCTGGTAGGACTTCCCTCTTCTGTGTCCTGTGAGGCGGTTAAAAGGGTGTTAAGGCGTCGAAAAGTCTTCCTCTGGCTTAGTGGTGCACCTCTTCCACACCATTAAACTGGGAATGGTGTAAATGCTGATGGATAGGGAGATGAACACCACTGCTTTTGCTTCTTTATTGTTTTCATTTCTCTCTTTCTCTTTTATTTTCCTTTCTTCCTCTCTCTCTCTCTCTCTCTCTCTCTCTCTCTCTCTCTGACTTGTTACACCTCTTCTACACCATTAAACTGGGAATGGTTTAATGTTGATAAATAGATAGACAGAGATAAAGAATATAATCGTTATTGCTCTTCTCTTCCTCCTCCTCTTCCTCCTCCCTCTTCCAACCCCCTCTTCTCCTCCACCTCTTCCCAATATTTATTCACCTCTTCATCACACAATCTCTGGCGACCTTTTCTATTCTGTTTACATCGAGTATTGAAGCACCGACCTCTACATGACCCTGTGTGATTGACCCCCCACACACACACACACACTGACATCATTAAGACAGACAGACAGAGACAGACAGACAGACAAACACACAGATATATTACCATAAGCTATATTCATAATCATCTACAGCTAAACAAACCTAACTATTAACCTAATCCACTAAACATGATCTAACCTAACCTAACCTAACCTGACCTGAGGCAACCTAACCTAGTCTTATCCCCTTCATACACTATGGAGGGAGGAGGAGGAGGAGGAGGAATAGGAGGAGGAGGAGGAATAGGGAAGAGGAGGAATGGGGAGGAGGAGTAATAGGGAAGAGGAGGAGGAAGAGAGGATGAGGAAGAGAGGATGAGTAGAGGCGGTCGTCACACACACAGCTCCGAGGTAACGTGGGACTTTCCTTCACCTTCCAGCCTCCACACCGTAAAATATCACGACCTAAATGATGAGAACGGCAGCCAGGCAGGTGTAAACAAGAGGAGGAGGGGGTGAGGGGGGGGTGAGGGGTGAAGGGGTGGGGGGGGGGTTAGGGTGGAAGGAGCAGGGGGAGGGAGGGAATTCGTGGGAGATGGAGGGAAAAAAGGAAGGAGGGAGTTCGTGGGAGAAGGAGGAATAGGAGGAGGAAGGGGGAAGGAGTTCAAGGAATACTAGGGGAGAGAGAGAGAGAGATGAAAGGAAAGGAAAGGCAAGAAGGAGGCCCTCAGCCAGCTAGATATTAGTGAGAGAAAGTGGAGTAGATAAAACAAGCGAGAAGGAGAGATGGGGAGAGAGAGAGGGAGAGAAGGAGATAGAGAGATAAACAAATTACAGTAGGAGTGCCATCAGGGAGCGAGTTATAATTGCACAGCTAATTTGATGTGAGGGTCGTACAGCTGTCGTTGAGTCTCCCCTAAAAGGCTCTCAGTTTTTTATGAGTCTTAGCTTCAATAGAGTTCAGATTTAAGAAGAACTAGTAAATACTCTATGTATATATGTATAATTCATTCATCCTTCTCATAAACATACATATACAGATAAATAAACATACACAGTACAATCTTTAAAAACATACATGTACGTGTATGTCTAAAATAAAATACTCTAATAACGTCATTAAATATACATGTTTCAAGATTTATAACTCATTATAATCTAAATAATATTACGTACAGTTATACCTGAATTATTGGAACAGGTAAGGGTGGTGTTCACTATTGTACTATGTTGAAGTCGTACTAAGGGACGGGGGGTTAGGAGGGGGAGGGGGAGGGGGGTCGTTAAGTGGTTCTCGTTGACGACTACAACTGAGCCTTTCTTGTATATGGTCGACGACTTTTGGAGAGCCACGCAGAGTGTTTAAGTTGTTATTATTGACGTTTCTTCTGTCTTTCCTTCTTTTATGTTCTTGTTTTCCTCTCCTTTCTCTTCTTCGTTTCCGCCTCCTCTTCCTTCTCCTTAAACTCATGTTCCTCTGTTCCTTCCCACTCTCGTTTCTACCTCCATCTCACCTTTCTCCTCCTTTTCCTCCTCCTTCCTACACCCATTTCTCATCTTAATTACCTTCCATTTCTTTATCATTACCCATCACTATTCCCTCTTCCATCTTTCACTTCCTTACTCCCTCTCTACTCCACCTTCCACCCCTACCCTTCCTGATTCAACTCCTACTCGACCTCTCCCTTTTCTTCCCTTCCCTTCTCTCCTCCTCATCCATCCTCCTTCCTCTCCCCTCTCGCTCTTCCCCCCTCCTCCTCCTCCTCCCCCTCCTCCTGGCTTGTCATCCCGGGCTATCCATCACATGAGGTAAACAGAGTAAATCACAGGTAGGCTCGTCAGGTCGTATGTCCGCGTAAATGTAAACGCCGCTATCTTGTGTAAACGGACGGCCCTCCTCTGAGGTACTGTTTACGGTGGTGACGTCATCGTGTGCGCGCGCGTGTAGTGACGTCATGAAGTAAACACCGTTGTTTGTGACGTCTGGTGTTAAATGATATTGTATAATTTCCTTATAAAAAAATAATAACCTAACCTAACCAATTGTGTTCATTCTTCTTGTAAAACAATATCCCATGAATAATCAAGAACACACGAGTATAAAGCGTCATTCTTCAACACACACACACACACACACACACACAATCTCGAAAGTAAACAAAATACACAAGCCTATGGTTTAGTACACCCAATGTATACACACGAAGGCAATTAAACAAACAAAGCCACAGAGAACGTACACAGAGCATTGTGAAATATGCACACAATATTAATTCTGTACACACACACCCACATACACACACGTCCAGAGGGTGTACACACAGGTCCAACGAGGAGAAGTACACACACACACACACACACACCTACATAACAGTAATTAGTAATGTACACACAGCCCAGAGACCCAGCCATCCTAAGCATCAACAACACAAAAAAGATATAATATAATTTTCTTGTAAAAAAATCTTCAAAAACATTACATTAATCAACTGTAATATATATATTTGTATTGTTTGGTGAATTAAGCAATATTTTGTACCGAAATTCGGGCTATTACCTTCCTGTGCAGGTAAAATCTTTCCCAATTAAGATCTGAAGTGAGAAATATTAGGTTGCATTTCTCTATCTTGTTTATATTAGCCCATACTTTAAAAATGTCTCGCAAAATTGGGACATATTACACAATTACACCAAAAAATTGGGACATATTACACAATTATACTCTCCAATTGTATCCTACTTGATCACTATTACACACACACAGTTAACTCCTAAATGTGAAAAATATGTTCTTGACAACTCCAGCACATCTAAATAACATATATACCGGAATAATATGTATCCCAAAATAACATGTATACCAAATAACATGTATACATAAATAACATGTGTACCCAAATAACATGTATACATAAATAACATGTGTACCCAAATAACATGTATACTTAAATAACATAAAATCATTTGCTACAGTTATCATTTCTCGAAATCTGTGTTGAAATCGGGGACTATCTTTAAGTGATGTTTTAGATTATAATTATAATACGGAGAAAAATCGGGGAATACCTATAATGGACCAGATTATACTATTTAAAAAAATCGGGGGACTATCTTTCATGTAAGTCCAGATAATACAGCATAAAATCGGGGTATATAATCAGACAGTAACATAAATATACCAAAATGAACAACAAGTTTCCCATAAGTATTTTCAATATTACCCAAAAAAGGCAAAGTATTCCAATATTCCCCCCAGGCAGGAAAATACTCCTCAGTTTATTCAGCAATATTTCAATACTCCTTCCAAAAATCGGGAAATATCAATCCTGATTCGGACTAATTTGCAAAATGTATTTTCTCTCATCTGCGTTTAATCAATTTGAAGAGCGGAAAATTTCTGGTCTTCAATATTACGAATTACGAGTTAGATTTATATACGAATATACAGTATAAGAGAGGCATATATGAAGCTTTCTGGGGGCGTTCATATACGGTATATGTGATCGTATATATTAGTTATACATGAAGCTATAACAGGCATATATGTCCCTATATATGTTAACTGGTTACACCATCGTCTTGAAAGGGTTAAAAATCGTCCTGAAAGGGTTAAAATATCATCCTCAAAGGGGTAAAACAGTCCCTAAAGGGTTAAAACAGTCCATAAACGGTTAAAACATTATTCTCAAAAGTTAAAACAATCCCTAAAGGGTTAAAACAGTCCCTAAAGGGCTAAAACAATCCATAGAGAGTTAAAACATTCCCTAAACGGTTAAAACATCATCCTCAAAGGGTAAAAACAGTCCCTAAATTGTTAAAACACATATAGTCTTTAACAAAGTACACCATCGTTCTCAAAGGTTTAATATTAAAACACTATGTATATAAAACAGACTTAAATCAGGATAGAGACAATAATGAACTTAATAACACAGAATTTGACCGTGTGTACCAAATTAAACTTTAAAGTATTATGAACGTGAAATAGAGATCAGAATTTATTAATAATAAAATTGAACGTAATACAGCAATTTAAACGTGTCTATGAACTTAAAAGATATAATAGCTTAAAAAATCATAACAATTGAACGTAATATAACAATTCCAAGCATAACTATGAACGTAAACCAGACAGCATCACAAAATTGAACGTAATATAACAATTTTGAACGTATCTATGAACTTAAGAGACATAAGAGCTTAAAAAATATAATATTGAACGTAATATAACAATTCTAAACGTAATTATGAACGTACAAGATATAAAGTACTTTGGAAACACAATATTGACCAGGGTAAATATATCCTAATCATGGGAAATAAACATCACCTAAAACTCATTTATCCATTTGTACTGTAAAAAGGATTATTAATAACAAACATTATTTATACATTATAATCCACACTGTCATTTTAAACAATTACTGAACTGACTACTATTATTTATATATATATATATTTTTTTTACCATTCATTTTATCTTAACTCAGCATTTTGTTCGTGGTTTATTCACTGAAGTTCTTTCCTATTTTTTTTTTACGTTTTTCTTTCATTTAATATTAACATTATCATTTTTTATTGATTTTTTCCTCCTTCATATTTTTAAACAGTTCTTTATTTCCATGTTGATTTTTATGTCAATCTTTTCGATGAGGATTTAAAGTCAATCTGGAACACGGAATTACGTATGTTCTAGCAGGTGGAGCAGTAATCCTCGGTGGGGGGTGAGGGGATGAGGAGGGGGTGTTGGGGTGTGGGGGTGAGGAGGGGTGTGGGGGGTCATTGAGTCCTTCGTCTGGCGTACCGAGTAGCTTTCCCTACGTTAAGTCTTTTATTACACGGTGGTTGTGGAGGAAGGGGTGGGGGGAGGACCGCTAGGCACCTGTTTGCTCTTGCTGGCGTTAAAATGGTAAAGGAACCATCGTCGAATATGCCAGTGTGTACAGTGCCAGGTGGTGAGTGGATCCGGTACGACCATAAACCAGTCATCGTAGGTCGTGACTACTGTTCACCATCACTATCTCCCTCACCACCACCATCTCTATCCCCCCTCACCACCACTATCACCACCACCCACCTGAGGATCAACACCACACAGGTAAGACAGGTGGCGGGATAGTTTTAATCATCGTTTGAGGCCCCGATACAACCACGCCTCAGGGTCCCTTAATTAAAGGCACGACACCTGGGCACCACCACAACAAATTGGCTTCCCAAAGTACACCAGCAAGAGAACAGCAGGTGTGGTTGACAGGATCGCGTGTGGGCGCTACATAAAACAAACACTGGGAGGGCGGAGGGTACTACAGCAGCACCTTCAAGCACCGCCTTACACCACCAGTATCAACAGGAGGTCCAGTCAACAACACCTTCACCGTTCAGCAGCGCGCGCTATACTGACGATGCGGAGGAGGAGTCAACCTTTCCTGCCGCTGCTGCCGCTACCACCATCGCGCGGCGCCTCCTCCTACCACGACCATTACTACGATCACACCCTAGTACTACCATCTTCGGTGTCAACAAGGTCAGGTCTTGAGGGTTAGTACAGAGACACTATCATCATTAACAACAACTACACTCACTTTGTATTGGAAAAATCTATATGATATCGAGCGAGTTCTCAAGGGGGGCGGCGTCAGCAGGGAGGAGGAGAGATGAGAGAGAGAGAGAGAGAGAGAGAGAGAGAGAGAGAGAGAGAGAGAGAGAGTGTGTAGGTCTCAATAACATTAACGTTATCCTCTCTATGTCAGTGCCATCTGAATATTTTCTTGGTTCCCTCCACACAACTTTCTGTATATATTTCCCATCTTCAGTGTCTCGCCTCCTTCCATATTTCGCCCACCTTAGCAAGTGTCAGAAGCTTCAAGATAATGTACTAACACATATGTTTTATATAGAAGACTCTCTCTCTCTCCATGTCACCCCCAATACAATCAACAAGTCCCTCCTTTCTCCCTCTACCTTCACCAACACTAACTCCCTCACCGCCACCATCCCAATCCTCATCAACACACCCTCATCCCCACCAATTCTTCCTCCTCCCACACCAAACCCCCTTCCCTCACCATAACCCCCCACCCTTCTTTCCCAGACCAACACCTCCTCCTAACCCTTTACCAACAACCCCCCACCCAATACACATACCCTCCTTCACCCAACAAACAATCCTGCCTAACCCCTTCCCCAACGCCGCCCCTTCCCCTTAGATCACCCCCTAATGGCCACATATATCACCCCCACCCCCCGAAATAAAACACAGGAGAGGGAGAGTTCTTAATCCCTGATGCCGGAAATTACACAAGTATCGAATCGTGTTTTTTTTCTCCACAATCATTCGTTCTGTAAAACAAAATGATTTAACCTTTTTTATTATTCGTTCTGTAATAATGTCTTTCATTTTTTTTAATTCGTTCTGTGAAAATGTTCGCTAAGCTATTTTTTTTATAAAGTTACAAGGGACAATTTTATAGTTATGTAAAAAAAAATCTTTTTCGTTACGTCGGTATGTTTTTTTTTTTACAGATTTTTTGTAATTTTGTTAAGTCGTTTATTAAAAATCGGTGATTTTTTTTCTTTATTGACAATATTTCGTTTAATAAGTAAATACCTGTAAAGGAGAAAAATGCAATACAATGGTGAACGAAAGATAAACAAAATAAAAATATTCAACTTTGCTTCCAGCCAAAAATAACAAAGTTTTAAAATTTTTGTAAACTTGTATCTGAAAATTTGTCACACGTGGAGAAAGGATACGAGAAATGTATAAAACTGAAGGACATTTTACCCAGGGAAGCGAAGATCCCCAGACTATCTTGCCTGTATCTTATTCCATATTATTTCCAATGTATCTGAATCTGCCCAATGCTTCTCCGGTAGTCTTTCCCTCCCCCTTGCCCCGTACTACATTAAACAGATGAGGGGAAGGGTGGGGGGAGGGGAGGGAGAAGAGAGGGAGGGGGGAGGAGGGGGGTGATGTATAGAGGTGCTAATTCGTGTTTTAATATTATTTTTGACGTCAATTCATTATTTTTTACGACGTGTCGATTATTAAAAAATACTGTCATGGGAAAAAAAAAATATAAAATTATATGTCCAGTAAAAAATATGAGTCCTTTAATTTAATGATGAATTATACTACGTTTACTATTATTGTGATTTATATAATTGTGGGGAAAATAATCCAATGAGAGAGGCAGGGCACACAGTCATAATAGTTAGTGCCAAATTGTATAGCCAGTAACACACCATGAAGCTGGGCCACAGAGGAAGACATCACGTAAAGTTTAGATTTAACTGCTGACTTCAAGATTGTGGTGGTGAGTGGTGGTTGTGGATGGTTGTGGATGGTGGTTGGTAGTGGTTGTGGGTGGATGGTGACCGGTTGGTAGTGTTTGTAGGTGATGGTGGTGGTGACTGGTGGTTGTTAGTGGTTATAGATGGTGGTGGTTCGCAGTATTGGTAATTTCATAACCCATAAACATCCACCTACATCCACAAACACATCCACTGACACATCCACCCAATACACCATCGTCAACATTCACATCCATGGGCCTTATCACCCACCCCCACCCCTCTCCATCCCACCCACCCCCCACCCCCCACTCCCTCCCTCCACCCACCCCACCCCCACCCTCTCCATCCCACCCCACCCACACCATTCCAAATGCAGAAAGCGAAGTATTTTTCCTCATCTCCAGAACTCTCTAAAAAGGACAACTTTAACTTTCACTTTTATGTAGAGAAAGTTTGAGATCTACTTTATAGATCACAATATAAAAAAAATCTTCCTTGTTATTTTGTGCGTCTGTGTCAGTGACGTAATCCATCTAAACTTACGCAAATATTTTTTCCGCTTTAGCGTAAAACAATATAACTTAAATGACTATAACATAATTTAACTTATTACTTTACCTAACTTAATTTAAATATTACTATAACCAAACCTAACTTAAATTTGTGTAACTTAACCTAACCTAACCTAACCTAACCTAACATAACCTAACTTAAATTTGTGTAACTTAACCTAACCTAACTTAACGTAACAGAACCAAACTTACCCTAACTTGGTCACATATCATAGCCAAACATAACCTAAATAATGTATCCATTTTATTACACTGCAGGTCAGATTCGGACACATTTACTCTAGTCCGGTGGGCGAGAAGTGGCCACACATGACATTTTGTCCGGTGGGCGAGAAGTGGCCACACATGACATTTTGTCCGGTGGGCGAGTGGCCAGCAGCATTTGTCCGGTGGGCGAGAAGTGGCCACACATGACATTTTTCCGGTGGGCGAGAAGTGGCCACACATGACATTTTGTCCGGTGCGGGAAATAGTGGGACCAAATATTGTGTGTATGTCAGTCATCGTCTTATGGACTGAATGTATAAATAATGTAAGTTATCATCGGTTGAATACTCTTCTCTCTCTGACTGACAGGTGAAATACTACCAAAGTTATAATGGGTTTCAATAATCTATGAGACAAATCAAGCATTTCATCACACAGTTATGTTCAATGAAATACTCAACCGATGCCGTTGAACGATATATATTTTGTTACAGTGAACATATAATGGGTATAACGAACGATATTTACAGCGAACACAATTTCCATAACGAACAATACTTGAAAAAAAAATAATTGTCAATATAATGTTCAGAGTTAACTGGTTGAGTGGGGTGGGGCATGGGTGGGGTGGGGTGGGGCATGGGTGGAGTGGGGGTGGAGTGGGGGTGGGGTGGGGTGGGGACTCTCACTCATCCAACACTCAAACTTGTGACCCACTGCTTGGCAACTATGATCCACCAAGTAATAATCCACACACACACACACACACACACACCACACACACACACACACACACACACACACACACACACACACACACACACACATCAATCAACTTCACTCGACTGATCCATACATCAACCCATCAGACGGCACCCTGATCCTCTTACTACTACCCGCCTTCGCCACCGCCGCCGCCCTCGCCTGATCCACCACCGTCGCTATTGAAGTGTAAAAGGGTGTATGAATTAAGTCGACTACCGTAGCGTGAAGGATCAAGGGAAGAGGATTATGTATTAATACGCAATTCTGTTTTTGCAAGTAGAACGCTCGAGCAATTTGTGGATAGACATTTATACAGACAAAACACACACACACACACACACACACACACACACACACACACACACACACACACACACACACACACACACACACACACACACACACACACACACACACACTTTAACACAAATGGTCCCAACACACTCAGGTTGTAGATTCCACTAAGCTCCTCCGTGCCGTAGACAACAAACTAAATTGGAAACCACACGTCAGTAAAGTTGTCAAATCCTCCAGTTTCGTCTCCACCTCCTCCGCCGACTCAAGTCCCTCGAATTCCTGCTGAGCTCCTCGATGTTTACTCAACATTCATACTTCCAAGCTCACCTATGCCTCCCTACCTGGTCTTCCTCCTAAATGCCACACGCACTTACAAAAGTGCAAAGGGCATGCAAGATTATTCTCTCCTTCCTACTCCACATATCAAGAAGCGCTCAACACACTGACCCTCTCGTCTCACTGGCCATCACCACGACCTCATCTGCAAATTTGGTGAGAAGCTTCTGCACCATCCTCGACACCGGCTCCTACTACCACCTGAGATCCCTCGTCTGAGAATTGCTGTTCGACACCACAACCGCATCCAGCCCATACGAGCACGAACTGATCGCTATAAGAACAGCCCAGTCCCAACCATTGTAAAAATTATCAATAACTTGTAATCAACCAGTGTATTCACTCCTAGTCAATCTAACTTTTTGCATTGTCACTATGTTGAAATACCCTGTAGTTTGAGCTTCTCCACCCTAGTTATTATATATCATATTTGTATCACTTATGTTACTTGCATATTATTTGTAAATCAAGAGACCCATTCCCCAATTATGAAACTGTATATTTTCAGCCTTCCGACTGCCATGCTCTTTCAATAAACCGTTAGTTATTATTATTATTATTATTATTATTATTATTATTACACAGACACACACACGGTTGCACAATATATAGACATACAAACGACAGAAGGACAGCAATTGACAGACAAACGAGAGAGAGAGAGAGAGAGAGAGAGAGAGAGAGAGAGAGAGAGAGAGAGAGAGAGAGGAGAGAGAGAGAGAGAGGAGGAGAGAGACCCCCTCAACCCACCAACCATCACGCATTTTCTAAAGTCTCAACTAACTCTCCCTCTCTCCCCATTGGATCAAACTCCCAAACTTGGACACTAGGGAGCCCTCCTCTCTCGACCTTCCCTCACTCCACTCATTTGTCCTCGCTTTCTCACCCACTCCTCTCCTGTCTTTCCTCATACCTCCCTTCCTCACTCCATTTTCCTCCGTTACTCTCTCCCTATTCTCTCCTCCCTTCTCACCTCCCCCTTCCTTCCCCATCCCACCCTCACCGCCTTCCTCTCAACACACACACTCTGCCTCTTCCACGGAGTCAGAAACCAACCACGTCGTTCCCCGGAGTAGTAAAAACACCGCTTTACTGACCAATAAAACCAATTACTAAGGAAAACGAAGGACAAAAAAAAAAACTGCAGCTCAATCATGGGTTCGAGGTCATGTCTGGAGGTCACACAGGGTCAAGTCTGATGGTGAAGCTCTTAACGAGAGAGAGAAAATCGCCAAGCCTAGATCTCTGGGCCGTACAACAATAATCACAGCGCCACAAAGAAAAAATAATAAAAAACTCCATTGTGGCAAAACTTTGTAATCCCACGAGAGACAGTCGGGGAATTTTATAACCAGCGGATTCTTGAGTCAGGGATGTCCGCTCAAAACTCCACCCCCCCCCAATGATTTTTTTAACACTTCCGAGTACTGTCGTTGTATCGAATCACATAATTCACATATCAACACAAACTCACTTTCAACCACATTCTGGACCTTTAGTAGATTCGAACAACAACAAAAATATAACTTGTTGGTGACGAGAGAAATTCGAACTCGATTGATTCCACAACTGTTTAAGTCTTACAAGTTGAATCGGTTTTGCACATGATTCGAAACTTTCCCAAGCCGATTCGACCTCCTCTGCCACTGTCAACATCCATAAGTCTTGTTTAAAGTTCTTGTAAGACCCGACCAAGAACTTCCTGTTGTGTGTGACTATATCGGAGACAACAACAACAACAACAACAACAACAACAACAACAACAACAACAACAACAACAACAACAACAACAACAACGACAACAACAACAACAACAACGACAACAACAACAACAGCATTATTTACATTAGTTGAAAGCCATATAAATATAATATCGGTATGAAAGAAAAAATAAAACACAAAATTCAACAAAATAGTGTAAAAAAATAAGACATATATATACACAAATAAGACATAACAAGAGAAAAGACATCATGCCATAAAGAGAAACATGTTAAGACAATGTACTGCTGGGAGACAAGAGAGAGTAAATAGAGAATTGGCAACAGAGGACAAATGTAAAGGAAAAGGAGGAGAAGAGAGAGAGATATAGAGAGAGGGGGAACACTTGTCAACATTGATGGTGGAGAGTCATTCCTTCCATTCCACCGTTTTCTCTGTCATTCCTACTACACTGTTCAACGAGTATAACTTACCTTTATCATTTATCATTCCTCAAACTAATGCTCAACGTAACTACCTATTGTTCAACTACACCAACGCTCTAGACACCTTAACGAGGCACTTGGCTATAAATTAACAACACAACAAACAATAACAAATGCTCTACAACAAATTGGTAGAAAAAAATAAAATTAATAATTCTCCCAATATTCTCATCCGCTCTGGTGTTGATTTAAGTTTTGTTTGGACATATTCTATCCTAATCAAACTATGTCAATAACAGGTTCATTCAGCAAAGACAATTAATGTAAGTAATTTATTTTTTCTTCTTCTTTTTTTTTCCAGTGAATTGTAATGACTTAGTGAAAGCGAACGTCAGATGAGATGAAAAAAATATATATTCCATTAACTTGGGTACAATAGATCGTTTCACACACACACACACACACACACACACACACACACACACACACACACACACACACACACACACACACTTACACTTGGGCTACATGGAATATCTAAAACACAGACAGAAACACAGACAGACACTAGGCATTAACACTCATTACAACAACTCAGTCAAAACTTCCCGTCGACACATCCAACTCTCCCAGAATTACGTCCACGGTGATTTTAACTTTTGAAGAAACCCCGATTTATGGTGTACCTTGAGCCATTCCCTCCTGTTGCTCTTTCTTTGTTTTTCCTACTTTTTTCTATTTCTCCTACTGTCTCCTCTTCCTTCTACTACTGTCAGCTCCTCGTCCTCCTCCTCCTCTTCCTCATCTCCCTCTTTTTCTTCCTCTCCTCCTCATCTCCCTCTTCTTCTTCCTCCTCCTCCTCTACTTCTTCCTCCTCCTCTACTTTCTCCTCCTATCCCTCCTCCTTCTCTTCATCTTCTCCCCTCCTCCTCCTCCTCCCCCTCTTCTTCTTCTTCTCCCTCCTCCTCCTCCTCTTCCCTTCTTCTCCCCCTCCTCCTCCTGATGACCCCAGAAACCACAACTAGCAGGTTGTTTTTAGGTCAAGGCTTCAGTATTTTTGTGATGATTTGCGACTTGCAGTAGCCACAGCCGATTCTGTGAGCCAAGTGTCCTGAAGGGGAGGTTGGTCAGGGGGGGTTAGTGAAGGTGGTAGGGTTAGGGAAGGGAGGTGAAAGGGGAGTAGGTGAGTTGGGGGTATGTAAGTGGGAGTAGGTGAGGAGGTGGGGATAGGTGAGGTGAGAATAGGTAGGAGATGGTAGGGTCGGGAAGGTGCAGGGGTGGGGGGAGGCTGGGAGGAGACGGGGGTGGGGAAGGGTAGGGGAAGAAAGAAAGGAGTGGAGAAGGAGACACAAACTAACCTTGCCTAAAACTCCAATTATATCCAGGTCATACAAGCGGCTTCGGAAACACAATACAGCACCGTCACCGATATCTTTCATAACAAGGAAAGAGGACAAAAGGTTGAAGCCGTGCAACAGATGCAAGTTGAGAAGATCAGGTTGCAATGACGAGTAAAAGAAAAAAAAGACGATTCAAGGATTTACATCAATATTTATAAAAGAATATTAGAGTGTGTGTGTGTATGTGTGTGTGTGTGTGTGTGTGTGTGTGTGTGTGTGTGTGTGTGTGTGTGTATGTGTGTGTGTGTGTATGTGTGTGTGTGAATTATAACTGAGTATTACCTAATTATTATTGAGTAATTGCTAATTATGAAAATGACTTAACCAAATATCAGATTTTCAGATTATACCAGATTTTGTAAAGAAAAATTATCGGGGATTATGCCTAACTAGCTTCAGATTACAGGAGATTACTTGGAAACAAGAGCCAAGATTTTACTAAGTATGGTAACACGTCTCAGATAACATCAGATTATGTAAAAAAAAATACCCCACCAGAGTCTGGATTTTACACACACACACACACACACACACACACACACACACACACACACACATTACTAATTTAAATATGAGTCCCATATTACACCAGATTATATAATAGAAACAAGAAAACATACAAAGATTAAAACTCCAACCAAAAAACAACAGCTCAGCCGACATAAACATCCATAACAAAACAGCACTCCATTAACAAGCTAAAACGAGGAAGGAAAGGCCAGGCGATGTCCACTGCTCGCACTGGCGTTGCTATACAGATGCGACAGCGAGAGTAATGGAGAGACCAAGTCCTTCGTCAGGTCTTAAGGGAATTAAAGCTTTTATTAAGGACCAAGTCAGCTTTAATCTGCTTCAAGACATTAATGTTTGTTTGTGTTGCTGCCCACCTCTTTGTCATGGTGTGTGTGTGTGTGTGTGTGTGTGTGTGTGTGTGTGTGTGTGTGTGTGTGTGTGTGTGTGTGTGTAGTTAAAACGAACACCAAAACGTCATAAAAAAACACACAATCGTCATCCATACAGCCAAGGAACACGAGCACACACAAACAAAACAACACATTTTAAAATATTTTTCTTATACTCATCTACCAACCAAAACAAAACAAGACCTAGACATGTTTCAGACACGTTTAACACAAGACATTATGTTTACGGGCGGTTACTTCTCCCCCCTAATGAAATAAAGTCTACGGTCAGCCATTGCCACGTTTAACTATCTAAGCTAAATAGATACAGTAGGTACTTGGACGGATGGCTAGACTAATAAATGTATAGAATGACAAACAACAGATGAGAGAGAGAAACATAAAACCTACATACTTGGACAATGAAATCAGATCCACACACAATCCAACAATAAGAGACCCAAGAAATATCTCCCAAACACGAACCAAATATAAAAGCATTGTTACCGAATGTGTCAGCCATATATATAACTGGGTATCGGGATATAACATGTCACCCTAAAGATAACTTAAGAGGAGATGGCAAGAGGAGAACGTAGCGGGTTATAGCGTTTGGGGTTGAAATATGCGCGCCAGGTTGAATTATAGAAAACGTCCCCGCTCCCTCACGGCCTTCAAGGGGGGACTAAAGGGCAGCGCACAATACCTGGGTGAAAGGATGACTGACGCACAAAAGGCTTCTTACATAATGGAATCTCTCTCTCTCTCTCTCTCTCTCTCTCTCTCTCTCTCTCTCTCTCTCTCTCTTCCTCCTGTTTACAACCAGCAGAGTTCCCGGAAAATTATACGCGTCTTGGAGGTAACAAATGTTGATATGGTGAAAGGAAAATATATACAACAACGACAAATGGAAAATACATGTTGGAAATGGTTGAGAGAATTAGAGGTTCACCGATAACATAATATTTTCCTCCTTGTAAAGTTTTCCAATTATGTATCTTATATTATTCTTATTCCCCGCAGTCTGACACAACACAAGCTGCTGATCATTATCTTATTAACAAGATCTAATATTTGCTCTCAGGCGGTTTCCCAATTAGAACAATTAAGTTTATTTTTGTACACAGGAGAGGAACATATCCAAACTGCCAGCCATTCTGAATTATCAGTAATACCGGAATATTATACACATCGTAGCAAGGAACAGACAACCTCATCAACCAGCCACTGGGATGGAAATATTTAATGGCCAGACTGACATGTGTTGACAGTGATACTATCAACAATTATCGATACGTGTCCATCACTGTCTCCCCTACACTGCCAGCTGTTTGTGTGGCCAGATTTTTTATTGGTTTATTCGACTCAGTGTTAAGCTCGACAGCACCGCTCACTTACCAGTTATTTACGGGTTATAAACTTTGAGTTATTACGTCAGTCAATATTGTGTCCACCACCACCACTTACACTCACTCACTCACTCACTCACACTCACCCACTCTCACACACACATGACCTAACCTAGACCAGTCCCAGTACATGACCCCTCTCCGTCACACGCCTCCTCTCCCACATAACATTTTCATCACAGACCTTCTCTCCCACACACACACCTACAACCTCTCCACTACACCCACAACCTCTCCACCACACCCACACTATCTCCACCACACCCACACTACCCCCACCACACCCTGCCTTACAGCTCCTCCTGATCTCTCAGCTTCACGCTCCAAACTCCTTTATTATCATCTTCTAAATCTTTTTTTACCTCAAGTTCCTCATCTCCTTCGCTCATTAAATCTCTCTTAATCTCCCAATTACCTCCTTGACTCATTTTTTCTCTCCCTCTTATCTTTTCTTCCTCCTCCTCCTCCTCCTATTCGTTCTCCTTCTTCGCTCCTTGTGTGTGTCTTTGGTAATTTTTTCCTCTCTGTGTTTACATGGTTCATTTTTTATCATCTGCAGTCTCTTGTCTTTTATCTTCCACGTTTTTCTCTCCATTTATAACTTTCCTCCTTCCCCCACTTCCTGTTCCTTCTTCTTTCTTCTTTCTTCGCTCCCCCCCCTCCTGTCCCCTTCCTTCCTCGGTCGACTCAACTCATTGCCTCCCTGATTTTTTCTGTTATTTCTACTTCCTCATCCCTATTCCATTCCTATCTCACTCTTCGTCCCTTCCCACCTCCTTCACTCACCCTTCGTCCCTTCCCACCTCCTTCACTCACCCTTCCCACATTATCTTATACACATCTCTTTCCTTCTTCTTAGTCCTTCCCAAGTTTCTTATTTCTTCTTCTTCCCCAAGTTCCCTATTCTCTAGTCCTCCCCAAATATCCCTCCCCTCCCCAAACACATCATCATCAATCTTCCTCCCCACACGTTAGTTCCTCTCTATCCTCCTCCTCCCCTCCCCACCTCCCCAAACACACCAACCCACATGAGAGCTTTACCCCCCCCAAATCATCTTAGACTCACTGAAAAAAGAAACTATCAGCCGTAAACCACTTTTAAAATACCCACCTCACCAAGGGTATGCCAGACGGGTGAACCTCCTAAAACGTTCACCTCTCCTCAAACGTTACCTGTCTTAAAACGTTCACCTCTACAACATTCACATCTCCTAAAACGTTTATCTGTCTCCTCAAACGTTCACCTCTCCTCAAACGTTACCTGTCTTAAAACGTTCACCTCTACAACATTCACATCTCCTAAAACGTTTATCTCTCTCCTCAAACATTCACCTCTCTTAAAATGTTCACCTCTAAAACATTCACCTCTCCTAAAACGTTCACCCACCTCCGTCACGGCCTCGTTAAACGTAAGATGGTGATTTGCGGTTCGTGACGGTTCCGTTAAGCTCACGGTGAGGGTCTAAACGTGGTTCATACGAGTCTCGTTAACCCTGAGATGGTCTGTACAGGTTAAACGTCATGTGGTCGTTTATGGTTCTTGATGGTCTCGTTAAACACAAGATGGTTATTTGTGCCTCCTACGGGGATTCATTAAGCGTAAGAGAGTTTTTGTGTGGTCCATGATTTTTTTTCGTTAAACGTAAGATGGAATTTTACTGTTCGTGATGGTCTCGTTAACTGTAATATGGTTATGTGTGATTCATGACCATGTATGCATATGAAAGTTGGCTAGTTGTGGTTCCTGACGTTATATCGTTAAGAGAATGTTCTCGTTAACACGCAGTTTATGATTGTTTCGTTACAAGCCATACAATTCCTTCATGTTTCCGAGGAGTGTATCTTATACCTCATGATGGCCTCGTTAAATGTAAACTGTCGTTAAACATAATGACTGTGACTCATGACCTGTCTCGTTAAATTTAAGATGGTTGACCTCGTTAACTGCAAGATAGTTATATGTGCCTCACGGGACCTCATTAAACAACAAATAACAGAAGCCATGACAAAGAAAACGAGACCCAGAAAGAGAACAAAGCACTAACTATAAAAACAAAACTCAAAAGAAAACGGGAAATTACCAAAGAAAACGGAAAACTACATAGAAAAAAAAATACATGGGAAACTGCTGAAGAAAATCCTACTCGAAAGAAAATGAATTACTGGCAAAGAAAATTCCGATACTGGAAAAAAAGAAAGAAAACGTAACACTTAGGGAGAAAACGGCAGGGAATTTACAGGGGTGACTACACTATATTGGGAAAGTGCCAAATGGTTTAATGGTAACGGGGATGTGGGTTGAGGCACATCCTTAGACACATCAATTTATCCCCCCCCCCCATGCCATAGTCGTAACCATCTACTACACTACTATAACCCTCTTACATTTACTGCTACTGACTCCTCCCTAGTGGTGGGGGAGGTAGTGGTGGTGGTGGGGGAGGTAGTGGTGGTGGTGGGCAGAGCCGTGAGTGGTGGTGGGGAGAGTAATCAGTGGTGGTGGGAGGTAGTGAGTGGTGGTGGGGTGGTGAGCAGTGGTGGAGTAGTGAGCCAGGTGGTGGGAAGTGGTGGTGGTGGTGGGGAGGTGGTGGTGGTGGTGGGGAGGTGGTGTTGTGGTGGTGGGGAGGTGAAGTGGTGGTGGTGGGAGGTAGTGGTGGTGGTGGGGAGAATTAGTGGTGGTGGTGGGAGTAGTGGTGGTGGCGTGGGAGAATTTAAAGTGGTGGTGTGGTGGGAGGTGGTGGTGGTGGGTGGGAGGTAGTGGTGTGTGGGAGTGTTGGTGGTGGTGGGAAGGTGGTGAGGCAGGTGGTGAGAGAGTGGTGTGGTGGTGGGAGGTAATGGTGGTGGTGGGGAGGTAGTGGTGGTGGTGGGGGAGGTAGTGGTGGTGAAGGTGGTTGTATTGGTGGTGACGGTGGAGGTAGAGCTGGTGGTGCTAATATTATCACCACCACCACCCATTTTATCACCAGCCTTACCACTACATCATACCCACTTATTCAACCACCATCCATGCCCTCCCACTTCCAACAACCACCACCATCACTACCACCATCACCACCATCACTTCCACCATCACCATCCAAGTACAGTACACAAATGCAGTTCCACCGGTGGCCATCCTCCTTGACTGGAAATAGAGGCCATCAGTTACGAGTGACCCCTGACCACCACACGCCCGGCCACTTGGCCCTCCCACCCACCGCCCACTTGACCCTCCCACCCACCGCCCACACCTCAAGCACGTCCACCATCCTCTTCAAGCACCTTAAACCCATAACTACTCCCTCATATATCCCAATAACTGCCACCCGCTAGCCTGCATGTTTACCTGCCTCCCTGGCCTGCTTCTCGTCCTACCTGGCCTGCTTGTCGTCTTACCTGGCCTGCATTCTGTTGCTGCTTGTCGTCCTGACCGCCCTACTAGCTTGGCCTGTCTCTAGCCTGCTCGTCATTCTACCTGTCCTGTCTGCCTCCCTCCCTAGCCTGCTGAAGGACCTGCCTGAGCTGCCTGCCACTAACCTCGTCACGCTGCCTGTCGGTCTCCCGCCGTGGTCGCTTAGCCATGATAAAAAAGTAATAATCAATATATAGTAAAAAAGAAGATAGGCTGTAACCTTTTCCTCCTTCCTGTCTCGTCGTCTTCCACCCCCTCCTCCTGCTCCTGCTCCTCCTCCTGCTCCTCCTCCTCCTCCTGCACCTCCTCCTGCTCCTTCTCCTGCTCCTCCTCCCTATTCTCCTGGTCTTCTTACCCTCTTCCTCCCCTCCTAAAAGACACGACCGACACCATAAGAACAAAGGCGAAGGAAGCCGAGAAACACCCTGGGCGGCCTATGGGTGAGCTTACTCCTGCAGGGGCAGGGGGGCGGGCGGGCGGGCGGGCGGGCGGGGCAGGGCAGGGCAGGGCAGGATGGCAGGCAGTAGATGTGATCGATCATGGTGCTAGCAGATTGACGGCCCCATTCTCGCATAAACATGACCATAAATTATCCCACCGAGACACATGAGACTTTTTTTCGTCTGATTTTACACACACACACACACACACACACACACACACACACACACACACACACACACACACACACACACACACACACACACATACTCCTCACCGTCCCCACACCCAATCAGAAGCTTTCAATGGCCTCCAGCTTTGATTTCTAATAACCCTCATCAATTAGACCCCAACCATAATTAATAACCGGTAAGCGAAAGTTGATTACCACCCTCCATCCCCCCAGAGTATCAAGGCAGAGGGCTTCCACGACCCCCCATTTTTCACATCGTTACAAAATCGTAGTTGGACACGGTAATTGGGTCCGAATCCCCACCACCTATCGACCAAATCCCACGTGAATTTTGGCAGGGCAAAAGATAGAAATGGGGTGTTGGGTGGTGAAGAGGGTGATGGGTGGGTGGGTGGGTGGGGTGGGTGGACTAGGTTGGAGGATTGAGAATAGAGCAGCGACCAGCACCAGCCAGGCACTACTACTACTGGTGGAGGTGCTGCTGTGATGCTGCTGCTAGGACCCCAGTGCTGCTGCATGTTCTTGTTAATTGGACAGGTACACACACACACACACACATACACACAGGTGAATATTTCATCAGTCTAATTAATTCCTTCCGGGAAACTGGCTTGCATCATAACCTTCCGTCAATTGGTATACTCACACAACTTCAATAATTATTATGTGTCTAATACTGAATGATCGAACAAGAGCAACACACACACACACACACACACACACACACACACACACACACACACACAATCCATTCTCGTGCGTGTATAAATTCATCATTACCATCAAAGTGCCTCCAGTGAAGAGAGAACACTAATGCTGCTATACTTGATTAAAATTCTAATTACACGTGGACTAGGATTTCATACATCATAACTGAACACCATCATCCATCAAAAAAAAAAAAAAACTACGCTCGTCTATGATTGGTCACTTAAATCTCTTGTTCACCAATAGGAAGATAGAATAACTTAACATTTTCAAGTGACCATTAACTTTGGCGGTCACAAGTGTACGAAATATTTAGCGAGTGAACGGCGGAATAAAATAAAATTATCATGTATAAACAATGTGACTTAACTGACACCTAACTTACCTCGTCACACAAGGAGCCTCACCGTCACACTAGGAGTCTCACCGTCACACAAGGAGCCTCACCATCAAACAAGGAGCCTCACCATCAAACAAGGAACCTCACCATCACACAAGGAACCCCACTGTCCCACAAGGAACCTCACCGTCACACAAGGAACATTCACCATCACACAAGGAACCCCACCATCACACAAGGAACCCCACCGTCACACAGTAGGAGGAGGAGGCACAGCAGAAGAGAGAGTGAATGAAGGTGTCAGTGTTTGAGGAGGCAATAAGTCAGGTGGACAGGATATCGTCTGCTGCTACACAATAAATCACCAGCAAGAGGGAGATTCAATAGTTCGTCTCAGTCAGTCCCAACTCTTACTCGGGGAGACCCTCACTGCCAGGCCTCTCAGGGGGGTGATGGAGGAGAAGAGGGGATGGAGGGGAGGAAGAGAAGAGAAAGGAGGGAATAATTCGGAAGTCCTCAACCAATTCACACACACACACACACACACACACACACACACACATTGACATTTCAACATGAATGGAGCGAAGTGTGTGAAAACGTATCAAACCGACTTAATTATGCTATAAAAACAAAAAACAAAAAAATTTCTGTCAAAATGGCGTCAAATTTTCCTTCTGACTCTACCATGGCAAGATGCGCTTTCTAATCCCCAGTTAAGACACAACAAAATGACGTATGACTCTATTTACAAATCTAATATTTCTTAAAACATAACTAAGGTCTATTTTCCTTCGTCTAGAGATAATATAATGAATCTTAACATCAAAAATCAGTCGAGTCTCTATGCAATTTAGATACCATATTGCCGTTTATGTGCCATAGCTTAAATGAACCAATTAGGTGTTTTCTCACTTGTAAATTAAGAGCCTTTGAGACTCCTTGTTCTCAGAGTCTTATTATCGACAAGGAGTCTCTCAAGAAAGGTCCTAAATAACATGGGAGTATTGTCGAATATTCCAGAGTCTCTAACAGCTCTGGAGAGATAATTAGGGACCTGGAGGTAACGAGACAGAGATCGTAATGTGTACTGAATATTATCTCATGGGCTAAATGTGATAACACTAACTATCACGGGATATTTGATAGACAGACAGACAGACAGACAGACAGACAGACAGACAGACAGACAGACAGACAGACAGACAGACAGACAGACAGACAGACAGACAGACAGACAGACAGACAGACAGACAGACAGACAGACCAGACAGACAGACAGACAGACAGACGAAGACAGACAGACAGACAGACAGACAGACAGACAGACGAACGACAGACAGACAGACAGACAGACAGACGAACGAACAGACAGACAGACAGACGAACAGACAGACAGACAGAACAACAGACAGACGACAGACAGACAGACAGACAGACGAAGACGAGACGACGAACCAGACAGACAGACAGACAGACCAGACAGACGAACAGACAGACAGACAGACAGACAGACAGACAGATAGATAGATAGATAGATAGATAGATAGATAGATAGATAGATAGATAGATAGATAGATAGATAGATAGATAGATAGATAGATAGATAGATAGATAGATAGATAGATAGATAGATTGATAGATAGATAGATAGATAGATAATCATTATTACATATCTTACCGAAAGAAACAATAACTCACACAGGCTCATAATGACTCATAATTACCCCTCACCTCATAATGACTTGTTTACATGTTGAATCTGTGTACACTATATACAGCTACATAAGACCTGTCCTGTTTACATCTATACATAACTGTTTACATTACCTCGTGTGTGTGCGTCCCATTCTGTTTACACCTTAATTTGTGTACATCTAAATTTGTGTGTGACTCATTGTGTGTGTGTACTTTGATTTATGTATACTTAATTAAGACCCATGAGCGTCCCAGGGAGGGTGTATATGCGTGTGTCAAAAGCAGCCTAAGGATTGACGTCAGACACAGAATATCTACTAATTAAGAGAAAGATTCATCCCCTACCCTAGTCCCCCCTCCCCTCTTACATCTCTGTCCCTCCACATCTCTCTCTCTCTCCCCTTAATAATCACCTATCCTCCTTAATCACCTGTTCTTCACCCCCCCTAATCCTTACCCCACTCACCCCACCCCATACCTTCCCCATCCCCCACCTCATACATCCCTCACCCAAAACACACCTGGCCAACACTCTACACCTTCATTAACACACACACACACACACACACACACACACAGGGACAATATTACCCTCACCAGGTTATAATAGGGTCAAGGGGGATCTGTCATGGGAGCTTCACACGGATCTATTTAGTATGTGGCGACCAGATTGGACTTTATATGACCTTATTATCTGGTGTCTGGTGTGTTTAATGTTTTGTGGCGAGTGGGTCTGCCTCTGTGTGTGTGTGTGTGTGTGTGTGTGTGTGTGTGTGTGTGTGTGTGTGTGTGTGTGTGTGTGTGTGTGTGTGTGTGTGTGTACCTACCTAACTCTCTGTCTACCCAACCTACTTACCTCTCTCTCTCTCTCTCTCTCTCTCTCTCTCTCTCTCTCTCTCTCTCTCTCTCTCTCTCTAACTCTCTCTCTCTCTCTCTTTTTCTGTTAATCTTTCTCTTTGTCTTATTTCTAATCTTCCTTTCTCAGTTTATCTCCACCTCAATACCTCCCAACGTTTTAATATCTCTCTCTCTCTCTCTCTCTCTCTTAATCTCTCTCTCTCTCTCTTAATCTCCCTGTCTGCCTTAATCTCTCCCTCTCCCTCTCTCTCTCACACTCCCTGTCACCACCAAAACACCTTATCAACCTAATTACTCGTCATCTCTCTTCACACACACACAGAGAACAAACAAGAAAGGACTGGCTGGCCACTGTTAATGTTGCCACCACTACACCGACAGTCAAAACACGACATATTCACACACAAGCTAAATAATAAACGTATATTCGTGTCGTTATCCCATCACAGCTAAAATCGGCACATGACGGACCCAAGTTAACGTGGTGCCATTCAACACAAAATGATTAATGGATGGGGTTTATTTTTTCTTACAATAAGATGATGCAGTTAGCAAAATCATATATTCCGTTAAGTAATTAGATACAGGTAAATAAATAAATAATATATACTGTATGTCAAGGGATGCAGTTCCTCTACACTTCAAATACCGAGAGAAATGCAGTCGAGAAAATTGTTACAAATCATCCATATCTCTTTGACAGATGATTTCCAATATGAATCCAAATTACTTTCCTGTAGTTATACCTCCAAAGGCACAACTTTCTTTGATGTGTGTTTTCTCTCCACAACTTTCATTGATGTACGTTTTCTCTCTCTTCAAACCCCACAAACACATTGAATCTTCGAGTTTCCAATTTTATCTATCACATACATGTTTCCAAACTCAGAATGACTACGAAAACAGCATCCTTGAAATTTACGTTTTCTGTAAAGCATGTTTTCGTTTATCCAAGAAAATACAAAAGTTTCCCCTGAATTATAAGTTTTCTGTAATGTACGTTTTCTTTATCCGAGAAAACTTATCCGAGTCTTCCCCCAAATATACATTTTCTGTAATGCCCGTTTTCTGTCCCCCCCCTCCCCCCCAAGTCCCTCCTGATATCACCATTTTCTGTTGGCTGAACCAAAGAAAATCGGTGCAGTAGAACAAGAGAAAACGGAGGGGTTTGTATCGACCGTGTGCCAGGCTGGGAAGAGAGAGGTAACTAGGGAATATTTAAAGTCAGAATTTTAAGAGACTCCTCAATAACACGAAGTGCAGCAAGCCAATATATGTAGGCATACATTATAAAACCCTTCGTGGAGACACAGCCACGTTTTAATCCTTTAAAACTCACCACGACTGTGTATATTTTTTTTCCCACCTAACCTTTAATAATAACAAACCGTGACACCTCTAAAAAGATATCCAGAATTACTACGTGATTTTTCTCACTAATGCCGCACTATAATCTTCACTCCCTCACAGCATAAAAACAATTTACAACGCTAAGAGAACGAGGTTGATGAATACAAACCCCGGGATATATTAGAACATAAATACCTGTCAAAGAACGTCGGGGTAAGTGAACGCGTTATACTGGGGATATATAGCAGCCAAGCGCCACCGAAATTGGCTAAAATGAGAAGGTTGTACAAAAGGGGGAGGCCTTGGGTGGGTGGGTGAAGGGTGGGATTCGGTGAAGAGGTTTGTGGATGAAGGAGAAGGTTATGCGGTGAGTGAAGGTGGTACTGGTGGACGGTGGGTGGAGGGTGAAAGTGTGTGACGAGGATTGTGGGCAGAAGAGGTGGTGGACGGTGGGAGGATAGGTGTGGGTGATGGGAGGGTCGTTGGTGGAGGCGAAATAACTCGAGGTGGAGTAGAGGATGACTGGGTGGAAAAAGGAATAGTTGTGGGTGGAGGAGGAATAACCACGGATAATAGAGAGTAAAATCCCTAATCAGGTCTTAAGTCCCTAATACCACAAGGTATAAGGGATTGATCGGGAACCTGACGACCTGGTCTTCCACTACACAAGAACGGGTTTACAGTCACCTGAGCCGCCAGCCAGGAGCCTACCTGCTCCCGATATCCCCATCTTGTAAACAAAAGCTGAGGAGAATTTTATTTCCCTTCACTGGTTTAGAAAATTGTAAACTTGTTTTCTTTTGTTTGTTTTTTCCAGATACAAATAAACGAGATGGGAAGAAAAACACCACATAGCTTTTATTTCCAATTCAAATTACTAAAATTTTTACTCAGAATAACAGCATAGGCAATGGTACTTTACATATAACCCCTATGCAAGAAAATACACAAATAATGTACTCGTATGTAACCCTGATGTAATAGTTATGGACGAGTATTATACATAACCCTGGTATATCTGCCGTTAAAGCTGAAGATACACAATAAAGAACAATATTCAAAGGTCATAAAACATACC
Source organism: Homarus americanus (assembly GCF_018991925.1). Classification (NCBI taxonomy): domain Eukaryota; kingdom Metazoa; phylum Arthropoda; class Malacostraca; order Decapoda; family Nephropidae; genus Homarus; species Homarus americanus. Next base: position 8,700,838 of record NW_024723833.1, on the reverse strand, counting down.
TTTAACAGTGAGTGAAATATAGTCACGACGCCACAACACAATGATGCCAAAAATAACGTCCACGAGTACATTACAGTTACAACACGTAATTAATAACAGCACCTTGGCCTATAATCACCAATATCACACAAACAATGGTGACCTGAACTCATCAATATACAAACTATCAAACATCTCCCCAGAATACATTACAGTTATGACTCGTAATTAATAACAGCAAGATGACTTAAAATCACTATGTCAACAAGCGTATTTTTAACTCAGCATCACATTTATAGCGCGTAATTATAACAGCAAAGATCAAAGCACGGCAAAGGACTGGTTCGTTTCTACTCGTATAATGTTTATTTAACTAATGCGTAATGTGAATCCCAGGTGTGTATGTATGTATGTATGTATGTATGTATGTATGTGTTTACCTGGCATCTTGAAACACAATTTAACAGTTAACGTGAAAAGTTTTTCTTCTGATAAAATCTCGAAGCAAAACAACAATGCTATTAACGCCTTTGCTTTTATTATTATTTTTCAAGCGTAGGGGAAAAAACACGGCAAACACGGAAACAAACATAAAGACTCCTCCGTTTTCATTCCTACCCCAGACGTATTAAAAAAAAACATATGGGAATAAACACGGTGATAATACCCATGACTTTAAATAGAAAAATAAGAAAAGTTTTAATCCTGAACGTCACCAAAAAAAAAATCAATTAAAGTATAAAAAAAAAAAGTTATTCGTCGTTGATATAAACAAGGAGCGAGAGATGAAGGTAGTGTGGCTAGAGTGTTATAAAGCCACATTAGTGTAAGTATAACCAGTGTCACACCTTGCAACACGACCACATTATATACCCAGGGATAGATCACACACCACCCCTTGCAGTGTTAGGTCACATCAACATCCCAGCATCACATCAACATCCCAGCATCACATTAACATTCAAACGTCACAACAACATCACACTGACGTCACAAGAAGGTAATTACCGTAACCATAACACCGTATTGATAAGTAATTAAGGTAATCATCCCACAGAAGGGCATGAAAATGATATATCGGCAGAGTAATTATAGTAACTACCAAGGTAATTATAGTAACCACGAAAAACACAATAATAACAATGTAATTCGCCCAAAACAACAACATGAACAAGGTAACTTAACACAGGTGCGACAACAAGGTAAATTTAACAATGTAATCAGTAGAAATTCCATACTAGACTGATAACAAACATATAAATTTTTTCGTCACTGGAGAACAAAGAATAGGATAAGTGACAACATTAATAATAAACAATGGAAAGAGATAACATAATAATCTGTGGAAGAAGAAAACATAAGAGGATAACATAGAGACTAAGAATCATAATATTGTAAACCTTTTAATTGATGAAGAAGATGGTGGATAATGTAGTGTACAATAAAGATGGTAATAAATCTATGGTAAGAGAAGGAAAAATAGACACAGAAAGGAACCACGACAACACAATAAACGTGGAAATGAGTGAGAATGGAGAATTGGGAGAATACAAGAAGACGTTGAAATGACAATTGAAGATAAAGAGAGAGGAAGAGAGAGAGAGAGAGAGACAAAGAGAATGAATAAAAGTGAATAAGTGAGAAATTACAATAACGTGTGGAGAAGAAAAAAAAATACAGCAAATGAAGGAATAACACAATAAAGAGATATCTGAACTGTGTAACTATAGAAACAAGAGAAAATAAACGATAACAAAGAGACCCTTAGCTCCGTCATATCACTGAGGTAGAAATTGAGATGAAATTCCCTCCAAGTGAGATAACGTAGATGTTTTGGTTGTGACGTGAGGTAGAGCCGGAGGAGGGTGACTAGACATTCAGACATGATTGTTGTAATAGATGGTGGTAACAAGGCACAAGACAACATTAGAAAAAGTAATAGTGGTTGTAGTAATAATTGTAGTAGCCGGACACAAGACAACAGCGATTGTAGTAGTAGTTGTTGTTGTTGAGGGATTAGATAGTTGTAACAGCACACACACACATGACAAAAGCTAATAGAACTTGTGGTAGTTGTGGTTGTTGTAACAGATAGTGGTAGCAGCAGACACGAAACAAAAGCCAAATCAAATACCAAGACAGAAATTGTGGTAGATGTAGATGTGATAAAGAGTAGATAGTGGTAGCGGGAGACATAAAGACAACAGCTCATGGTATAATAGTTGTAGTAATTGTGGTTGTTGTAGCAGATAGTGGTAGCAAGGAAGTTATGTAGCAGCAGGAACGAGACAAATAGCGAAATACTCAAGTGTCGTTGTCGTGATCAGATGCAAGACAAGTTAGCCAAAAAAAAAAATATATACAGTATATAGGAAGTGGTAGTAGTAATTGTGGTTGTCGTAGCAGATAGTGGTAGCAGATAGTGGTAGCAGAATACTCACGGCACACGCACGGCACTGTGGGGTTGAGTACATCTTCACCACTCACCTGAGATAGGGAGATAAAACAAAAAAACACCTGGTTAATTAACTTGGTATTTTCTAATAGTTAAATACCTGTTCATATGGCTATACACCTTGTGATAAATACATTGAAAACAAACAAACAAACAAACACACACACACACACACACACACACACACACACAAAATTAACCATAAAAAATAACAGTACTGAATCACCCCCTCTTAATTAATGGACTCTAGAAAACACAATTGACAACAACAGCCACCCAACACCCGTTCTCCCTGGGGTGATAATGTAATCAGTCATTCACCCTCACCTCTCCACCCTTAATTATATATTCATTCCCAAATTCGTTCTTCTCCTTTTTTTCCTTGTGCCTCCATTCTTTATCAACATATATACTCTCTCTCTCTCTCTCTCTCTCTCTCTCTCTCTCTCTCTTACCTCACATCGTTCTCATTATTTTTGTTAAACATTCATTCGTTCATCCGTCAATGCCATTTATTTACCTACCTTTGGACATTTGGCGACTTACACACACAACACACACACACACACACACACACACACACACACACACACACACACACACACACACTCACACACACACACACACCTATATAGCACAAGAAGAAAGACAAAAATATTCGCTCAAAAGTGTTGGGGAGAAAAAAAAATAAAATAAAGAGAAGGGCACTACAATAAAGGCTCACAATGGCTGCAACACCACACAGCTGATAAAAATAAAAATACATCCCCCCCCACCCTCTTTAACTCCTGTGTCATTCCCCTCACCTCCCCCCTCCCCCACTCTCTCTGGGTTTGGTCATCCCTCACGCTACACAGGTCAGTGAAGTCACTCCCTTTTTTAAATCCTTCTGAATCCCTCTCTCCATTGTTCTGGTTTTCCTCCTACGCCTTCTCCCCATTCAAATTCAGTATTCCTTCTTCCCCCCACTATGCACAGCACTCCTCCCCAAGACTCTCCTTTTCTCCCCACATCCATACACCATCCTTCTCCACCTTTCCTCCCCACATCCATACACCATCCTTCTCCACCTTTCCTCCCCACATCCACACACCATCCTTCTCCACCTTTCCTCCCCACATCCACACACCATCCTTCTCCACCTTTCCTCCCCACATCCACACACCGTCCTTCTCCACCTTTCCTCCCCACATCCATACACCATACTTCTCCACCTTTCCTCCCCACATTCACACACCATCCTTCTCCACCTTTTCTCCCCACATCCATACACCATCCTTCTCCACCTTTCCTCCCCACATCCACACACTATCCCTTCGTCCGGTCAGCGATATTTCGACCCTTGGGAGTAGAGAGGGGAAATTGCCAGGGATTCAGTGTTGCCAAATCAGCATGGAGGCAAATTTTCCTTGCTAGATTTTGGACTACAACGACGACCTTGCAAGGCGTAACAAATGTGGGCTGAGGGGATGGGGGAGAGGGGAGGGGGAGGGGGAGAGGAGAGGACAGAGAGGGGAGAGGAAGGAGGGAGAGTTGGAGGTCTGGAAGGTTGATGGGAAGGGATTATAAGAAAACAACAACAACAACAATAATAATAATAATAATAATAATAATAATAATAATAATAATAATAACTATAACATAAGAGTAATATCACCAACAGTAGGTAATAACAAAACAAAATAACAATTACAATAAAATAATAATAATAATGTAATAATGACAGTAATACAATAATAACAATATTAGAAAAAAAGTACACATAATGAAGTAATTCTGTGATAATTAGTAAAATGATAAACAAAATCACTTAGATAATTTTCCCTCGGTAATGCTTCCCAACCTTAATGAACTAAGTGAGATATTAAAAAATAGTAATTAGTGTTTAAGGGTCCTTCTTTGACCATCATTAGTGAAAATAATTCGTTCATTTGACGACGATAAAACTATTTGTGGTGGTGAAGGAGGGGTGATGGTGGTGAGGGAGGGGTGATGATGGTGAGGGAGGGGTGATGGTGGTGAGGGAGGGGTGATGGTGGTGAGGGAGGGGTGATGATGGTGAAGGAGGTCTGATGGTGGTGAGGGAGGGAGGAGTGATGATGATGGCAGTTAGGGAAGGAAGAGTGATAATGGTGATGACGGTAATGACAATGTTGGTGGTGGTGGTGATGATAATGATGATAGTGATGTTAATGATGATGACTAAATAGTGAGGGAAGCGATAGTGACGATGATGATAGGGATATTAATATTAATGATGATGATGATGATAATGATGATGATGATGATGATGATGATAATGATGATGATACTCAAGTTCCCCCTGACAGGACAGCATCACGTTATACATCATAAACAAACAAACAAATAAACACTCACAAACCCCAGTGTAACATTTCTACATCTGTCACTACAAAACACACACACACACACACACACACACACACACACACACACACACAGAAAAACAAACTCCTTTCAACTACAAAATTTAAATAAAAGGCTTTTAACCTCATGTCCACTTGTTTAGAAGCGACAAAATACTTAAACATAAAAGAATATTTGAGTTACCACGACCCAGAAAAATTTACCTGTGCACTTTTTATAAATGAATAAATAAATGTTTATGTTGTATTTGTCAACACAATTTACAAAAGCTTGATTGATGAATATTTTTTTTTTATCAAGATGAGATGAAATATTGTCCGAATGAGCAGAAATTTTATCCGAATAAGCAGAAATTTTTATCCGAATAAGCAGAAATTTTATCCGAATAAGCTGAAATATTGTCCGAATGAGCAGAAATTTTGTCCGAATGAGTTGAAAATTTTTCCGAATGATATGAAATTTTGTCCGAATGAGCAACATAACAATAATATACATATACGGTACCAGATCTTTACAAAGGATCTTCCAGAGTCTAAACATGTGTCATGAAAAATCTAATAAAGCTACACTGAAGAGCAATAAGAGGTATATCCAGGGGTTATACTTTCAAGTTGTAGACATTCAATACAATTTCCTCTTTGAACCACCCAGACATCAGAGTGGTATAGTATATATATTCCGCTCCCTTCCCTTCATTTTGTATTAGGATATTATACTAAACTTTCTTGACAGACTTGGGGGAGGGGGGGAGTACTATATATATAAATACACATACAGACCCCACACAAACTGGCTATATCTGCTCAAGTGATCTGAAGCTTGTACATAAATTCAGACTGACAGTAGTAAATGTATCTTGTCGAGTGTAAATGGTTATCTGCACAGGATAAAAAAAATATATATCCCCACTGACTGAACCAAATGAATCTTGTTGGTGGCGCTGGCTGACCCGTCCCCAATCGTCGACGGCAACAGCAGATATATACGGGTGAATCCAAGTTGAAAATTATACTTTCAAAATATAAACAAAATGATATACTATATATTCACACACACACACACACACACACACA
>NW_024723833.1:8662443-8689943 GCF_018991925.1 Homarus americanus | reverse complement strand
GAGAGAGAGAGAGAGAGAGTTAAAAAAAATAAATAAAAGTAGAAAAAATATTCTGAATTTTCTCAAAGATAAGTTAGCGATTATTGAAAGTATAACACATATGATCAAGTATTAGAGGCACCTGTTATGATTAATTGACAATTGAAGATGAAGTTTACCTGCTAGAATATCTCTCTACCTACACAAAAAACATAAAAATATGCAATACTGACTACATACATAAATATTAAATATGTATAATAATAAATAAGGACCATATATATACAGCACATACTACAGTTTTTTTTATCACAGTTGCACGTCGATAAGGCTGATGTGATCACTGTAGGACGAGGAACACAATGACGATGACGATGATGATGATATCTTTCCCGGACTCTTGACAACCACCACACGTCCCCTCCCCCCCATCATCCCACCCACCTTCCTCTTCCCCTTCCCCCCATCTTCTTCTTCTTCTTGCCTCTTCTTCCTTCCTGTCCTCCCCCCCCCCTTCTTCCTTTCTCTTCTCACCTCTCATCCCAGTCAAGAACCACCACCACACTCCATATATCCACAGGGCTTTCAAATGAGTGAGGTAGCCGATACTTTTACCCGATTCAACCAGTAAAAGTATCGGGCGAAATGCAATATCCTAGCCCTCAAGACTCCTGCTGATTATTCCTGAGTCCTACCGGGAGATCCTAGCCTCCAGAGTCCTATCATCATCACCACCATCATCATCATCATCATCATCACCATCATCATCACTATCACCACCACCAACTACATAAGCTATATACTCAGTTCTAGGGGTAAATTGGATTTTTTTTTTCAAAGCCCAGTCGACCAGCGGATCTGCTAAATGAATTGGACACGTCAACGTATCATATGCTGTATATATATGGCTCTCATGTGAAAAAAAATACATTCCAATATTTTGTGTTTTTAATTTTTGACAATTATAAGCTCTCGTTATGACCTGGTAAAATAAAGTAAATAAACACGAAATTATATTACTATTAGTATTAATATAGATAATGCTAAGGGTAAAATTTTTATGGATAGTAAATGAAATATTGATAATAATATACCTACTACTACTACTATTACTATTACTACTACTATTACTATTACCACTACTACTGCTAATAATAATGAAAAAAGTAACACACACACACACACACACACACACACACACACACACACACACACACACACACACACACACACACACACACACACACACACACACACACACACTCACACACACACACACACACACACACACACACACGATCACCTTGGCATAAGCTTCATGGTGATATTGGATTACAAATTAAATCCCCGAGTCACGGTAATTAAAACTGGCCTTTGACCCTCCTCTTCCCCTTCCTCCCCCTCCTCCTCCCCTTTGTCTTACCCCGTTCTTTATCCCCCCTTCATCATCCTCCTCCTCCTCCTCTTCTTCTGTTTACCCCTCCCCCATTCCCTCCTTCTTGTTCCTCATCTTTACCACCATCTCTTCCTCTTCCCCGTCCCACGAGACTGTGCTTTGGGAGAACACAAGAGGAAATGGAAGGAGACTATTTAGGAGGAGAGGCAGGAAGAGTGTTGGGAGGGGGGATACAGGGTGAGGAGGGAGAGGATAGGGGGTAGGGGAGTGCGGGGAAAGAAAGGGTAGGTGCGTGTGGAAGAAGGAGAAGAGGGGGAGGAGAGAGGAGGTGGGAGGGGTGCGGGTAAGGAGTAGTAAGGCAGAGGAAGAGAAGTAAGAGAGAGAGAGAGAGAGAGAGAGAGAGGAACAGAGGAGGAAGAGGGTGTGAGATGTGGGAGTATGTGGTAGGAAGGGAGGAAGAGAAGAAAGGAAAGAGGTAAGATAAGTAGGGTAGGATGATGAAGAACAGAGAAAGAGGAGGAAAGATATGGATGAAAAAAAATGAATTTGTGTAAATAGATAAATTTGTTATAACCCCCATACCCCCCCCCCCCCCACACCCACCCACACACCACCCACACCATCCACACCACCCACACACACACACCCACACACACCCACACACCCACCCACACCCACACACACCCATCCACACCCACCCACCCACACAAACATAGAAACATTACACTGATGTTAATATCACGTTAATACCACGTTAATAACACGTAAATACGAAGTTAAGGTTAATAATAGGTTAAAGTCAAACCTGGGTCGTGTCTAGCAAAGAGTTAATATTAGCTGAGACTACTTGAGGCATACGCTTGAACTAACACTTGGGGAATAAGTCAAACACTCGAGAGAAAGAAAGCAAGTCGATGAGAAAGAACTGAAAATTGACACGAAATTTTATCTCTTCGTTAAAAGGTTAAATTGGGAACACAAAGCTGAACAACATCAAATTTTATTATCTTGCCCCCTCCCCTCCCCCTCCCCCCTCCCCCCCCAAAAAAAACCCAGTCAATTTTTTTATTCACTTGTAAAAAAAATATATAAAATAAACTACCCGGTATGAAACAGTAAAAATTGACACAAAATTGTATGATCTTGTAAATAGTGTAAAATAATCGAGGGACAGAAATGAAAACTAACACTAAACAAGGACACTATAGGTTGTAAAGGGTTCAACAACTGATATATATATGTGAATAAATTTGTTTGTAAATAATGTTACACGACAACAAGACAATTATTTAAGTCTCTTCTAACCAATTCTAACGTCTAACAACAAAGACACTAACAAACAAGAGACATCAAACAACTAAATAACTAAATCTAACAAATGTACAAAAAGACTCAAACATCGACCAACACAACAAAAACACGAACAAAAACACAAACAAAAACACGAACAAAAACACAAACAAAAACACAAACAAAAACACGAACAAAAACACAAACAAAAACACAAACAAAAACAAACAAAAACACAAACAAAAACACGAACAAAAACACAAACAAAAACACAAACAAAAACACAAACAAAAACACAAACAAAAACAAACAAAAACACAAACAAAACACAAACAAAAACACAAACAAAAACACAACAAAAACACAAAACACGAACAAAAACACAAACAAAAACACAAACAAAAACAAACAAAAACACAAACAAAAACACGAACAAAAACACAAACAAAAACACAAACAAAAACACAAACAAAAACACAAACAAAAACAAACAAAAACACAAACATCAAACAACAACAACACCCAGGACACAACACACTAATAGCAACAGTCCTCTGCCAATTGAGACGATCCCATTTTTCCCTCTCGGCTGGAGCTACACTTCCGCATTTTTTCCTCCTATTATTATTTTTCGAAGCGAATTCTTCCCTGGCTAAAAGGTCAGAGGTGGGATTGGGTCATGAATGCTTTAGAACTGTGCTCGAGCGATATGAGAGAGAGAGAGAGAGAGAGAGAGAGAGAGAGAGAGAGAGAGCACTAGGTAGGTGTATATATTATGATTACTTTCACAAATACCTGAGTAAATAAACTCTTTGATCTTTATCTCACACATTGACGCTTATCTCAACCGTGTACAACCAGACCAGAACAAAGTTAACATTACGATAACATAGGAATGAAATTAAACACGCACGCACGCACGCACGCACGCACGGACACTAAAAAAAACTTTATACCTGTATTTAAAACATATAAACTAGTAAAATATACAAATTGGCAGAAAATATACCCCAAATTGAGCTACAGTTTTATAAAGAAAATAAAAACTATTCTAACTGGTGGGGGGGGGGGAGGGGGGAACCCGACAACCCTTGGCAGGAACAAGTGTGGACATTAAAAACACTTTATTCCCGAACTCTCAACGATTCTCCAATTTCAACCACAAAACTCACCAATTCCAAGAGAAAAAAATCAAAATAATATAAAATTCTTCCTATAACCATAAAAATAGTGGTCATATTTTTTTTTTTGGGGGGGGGGGCGATTGATATTTAAGATTTTATTCCATATTGTTCAGCACTATTGTTTGTTCCACCATCCCATGAACAAGAGCTGTAGGTAAGGTTTGTTCCACCATCCCATGAACAAGAGCTGTAGATAAGGTTTGTTCCACCATACCATGAACAAGAAGATTCGACCTAACCATTCGACCTTAACCATCCAATATACCGATGAAACTATCCTTGGTATGTATGGCAATAAACTACCCTAACTATACTTAATTACTAATATGATTCAAACCAATTAACTACCCTAACTATACTTAATTACTAATATGATTCAAACCAATTAACTACCCTAACTATACTTAATTACTAATATGATTCAAACCAATTAACTACCCTAACTATACTTAATTACTAATATGATTCAAACCAATTAACTACCCTAACTATACTTAATTACTAATATGATTCAAACCAATTAACTACCCTAACTACAGTACTTGTGAGGATTAATATAAAAAAACCAAAGACTATTCCTTGGTATCTACTAGAATTACTTATAAAACTATTCTTAATTCTCAGAAATACTATCCTTATATTTATAAATTAAATATATAACTATTTCCGATATCCATAAGGTCTATTACCGATATTCAGACTATTCCCGATATTCACAATGACTATTTCCGATAGTATTTATCGGGAATACTGCAAATTATCCTCAATATGTACTCACATACACGCATACAGTACTCTGGTAATCTGGACTCGGGTGTTGAGTACATACCTGTGGAAGATGAGAAAAATACATTAGAAAATATTGCTATTACCGTAGATATAGTTTATATGTGTGACGTGGTTCTCATAACACACCTGTAAAATATTGCTATTAGAATGTACAGTATCTCAAAAAAAATATCTGCTAGGATGGGTCAGCTGACTTCTGAAATGCTACATGTAACGCGTGATGTCCCCGGGAGGGTTGGTACGCGTGGCTCTGTGTCCCGGGAGAGTTGGTATGCGTGGCTCTGTGTTCCGGGAGAGTTGGTATGCGTGGCTCTGTGTCCCGGGAGAATTGGTATGCGTGGCTCTGTGTCCCGGGAGAGTTGGTAAGCGTGGCTCTGTGTCCCGGGTGAGTTGGTAAGCGTGGCTCTGTGTTCCGGGAGAGTTGGTACGCGTGGTTCTGTGTCCCAGGAGAGTTGGTAAGCGTGGCTCTCTCTCTCTCTCTCTCTGTATGTGTGTGTGTGTTTGACGACCAATTTTTACGAGCTATGAATATGTTAGAGGCAGCATCACGACCTGTTAACCTTGTAACACCTCATTCCGGGGCGCCTCGCTATACCACCACCACTACCACCATCATTATCACCACCACTACCACCATTATTATCACCACCACTACCACCATCATTATCACCACCACTACCACCACCATTATCACCACCACTACCACCATCATTATCACCACCACTACCTGCCAACACCACTAGCCTCCCCTTACTCATCAATAAAGAAATTATAGAAAACAAAAATAAAAACAAAATTAATAAAGAGGACGATAAATATGACAAAATACAGAGGAGAATAATAATACAGTACATTTAAACACACACACACACACACACACACACACACACACACACACACACACACACACCACACACACACACACACACACACACACACACACACACACACACACACACACACACACACACACACACACACACACACACACCACACACACACACACACACACACACACACACACGACGGTCCACACACCTGGTGGTCTAAATGAAAATATATTACTACCCAGTAATCATGAGTCTTTTTCTTCTTCTTCTTCACTTTGGGCAGGTGTCTTTATGGGGGGAGGAGAGCAAGGGAGAGAGAGGCACTCAAAACATCGACAGAATTGGCTGAGCGGTTGGCGTGTTGAAAGCAACTATCACTCAAGCCCCCGGTCTATTCAGGGGTTGCAGAATGCCACTGACAACGCGACCATCACACCGTCATGTTGAAAAGACTAATTTAACTCAAGTGTTTATGTGTGTGTGTGTGTGTGTGTGTGTGTATGTGTGTGTGTTCCTACCTGGTGTTGGCTTGCTGAAGGTAGGGAGGATGTGTCTCTTGCTCAGCGAGGAAAGGAAGGGAGAGGAGGGAAGGAAGGGAGAGGAGGGAAGGGAGAGGAGAGGTGGGGAGGGTGTGACTCTCTTGCTGAAGGGACGAAGGGCGCGAGAAGAAAGTGTTTCCTTGTGGAGGGAGGGAGGGGAGAAGAGTGTCAGTGTATTTTGCTGGAAGAGGAGGGGAGAGGGAGGGAGAGGGAGGGGGGAAAGGGAGGAGGGGGAGGGAGGGAGGGAGGGAGGGAGGAGGGAGGAGGGAGTCTGCTGGTGTAACATAAATGAGATTTACAAGGAACATGAGAGTCTTCAGCTTATAATTGTTTTGTGTGGCCAGGGGTGCTGAGGGAGAGTGGGGAGGAGGTACAAGTGAAGTGGAGAAAGAGGACGGAGTGGGAAAGAAAGGAGTGCAAGGGAGAGAGAGAGAGGTGGAACAGAAGAGATAAGACCGGTGGGAAGAACACCAACTGGTAATTTCCCTTGGTTATAACCGGCTCTCTCTCTCTCTCTCTCTCTCTCTCCTCCAACGGCTTCAACAAATACTTTAAAATTCATATAAAATAAGAAAGGAAAAAAAATATATATAAAAACTCCCGCGTAATAAATGTCACATAAAAGGAAATTAACAGCAAAAACCGCAGATGTTTTTGAAATGCCGGAGGGAGTAGGCAGGAGTGGGCAGGGGGGAGTGGGCAGGGGGGAGTGGGTAAGAGGGAGTGGGTTGTGGAGGACAGGGAGGGAGAGGGGGGCAAGGGAGAGGTGCGTGGGAAAATTAGCAGGCCCGTGGGAATGTGGTCCATGAAACAGTGTGGTGGTGTCCTAGGTGGCACTTCCCTTACTTCCAACTTACCTCTCCGCATCCTCTGACACTTCCCTGAAACTCGTCTCTCTCTCTCTCTCTCTCTCTCTCTCTCTCTTTCTCTCTCTCTCTCTATTGACTACACACACACACACACACACACACAGAAACGAAAACATTGGGAAAAAAATCGACGATATGGTTGAGTCGTTCCCCTTTTTGCAACACAAACACTGGCAACACATAATGTATATATGGGTAAGGGATCGAACCCAGTTCCCTACCCCAGTGTGGGAGGTGGTGAGTGTTAATGCCACTCCTCCACCGCTCTTACATAACACGTATACAATTATGAGACAGATACATTACAGGTAAGTTGGTAATTACTACATATACTGTATACATACTATAATTCTATATAATAAACTAAAGTAAATATAAAACTAAATATCCTTAACAAGAGTCCACATAAACATGAAAATAAAATAACAAATGAAATTCAAGAAAAAATATATTTAGGAATAAATTAAAATTAAATGTAAAACAATAAAACAAATTATAAAATAAATAATGAAACAAATAAGTAAAAACAGTAATGAACAAAAATAATAATAAAATAAGTCAACTGAAAACACAAACTAACGAATAAAAAAATAATTGAAATCCCTCCAAAATTTAGAAAATCATCAAATGTTCAAATGAGAAGAGAAGAGAAGAGAAGCAATCAACAGCGGCCAATCATTCACCCATCTTCCATCACCCACCCCTCCCCCATCCCTCACCCAAAACATTGTTCACCTCCCATAAAGGATCGTTCAGCTTTACCACAGCTCACGGGGACTATTATAGCCCGATCTTACTTGGTTATTCACGTTCTGTAATGCGACAAGTCACTAAAATTCCACCCAACAATATTATGCCATTGGAAAAGAAAATCCCACCAAATTATTCCTTGCTAGACCAGGTCAGGTTAGGTTAGGTTAGAACATAAGAAAATAAGGAGTCTGCAATAGGCCGGTTGGCCTGTGCATGGCAGCTCCTGTCGAGAGTTACTACCACTCTCTATCATCCATTAATCTATCTAGCCTCCTTTTGAAACTTTCCAGAGTTCCCGCACTTACTACAAAGTTGCTAAGCTTGTTCCACTCGTCCACCACCCTATTTGTGAACCAGTTTCTTCCTATCTCCCTCCTAAACCTAAACTTATCAACTTGAATCCGTTGCTCCGGTCTATCCTGCTCGGATATTATAAGAACTTTATCTATATCCCTTTATTGATTCCTTTCACCACTTAAATACTTCTATCATATCTCCCCGCACTCTTCGTCTTTCTGGGGAATGCAAGTTAAGTTTCTTTAACCTATCCTGATATGGAAGGTTTCTAAGTCCAGGAATCATTTTCGTCATTCTTCGCTGCACCGACTCTAGTGAATTTATATCCATTCTATAATAGGGGCACCAGAACTGAACCGCATAATCGAGGTGCGGCCTGACTAGCGCAAGATATAGTTAGGTTAGGTCAGGTTAGGTTAGGTTGGATTTTGTTTTGCAGCAAGAAGCGTATATGCAAACAGACGCACGTACGTACACTCACACACTCATCATCATCACTATCACGATTTAGCCACCATTAACAACACCACCTCTCACAATCACCACCCTCACCATCATCATCATATCCCCTTCACAATCACCCTCATCATCATCATCATCATCTAACCCTCACTATCACCACTTATCGTCATCATCTCCCCATCACCATCATCACCTCCCCCCACAATAATCTTCATCACCACCATCATCGTCATCATCACCTCCATCACCACCAACTTGCTCATTAACTCACAAACTTCATCATCTATTATAAATAACATAAACTACAACAATTTCCTACAATTACTAGAATTAGTCGTCGATGATAATGACCCCAATATAATTACCTCAGGTAAATCATAATTATACAGGGTAACTGGGCCCCAGTTTTAATGACCTCCCAGTCCTAATGGGCCCCAGCCCTAATTGGTATCTAATCCTAATGGGCCACAAATTAACGTGACCTGGCTATTAGGACTGGGATTCAGTACAGTACTATAGATCTATCTAACAATTCTAATGGTTTGGTCGAGGCCTATTATAACTGGGCCCATTAGGACGGGTCCATTAGGAGTGAAGTCATTTAACACAGGGACCCATTAGCACTCAGGCCATCTTGTAAGGCCACCTTGTATGATAATCTCATTCATATAACCCATCACAATCCCTCATGTAAATTATCGATAATTCATTACAATTATTTACACAGAATCCTTGCAAAATGTATCTAAATCACTGTAATAATCCATAGATCACGATTCATTTATTATTTATGTAATTTGTGGTGATAAATCATGTCCCCAATCCGTTTAATATTCTGCATTAATTCACGAAACAGTGGTATAATTTTTTTAATAACTCATTTACCCCCAAAATTTGTTTATCACTATCATTCACAACACATCTATATAACTGTACCTATAATCTAATGGTGTATATCCCCCCCCTAACATAAATAATTAATTATTTGCATTAATTCAAGCCTGATATAATTTACTATGATAATTCACATATCTTACCTACCTATAACTGATAAAAAAACTGCCCCCCCACCCACACACACTCACTCACACATGGGTTTCCCCAATAATTCACATAAACAATAAATCTGTTGACTGCAAGCAATAATCTCCATGAGCTGACTGCAATGATCTGCAACAACAACAACAAAAAACTGCATTTATTTCTGCAACGTAATACAATTCATGTGCCTGTGCATTTGGTCATATAATGCAGGTAAAGGCTTATGTCAACTCAGCATCCCGTTTTCTGTTTGGTTTTCTTTCTTTCAAGTGGGAGGGGCGACAATAATCTGGTCAGCACCATATTTTGTTTATTGATTTTAGAGCTATTTGTTTAATATCCTCTTCCTTCATTATTATAATTACTATGATTATTACATCTATGATTCATTATATTTCCATTATAATTATTTAAATTGTTATTACCATTCTCTTTTTCCCCATCTTCCCCACCTCCTCCTCTTCTCTGCCCTTCTGTTCTGCTCTTTCACTCTTCTTCTTCCTCTTCCTTCACCACACTCCTTTTCTCTTTTCATCATACCCCTTTCTTCTTTCTCCTCCTGTCTTTTCTTCACTTCCTCCACCTTTCCTTCCTTTCTTTCTCCTTCTTTTCTTTCACCTCTCTCCTTTCCCCTCTATATTTCTTTCATCCTTCTCTCCTTCCACCTCTCTTCTATCCCTAATACCTTTTCATCCTTCCTTCCTTTCCTTTCCTCCTACGTTTTCATTCTTACATCCTTTCCTTTCCTCCTCTCTTTTCTCTTCCCTTCCTCTTCCTCCTGGTTGTGTACGCCATCTTGCCAGTATCTTGCCCCCCCCATAACCTTATTACCCCCCCTCGCCCCGTAACTCAGGGTACATACTTGCTCCGCTCTGGACGCACGCCAGACACGCTCTCGCTCACCCACTACTCACCTTACTCCTTCCTGACCTGGCCTGACCTCAAGAAACCTGAAGTGACCTGGCCTGACACCAAGATACCTGAAGTGACCTGGCCTAACACCAAGAAACCTGAAGTAATCTGGCCTGACGTCAAGAAACCTGCATGGAATGAACTGGCATGACCTCAAGATACTTAAAGGTGACCTGAAGAGACCTTGCTTGTGACCTGATCTGATCTCAATAAACCAGGAATGACCTGGCATGACCTGAAGAGACTTAACATGTGACCTGGTATGACCTCGTGCAAACAAAAAATGACAAAAGTAAACTGTCATAATCTGAAGAAATCTGGCATACCTTTTATTTAAATTTTTAACATATCAGGACCTAAGGTTAATGACCCCGTTAATGACAAAACATTTCCATCATGACTTTTGGTGACGTGGACAATAACAAATCTATTGGCATCTGACCTGGCAATATAATGTTAAGATGGCACCATATCCTGGCACTAACCTCCCCCCTTATCTACCACACCAGGACGTCCCCAACAATAATATCATACCGTGACCTAACATGACCTCAGATACCACAAACCCTTATACCTTAAATATTTACTATGACCTGCAAGAGCGTAATGGTGATAATATATGAGAATGTGAGTGAAGGCAGAGGGAGGGGGAAGGGGTGAGGGGGAGGTGAATGTTCGTCAGGGAGAAGGTGGACCAGGAGGTATTCAATACTCCAGTTGGTGTTGTGGTGAGGGTAAGGGCCTGCAACACTGTATAGTATATATATATTAATTCACTTTCTACACCTGACACTATACAACTTTCACCATTGATGCTCCTACACACTTGTGAATATTGAACTGATACAAACATCACTGGTGTATACTGAGCTCATACAAACATCACTGGTGTATACTGAGCTCATACAAACATCACTGGTGTATACTGAGCTCATACAAACATCACTGGTGTATACTGAGCTCATACAAACATCACTGGTGTATACTGAGCTCATACAAACATCACTGGTGTATACTGAGCTCATACAAACATCACTGGTGTATACTGAGCTCATACAAACATCACTGGTGTATACTGAGCTCATACAAACATCACTGGTGTATACTGAGCTCATACAAACATCACTGGTGTATACTGAGCTCATACAAACATCACTGGTGTATACTGAGCTCATACAAACATCACTGGTGTATACTGAGCTCATACAAACATCACTGGTGTATACTGAGCTAATACAAACATCACTGGTGTATACTGAGCTCATACAAACATCACTGGTGTATACTGAGCTCATACAAACATCACTGGTGTATACTGAGCTCATACAAACATCACATACCTGGCTGTGATACCTTGAGACACCAATCACACGCTATTACAGTGTGAAATCGAATCGCCCCAGGAGGTCCGTCTACCAACACATACGACAACCAATTGACAATCTCTGGATCATAGGAACATTACTGAATACATTCTATAGGTTTAAAAAATCACCTGAGTTATCTATCATCTTTTTTACACTGTCATTCACTTGCCACTAATGACTATCTTCTAAATTTACATACACACAATTAACCTTTTCTTTACAGTCTATATCATCACAAGACTACAATCTCAAAGATACCAGACAAGACGCATATCCACAGTGGCAATTCAAAACATCAACCATCGATAATTCTACCATAACGCGGCTGTAACAAGACTATATGTTTGTGGGCTCTGTTAATATTACTATACCATGACATAAAGTAGTCGATGCATGACTTCTCTAAAACCCATTCACCTTCCAGGGAATCTTTAGCGAACAGACCATTACTCCTTAGAACATAAAGTACCATCTATTTACAGTAACTTGATGACTTGCTCTTCTCTCCATTGAACTTCTAGGTATCAATAATTAATCTATAAGTTTCATCACAGACAATATTTCCAACTTTAGTAGTGTGTTAGTAATTCAATGCTCTGTTAAACAAAGGAGGAGCCAATGACACAGACAGACAGGCAGACAGACACAACAAGCATACACAGACAGACACACACACTCACATTCTGCAACATTCTCCGGGACATCTTGCAACTAGACTTATACCTAACCATTACGAACTTTACGATCTATTCTGTGAAACATTACGGCCCAACCTTAGACATGAGAGCCAGTGTTACAAGCTCGATAACCCCCCCGAGGCAACGTGGTATCATATATGACCCTCCCAAACCTCAGGCTTCCAAGCTTTACTAAAATTGGGTACGGTTCAGAATGCAGTTTGGGGTGGGGTGGGGTGGGGTGGGTGGGGTGGGGTGGGGAGGTGGGATTGGGGTGGGGTGGGGTGGAGTGGGTGGAGTTTAGTGGAGAGTGGAGTGGAGTGGAGTGGGGGGGTGGGGTGGGGGGGGTGGGGTGGGGGTGGGGTGGGGTGGGGTGAGGTGGGGTGGGGTGGTGGAGTTGGGGTGGGGACGGAAGGACTGTAGGCTAGAAAGTAGTTTAGGACACGGGGTGACTGGGAAGTAGGACAGGACATTCAAAAGGGAAAGGAGGGCAGGACAGTGAAGAGGAGGAGAAGGGCAGGACAGTATGGGGCAAAAGGATGTTAAACAGCCACTACATAACTATAAGGTCCAAATATTAATGACATAAACATCAAAAACTAAACGCAACCTTCCTAGAATACAAACATGGGAGCAAGAAAGTTCTAAACAGCCACTAATGTACAAAACCATAGAGTCCAAAATCAAATACAATACCCTCAGAATTCAGCATTATTTTCCCTGAATATGAACGCGGGGGCAAGACGGTGCTAAATGACGTCCGGACAAGCAGATTCAGACTCCGGGAAAATATGCCACTTAGGCAAATATTAGGTAACGGGTGATCAGGTTTCCTTCCCATGCTATCTGTGGGGAAAGAAGGAATGAAGGAAGGAGGAAGAGTTGTTAGGATAAAAAGAAGGAGACTTGGGAGGGAAGGAGGAGTGTAAGGAGGGAAGGAGGAAGGATGCTGGGTGAGAGAGGTGGGTATGAAGAGGATCAACAGAGGGAAGATCTAAGATGGATATGGATAAAGGAGGGAGGAGAGAAGGAGGAGGAAAGTGATAGTGTTGTTAGGTGGGTTAGGATAAAGGAGGGAGGGAAGGAAAGAAGGTTATTGAAAGAAAGAAAGAAAGAAAGGAGGGAGGGAGGGACTGTAAACGAGGTGAATAGAGTGAAAGTAAAAGAAAAAGGGGTAACTAAAATAAAAAATAAAGGCAAGTGTAAAATAAATTAAACTCAAAACAAAAAATTTAAAATGACAGATAAATTTTAAATAAGAAAGAGAGTTACAAGTGAATGGGAAAAGATTTGATAAAGAAAGGAAAGATAAATAATATTGAAAAGTTATTAATAAAAAGGAAAAGTTAAAAGTGAAAGGGAAGCTAAAAATAGTCAAGCTGGTTTTAGAAAGTTATAAATAAAAGTGGATCGAATTAAAAAAATAATTGGGAATGTTAAAAATAAAAGTAACAAAAGGTAAACAAAGAAAGAAATGTTAAAAATAGAGAGAATGTTAAAAAATGGAGTATGAAAAATAAAGGATAAAAAAATGAAAAAAAAAAAATAAAGTCAAAGTAAAAAAAAAAAAAAAAAAAATTATTGAAAATAAAATAAACTTAACAAATCCCCAATAAAAAAAATAAAAGTGAATTAATAAAGAAATGGTAACAGTCCTACACAATGGGAACAGTGCCAGTGAATGTGATGAAGGGTGGTATCATCACGAGTGCCTTTTAAACCCTGCAGTGCCACACCACACACTGACACTAGTAATAACACACAAGTCAATACGAAAAATAAACAATGTGTTCTAGTTAACTCTATAGTATATTAAACAATACATACAAATAAATTAAAAAATACATAACGCAATTCTGTAGACCAACCAAATGTATTTCACTGAGTTTGGATACATAATATAAACACCAAATATATACAGAATAAATATATTGTATACATATATATTACATGAAGCTTGGTAATATATAAACTAGAATACATATATGAATAAAATATGTATAATAAATGTATTCCCCACATGAGCTCTGTACTATACACCTGTACGTTAAAATTAACTACACATTACACTGAGGTGCGTAATAAACTTGTTACGAAGACACAACCCCAGGTGACACTTGCCTCTTGTGTTTGTCAGTGTCTTTGTTGTTACTATAAGGAAATTAACAACACTTGTACCTGTGTTAACGATACTGACTAATTAAGAATCTCGTCTTTCAAATTTCATAAGGTATCGTTCAATGTAAATACTAATTCTCGTAAGATAATCAAAGGGTTCATAGTGCCTGGTGTTTAAGTGAACGTACTGTATCTAGCTAAGTCATTTTTGTGCTGTGTGTGTGTGTGTGTGTGTGTGTGTGTGTGTGTTTTAAGTTAAATGATTCAGGTACATTCTGACACGTTCATTTAGGGCGACTATTCATGCCCCCCCCCCATAACGTGTACAGTAGGAGAAATATGAGACATTAACTAGGAGGTGGACGTAGCTCCAGGTAACACAGTCTGAGAGTACCAATGGAGTAGCTAACATGGAGTTGGTCCCTTGGGTTGAGGATCAGGTGAGGATCATAGCAACACGATCCAGTAGAATTAGGTGGGGGCAAACATTACACCAGGTAGCCGAGTGGAAGTACCTGTACCCCCACCCCACTGAATATGGTCCCCATGCCTCCCGAGTAAAGACGGGGGAAATACCTCCAATATTCTCAGATGGTATTGCTTGGCCTTTTAACCCCTTCACTACGACGCTGCCACTTTTGGGCTATTTTAATCATCACACAGAGGACCCACCACCCAAATCACGTACAGAGTTACATCTCACTTCGCTTTGTGTTAGTTCAGCTTCACGCGCTTACAAGTCGGACACACATATTGACTGTAATAAGCTACACCTTCCTTCCTCAGCTTGTGTAACGGAAGACAAGACTATAACAGTAGTAACACCTGAATGACCTCTCACCTCTCGTGTTTACTCATTATTATTAAAGAATCTCAGTAATAATGTGTTTTAGCTATCTGCTGTAACTATTTAAACGTCAACTCAACTGTTTCTTATTCATAGAGACTACGTAATTGTGAATACGTTAAACACACTAGAAAATGTATGGTAATGTATAATGAATGAGAGAGTTCACCCACAACTTGCTCTGGATACTCTTTTATAATGACATAAAATGACATAAGTAGTTAGCACAGTACAGTATAAAAGTGTTTATAATAAATCAACTTGGGTTACCTCGATATTTTATGCTACATCGAGACACGCACACACGCACAGGCACTCACGCACGCGCACAGGCACTCACGCACGCACACACGCAGCGAGTACCACCTGACAAATGACTCCAATATCTCCCCCTCTCTCTCTCTCTAATATCTACACTTGGGGCCACGAGTCTCAAAATGATTCATACGGTAAATTTCTGCCTATAACTGAGGAAGGACAAATGCATGTACCAGTGAGCCTCGGCGTTTGAATGAGGACGACAGTTTGGCCGCAATCTCTTCCTCTTAGCTCACGGCGGGACAGAGGAGCGGGAGACAGGAAGCGGGGAGGGGGGGGGATGTAGACGGAGGGGTGGAGGCAGACGGAGGGGGGGTGGAAGGAGGCAGGAAGGGAAGAACGGAAATAAGGAAGGAAGACGAGACAGATGGTAGGATGGAAATCAGGAAGGAAGGAGGGAATGAAGGAGGTGAGGAAGGCGCCTAACAGTCACTTTAGGAAGCAACGACTAAAGATAGGATCCAAAATGGTGTCAGAATTACGCTGAGACTTTACTATAATCCAGTGCCTACTCTCTTCCCTCCCCCTGATGATGATTATACGGGGACTCAGGGGGTGCGTTATAGAGAGAGGAGAGGAGGAGGACTATGACCTTCCTTGATAGATCCCCCTTCTCTCTCTATTCCCTCACCCCTTACCTCCCATCACCCTTCTTAACTTCCCCTCACCTCTTACTCTCCTTTACCTTCCCTCCTACCTATCATCACCCTCACCTCCCAACACCTTACCTCCCAACGCACCCCCCTTACCTCCCTGCCCGTTACCTCCATCATCACTTACCTCCCCCCCCCCTCGGTGTCTTGGGTGAGACATCAAGGGGTGAGCCACGTCCAGCCAACAATGGAGAAGTGGAACAAGGGAGACGTGGAAGCAATAACACAATGTGGAGGACACTACCCCACCTCCCTCACCTTCCCCCTCCACCCACCTATCTACTTCATTCCCCCACCACCACCCACCTACCCACTATGACTGGTGAATCATTTCCCCACTCTTTCTCCTGCCCTCTCTCTTACCCCTCTCTCTCACTGCCCCTCTCTCTCTACCCCCCTCTCTCTCTCTCGACTCCTCTTTCTTTCATTCTAGTTCTACTCCGACATCTCTTTTCCTCTTTTCACTTTTACTCCTCTCTTCTCTCTGGCAAGATCAAGTGTACACACACACACACACATAAAACTAGCTTCAAATCCAACAGCTCCATCATCAGTAATTTCTCTCCAGACAGGTCATCCCCCCTGCCCACCATAACAGTAAGTCTTCATGTGTTCCTCCCTACACTGACGTCAACAAGTCTACCATCACCCAGCGAGTTACGATTCCTCCGCCGTCACCCGGATCCCCAGTCCGATCTGCCAGGGGTCGTGTAGCTGACTGGGCTTAGCCTATATGGACACTCTAGGCTACAGAGTCCCTCGGCAGTTGGGTAATAGAAAAACTTCCTCCACCCGTCAACTGCCCTGTCAGCTTTTTTAGGTTTTATCTATCGCAACCTAGAGAAGCTTAAAGCCTCTATGGCTCTCACTGTCACATATTTCAAGGAAGCTTTTAACTCACTTCAACCAGAACATAATGTCAACAAAGCCGTCTATCTTGGGGATGTGAATTAAGTCACATTTCTTGCCTTACGGACTTCCTCAGTGAACGAGGACAAGCTGTACGCCTCAATCACTCGCCTACAGCGCCCCTCACAACACAAGGATGGGACACCCTCTGTTACCTCACCTTTATCAACAGTGCCCTGAGGGATGCTGGGAGTGTACTGGAAGCCACACCATTGGCATCAGTGTTGACAGAGTGACTCCTGATTACAGAACCTTCTTAAGACACAGTTCGCGGTCTCCAGAATTGGACTGCCGCCAACCATGTCACCATCAATCAAACCGAGGACCATAGTTATGTAAATTAACATCTCCTTCCACTGTGTTCTCCTTCCATCTATCTCGAGGGGCCCCAACACCCTCCTGGTTATGTGGTCAACCAAATTCCTCGGCATCATTAGAGATGAGTACTACCATTACATCTTTCACCTATCGTCTGCACACCCTTCGTTGCCCCAAGAGAAATTGTTGGGAGTTAAGAACCTTTACACGACCATCCCACTTCTCACCTCTCTCTGACCATAATATTGGCATGATGTGCGAATTTGAGATAAAGCTGCTGCACCACACCCTCCGCACCGCCACCTTCGTCCACCTGAAGTTTCTCGGCCAAAAATTGCTATGCACCATCACACACACACACACACACACACACACACACACACACACACACACACACACACACACACACACACACTAATCTCAAGTCTCCGTGTCATGGTTGTTGAGTAAATTAATATTATTTTTCGTTCTCTCTTCCCCATAAACATTAATGGCCTATCAAATTGGGTTCTTGGCTCCGCGGTATAACACTTTCTTGACGAGAGAGAGAGAGAGAGAGAGAGAGAGAGAGAGAGAGAGAGAGAGACACTCGCTGGTCGCGCCATAATAAAACCTTAAATAGTAGTAAATTACAGGCCAGGACCCACTGCCTGGTAAAAGCCTCTGAGAGCTCCTGGACACACTGATGGACGAAGGAGGAGGAGGAGGAGTGGATGCAGGAGGAAGAGAGGAGGGAGTGAATGCAGGAGGAGGAGGAGGAGGAGGAGTGGTGGAGGGCTAAATACAGGAAGAGGAGGAGTAGACATAGGACGGATAATGGGTAGGAGAGAAAAAAGGCAAGAACAAAATAAGAAGTGATGGAGAGGAGAAAATTATATAAGCAAGATGAAGAAGCGCAGGAAATAGATAATAAAAGGGTAGAAGAGGACAATAGGGGGAAGAAGGATGTATAGAAGGAGGAGGAGGAAGAAGAAAGAAGGTAATAGAAAACCTCAAACATAAACAACTATTATTTTTACTTAGTAACAAACTACAAAACATAAGAGAAAGAATATCAATACTCGTTATTACTCGCACGAATATTACCTCAGGTGGGGAGATACGCCGTAGAAGTGACATTGAGGAATATATAGGAGAATATATCAAAGCCTAACCTAACCCAAGAATATATCCAAGGAACATTAATGACCAGTAGGGGAAATATCTACACCTATTCCTAAACATATGTAGGGATATTCATGACCTGGGGAATATTAGCTGCCATCAGGGGGGAATATCTGTACCTATTCCTGAACATATGTAGGAATATTCAACGACCCGAGAAAAAGCATCTATTAAGGCTCATTTGAATATATGCCCACTTGTTCCGCGTCCTGGAGTGAGCGGGAATATCTATCGGGGCTTATGTGAATATACGCAAGAATTTCCACTAACCTCGGGTGAGAATATCCAGCAGTGATCGTAAATATATACTGGGATATTTCGTTGACGGGAGGGAGAAGAGAGAGACCTGATCTACCACACAACTTATCATCATCTGAACTAACAACATAACCAGCCTCTGTTAGTGTGGGGATTCAAGTGGAAGGATTTAAATGAATGGAATTAAGTGGATAGACCTCGTAAGTGTAGAGGATGTAAGTTGATATACCCCGTAAGTGGAAGGATGTGAGTGGTTACTGTAGATACTGTAAGTGTATAGTGGTTAAAGTGGATAGGCACTGTAAGAGTAAAGGATCTAAGTGGCTAGACCCCGTAAGACTAAAGGATCTAAGTGGATAGAATACATAGGTATAGGGGATTTAAGTGGATAGGTGACTGAGGAATAAGAAAATAAAAATAAAAGAAAAAACAGAGTGGGATACAAGCCTTAGGGAACCCCACAATGATCTATACAACACCAACCATAAAACACTCACTCACTCGTCTGGTTACATAAAAGCTAGACTGAATATGACAAAAAAAATAATTAACTGTTACTGTACTGTACCTGAATTCTACCTAAATTGGGGTTACAAGGTATCATTATTCATACGTGTTTAAAATTAGTTCCAAATATTTGTCAGGAAATATTTTAAAACGTCAAAACAATGCAGCCACATATGGGACTATTTTCAGTTTTATTTGGCAGGTATTTTGGATGTATATATGAATATCACCTGAAACCTACCTGTGTACGCTTATAGGTATATTCACATTGAATTTTATTGGGGTCTTATTTAATGCTGATATGTATATGTAATTTGGTGGAAGTTAGATACAAGTTAAAGGTGAATTTATGATCGCCATTATATATATCAGATATCATAAGGAAACAATTGAATCACAAGGAAACAAGTGAATCACAAGAACACACAACAAATACAAGAACACACACACCACAAGTCAAAGAACACACACACACACACACACAGTATATAACGTATATCTACCCAATATTTACTATACTATACCATACAAGTAGGTAAGAGGCCTAAGTTATATAAAATTGAAGCGATCCGCCGCCCTATGATAAGATGGACTGCTGGGGGTGTATGAGAGAGCTCCCAACCTGAGTGGAGACCTGTGTAACGCCTGCTGACACACGCCCACACACACGCCCTCTCAACACACACGCCCTCTCAACACACACACACATACATACACACACACACACACACACACACACACACACACACACACACACACACACACTACTGTTAAGATGAGGATAATTAATTCAAGTGATTATTATTATTATGTGAAATTAATGAAGTTTTACGAGGTTGTAAATAATGCTGGATAATGACGCTGTGGTGGTGATGGTGGTGGTAATGGTGGTAGTGATGGTAGTGGTAATGGAGGTAGTGATGGTATGTGAAAGTGGTAGCAGTAGTAGTACATGGTGGGGTGGTAGTACAGTAGCGATGATAACTGTGGTGTTGGTGGTGGTAGGTGGTGATGGTGGGTAGGTGGTGATGGTGGTGATGGTGGGTATGGGTGGCGTAGGTGGTGATGGTGGTAGGTGGATGGTGGTGGGGTGGGTGGTAGGTAGGGTGGTAGGTGGTGGTAGGTGGTGATGGTGGTAGGTGGTGATGGTGGTAGGTGGTGGTGGGTGGTGATGGTGGTAGGTGGTGATGGTGGTGGTGGTGGTGATGGTGGTAGGTTGGTGATGGTGGTAGGTGGTGGTGATGGTGGTAGGTGGTGATGGTGGTAGGTGGTGATGGTGGTGGTAGGTGGTGATGGTGGTAGATGGTGATGGTGGTAGGTGGTGGTGGTGGTGGTAGGTGAGGTGGTGGTGGTAGGTGGTGATGGTAGTAGGTGGTGGTGCTGGCTCAGGTTGTGGATAGAAGGAGACGAGCTAAATCTCTTAAAGGTGCTGGAGTGATATTCCAAGTCTCTGGTCGACCGAGAACTCTCCCTCACTTTCACCCTCGCTCACTCTCACCCTCGCTCACTCTCACCCTCGTTCACTCTCACCCTCGTTCACTCTCACTCTCCCTCACACTCCCACTCCCTCACTCTTACACTACTCCAACTCTCTCTCTCTCTCTCTCTCTCTCTCTCTCTCTCTCTCCTGACTACTCACACACACAAACCAAAAGAATAAGAAGACAAAGAAGAAGAAGAGGAAGACAGAAATAGAAGGAACTGAAAGAGAAGGAATAAATAAGACAGAATAAAATAAGTAAATGGAAAAATAAGACTAATACAAAATAGACAAACAGAAAGATTTTGAAAGTAGAAAATAAAATAGAAAACAAAAGGAATAATCAGAAGAAAAGGAAAAACTGATGATGAAACAGAATGAAAATGAAAGAAATTGAAAACAAAAATGAAGGAAAAAAACAGGAAAGAAGATGAAATAAGAAACAGAGAAAGAACAAAGAACATTAAAGAAAAGGATGAAAGAATGAACAAAAAGAATGAAGATGAAAGAACAAAATAAGAGACATTATTGCTATGAATAATTTAAAGGGTCACTTGTTGGCTGTGGTTTTAAAGAGAACAAATCTATTCATTATCTCTCACTTTCACTGTCTGCTTTCACAACTTCTCACTGCTTTCACTATTACATTCCCCCACTGCTTTCACAACTATCCTCCCCTCTGTATTATTCTATCTTTTCCTTCACCTTTTGTTCATATTATTTTCTCCTTTCTCTGTTCTTCTCTACCTCCTTCCTTCCTTCTTTCTTTCCTCCTTTGTGTATTCTCTTCTTCTTCCTCCTCTCTCATCTACTTTCCTTTCTTATGACGTTACGAAGAATTAAATGATATGTGGGATGGGCGGAAGGTGGGACGGATGAAGGAAGGAAAGAAGGGGCAGATGGAGGGAGGGAAGGAGGGAGGAAAGGAAGAATAGTTGGAGGAGGGAGGGGATGGAGGAGGGATGGAGGGAGGATGGAGGGAGGAAAGGGATGGATGGAGGGAGGGATGGATGGAGGGAGGAAAGGGATGGATGGAGGGAGGAAAGGAGGGAGGAGGGAGGGAGGAGGGAGGAAAGGGAGGGAGGGAGGAGGAGGGAGGGAGGAGGGAGGGAGGGAGAGGGAGGGAGGAGGGAGGGAGGGAGTAGAACACCAAGAGAATAGTTTTAAAATAATCCACAGATCAATTATATCCTAATCCAACTAAACAAATCACAATCAACTATGTATATTATGTAACATTATTCCGAACATCACCAAACAAAATCATCATACCAACGATACAAGCAAAACAGAGCCGTAAAAAACACCTCAAACAACGAAACAAAATCAATTAGTGGCTCTTTCAACCTGCCCAGTACCACAACACAATCATCCCACATACCACAACACGCTCTGGTAAGTCTTTGAGCTTCCTGGGAAAAATATCTCCAGTTTATATAAATTTTGTATCTACGAACAGTTGAGCAGGTGGTTTAAATATTTTGGTGGGGAGGTCACGGCTATATCACCATCAACACCACCACCATCACCACCACTATCAAACACCACCCTGGCTACCTGAATTATGAAGGTCGAATCTGAAATGCGGAGACGCCACACCGATGTAAAATGGTTTTGTGACTAGAAAACTCATCTTTGTTAGCCTCTCTCTCTCTCTCTCTCTCTCTCTCTCTCTCTCTCTCTCTCTCTCTCTCTCTCTCTCTCTCTCCTGCTGTCATAATTCAAGAACTAATTTCCCTCCTATTAATGATTAAGTTTGTTATCTTGGCAGCACAGAATAAAGAATGTAATACTAAATAATCCTTAATTTATCTGCTCAAATTATTATATTATCATTTGCTAGCTATAATTAGCACCATTTCATAATTAAGTTGTGTTATCTTTGCGTCGCAGGGAAAAGGGTAATATCTGGGTTATTATCACCTGTTATCTCTTAATTAGTTTCAATTTATTTTGGTTTTATCATCTTACCTTCACTAGCCTAGAGTGGGTGGGTGAGAGGACAGTATAGAGTGGGTGGGTGAGAGTACAGTATAGAGTGGGTGGGTGAGAGTACAGTATAGAGTGGGTGGGTGAGAGTACAGTATAGAGTGGGTGGGTGAGAGTACAGTATAGAGTGGGTGGGTGAGAGTACAGTATAGAGTGGGTGGGTGAGAGTACAGTATCGCAGCCTAGGTATGAGTATGTGAGTGAGTCAGCAGTCATTAAGGTCCCAGAGAAAAACTTCACGAATATACCTGCCATATTTTCATCACATTAATCTAAAGGTCAAGGGTGAACACTAGTAGGTGAGTTTTTTTATAAATTTTAACTTTAATTAAACATTATAACTGTTATCACTAATTAACGAAGGTACGATCATCCGGGGCTGCAACACCTGGTACCTATTGCTCCTCCCCTCCCTCCTGATATTAAATGATCTTCAGCTAATAAATAACCTCTTATTATATAACAGGATTCATATACTTCCAGGAGGTACACGAGGCCTCATCTGGGGATACATGAGACACATTTCTTGGAGCCAAAGGTACGCATTGGGTGGATACATAATATGCCATGTGTACCATATTTTTGTTACACATAGTTTATTACATGAAGTCATAAGACAAATTTCAGTGCATTTCCTATGGCCTTCAGACGACACATATATCTTGACTGGTTATACACCACGTACAGTACAGTTACGGACAAAACTTCTTTGACAACAGTTCACAAATGTAACAAACACAAACTATTGTATGTGGTGACTGTTTGAAGCAGTAAGCGTCTGAAGAATGTAAAGACAATTGTTGGTGACTGTAATGTAACAAATTAAAACATATACGCAGTCTTAAACATTGCCACAAGTGTGAAATAAGTCTAAAGTGATGATCTCATTATGATTATCTGCTAAGCACATTAGAACATGGAGGCAAGATTTACTGTGTAAAATAATCTCTAAGTTGATAAAATATGAATTAAATATTACTATGATTAATTGTAAAACTTATGAAAACATGCAGATAATTTTTATAACTTGGTATGAGCGATAATCTCTAAAGACTGATAAATTATTAAGTAAACTTTACCATGACAAGTTGTAAGGCTCATGAGAAAGTGGAGATGATTTTTACTAATTAAGAAAATTTTCTTTTCACTGCAATCACCCGGACCTAATTAACATAATCTATTACTCTTAATTACGATTAGGGATCAAAGTACAGTACTCTAATTACAAGGGTACAATGAGCAGAAAACTTATACGGAAATAAAGACGGATATTCTAAACGACAAAATCTAAAACAGTTGCAGAAGAATGTCCATAAATTACACTAACTCGACAAAATAAAAACTTAATTTTTCTTCGGTCACTTTTAATAAGGAACTTGAAAATTTGACACCTTATTCAAATTAATGGAAATACGTGTCTCGACAAATAATCCCAAGTTAATGAAACACTCACCAAACTCTACCTCCCTGTTCTTACGGTCACACACAGTACAAGCTTAAAACACACCCTAAGATATACACTGATACAAGATGAAAAAAAATTAAATTATACGTTAAGATGGAGATGACGTTTTAAGAAAGGAAAAAACATAAGTAAGAACAGAAAATATCATAAAAAAGTTATGCAGAAAGTGGAAATAAGAAACCGCATAGAAGAGAGGAAAAAGGAAAGAAAATAATGAAAAGTAGGAAAAGTACAGTAATTGGAAGGAAAGAACAAGAAAGAAGAGAGGAGGAATGTTGGTATGTCTTTGAGTACTTGAGACGACAAATGTTTGGTCGCGTAAGGCCTAACCTCTGCCACCTGTCTTTCTTCTGGCCTGCCACCTACCATCTATATGACCTTCTCTATACCATCTACATGGCTTGCCCTCTGTTTCCCCCTCATTTCTCTTGTTATATATCCATGCTTCTTCACACGCACTTTCAGATAATAATAATAATAATAATAATAATAATAATAATAATAATAATAATAATAATAATAATAATAATAATAATAATGCAGTGATATCCCGGTTCGCCGGAATAATTGGTGCAGAGCTCTTCTAGGGATGAGTGATTTCCGTGTAACAAAATGACTCTCTCTATTCAGGAAAAATCCCACATCCCCGGAATTTTTCTAGGTACTGGGAAGGTTTCTCGGAATTTTCCAGATATAAAATTTTTTTTTCATCCTCGGAATTTGCTCCCAGACCCGGAATTTTTTTTAGATTTCCGGAAGTTTTCTCGGAGGAAAGACACAAATCCAAAGCCTCTGAGGTAGGTACTGTACTGTATTAGCTGTCACAGTGCATGATGTCCTGAAATCAGGACGTCATGGTAACTACTATACATAACTCTCATTCCTCAGACCAGTTCAGAGAGAGGGGGGGGGGGGTGGAGTATTATCTCTGACCTATGATGGATGGTAAGGTAACGCATCTAATTCTATCCATTAAAACGAGCCCTTGAAGGGGACGCGGCAAACTTAAAAGCCTAAAAAAATATGACTTTCAAGCATATTCGATCTGCTTATGACCCATTGAAATGGACCTTAAAAGAATATGGTAAAGTCAGTCCCTTAAAACAGGACTTACATGGAAACAATTCACACTACAAGTCCTTAAAATAGCCAACCCTTCTCAGGAAAGTCACAACCACCCCATAAAAATTTCCATTTAAGGGTATGCATCAACCCCAGACCCCCTTAACACTTCACAACTTACAATAAACAACAAACTCTTAATAAAAAATATACCACAAGGATTCGCATCAATATCTAACACTACCTTCCTCCCTCACCACCAGGAGCCAGCGGGTACACACGTAATCTAGTTATAACTTAGAGGAAATAAGAAGAGTTGATGGGGAGGGAGGGAGGGAGGGGAAGGATATGATAGCTTAATCAATACTGTACCCGAGTTATCAACACCCAGTAAACTTGTAGCATAACCTCCTCCTTCCCTACCGTCTATAGCTACCTCATCCTCCTAACACGAGACAAATTGGTATAGACAAATAAACGTCAATATGAGATGGAGATAAAAGCTTTACAGAAAGAAATGGAACTATGCATCTATACACAGAGACAAATAACAACACCTGTACTAGCAAAGAAATGGTCACTTAGAAAATAAAATGTAAAGGTAAAAATAGAAAACAGAAGCAAAGAAAGTGAAAGAGAAACACGAACACTGACACAGAAACTACAGCATATAAACATAAGGCCGTCGCACACCATACATGTATATAGAGGTGGAGAAATAAACAAAAATATTAAAACAGACAGAAATGTACAAAGACATTCATACAATTAGAAAATATACACCAAAGAGAGAATTATGGAGTCCCGTGGTCAGTCTCTTCCAAGTCTTAACCTAACGATCTTATACAGTAATTGCGTTAAGGTGCGGCGGGAGGAACAATTAATTTTAATATAATTTCAGGACAAAATTGCCGATCTGTCTTGACAACAAGCATGGCGGCGGCCCGTGTTTACCAAGTTGTCAAATATCATCTCATTTCAAACACCAAATATTACTTTATATACTTCTAAAGAGGAGAATTACTGTATAAACCTGAATACGATGCCTTGTCCAACCCACACAACATAAATATGAGTAATTACCTTATAGTCATTCTTCACGTGTTCCTCCATTACAAGCCAGCCAGGGTAGGACAAAACATTTCCTTCTAAAGTAACCAACTAACGTTAAATTGAACTCAAGTTGTGACGCACACTTCACTAGTACATTTAAACGCAAGGAAAACTAAGTATAAACGCTTCACGACGTAGAACCGTCTAAGAAAGCGAAAACAAACACAACGATACAGTTCAACGACGTCCAACCATTCACTCGAGTAAACACGTGACCAAAGAAAACTGACGCCACGCAATAAAGAAAAATGAATGAAAACGCAGGGAGGACTTTAAAGAATTTATCGACCGACCATCACTGAGGAAGATGGTCTCATTCATCACGACCGGGCAGTGAGGACAGGTGGGAGGGAGGAAGGGAGGATAACGAGAGAGAGGTGGGAGAAGATTGAGAGAAACGAGAGAGTGGGAAATGAGAGAGAAAGCGAGAAATGAAAGATAGAGAGAAAGTGGTAAACGATGGAGGAGGCAGTGAGAGAGAGAGAGAGAGAGAGAGAGAGAGAGAGAGAGAGAGAGAGAGAGAGAGAGAGAGGACGGACTCGCCAGCTGATCACGGTGGTAGGGACTGATCCATCAACCTGTAACTAGATGGAGCTGTTCCTCTCACCTGCCTCACTACCACTATCATAAACACCAACACTAACAATAACACCACACTACATCGACTACAACCACTACCAACACCATCATCTGTACTACTACCAACACCATCACTAACACCATCCCTATCACGACCACCACCATCACCACCATCACCACGACATGACGACCAATTAACCGAATCTAATTTAACCCAACTTAAACTTAGCTTCCTTAACTTAACCTAAACTTATCTAATTCAATCTAACCTATTAACTGACATAATCTATCTATAATTAACTTAATTTAACCTATCCTTACCTAACTTAACCTAA
>NW_024723833.1:8607443-8657443 GCF_018991925.1 Homarus americanus | reverse complement strand
GGGAAGAGAGGGGAGGATCCATAATACTTGTTGTTCATACTGTGTTTTGTTTTATTGCCTTCATCTGCAAGGAGGATATTTGCATCGTCCTGTTATTCTCATCTCGATCTATTTTCTATCCAATGGCAATATTCATGTACACTGGTTCACCACACTTGACTTACTTCCCCCATCGATACCCAGATTCTGTTCTTCTCTCTCTCTCTCTCTCTCTCTTTCCTTTTACATATTAATAACGTTCTCTATTAAAGGTGACAACGCAGACGACACCTCAACATCTCCTCTCCCTCTGTCCTCTGTAAGTTCACCCACCCACTCATCCACCCGCCTACTCACACATACACTCACCTACCTATCCAACCACCCACCCACTCATCCACCCGCCTACTCACACATACACTCACCTACCTATCCATCCACCCACCCACTCATCACCCGCCTACTCACACATACCTCCACCTACCTATCCAACCACCCACCCTCATCCACCCACCTACTCACACATACACTCACCTACCTATCCAACCACCCACCCACTCTGCTTTGAAGTCCATTATAGTGGCGCCAACAAGTGTATACACAAAAGGCGCAGCACCACTGTTATATAATAAATACGGGCAAAAGCCATCGACACAACTGTAAAATGGAGGGGTGGGGGACTCTTCCACGTGTTGTGCAAACATACTTCCTACCTCTCCACACCTGTACAGAGCTTCTCACTGCCTTACCTGAAAAGAAAAAGATACACAAATTAATTCTCTACTGCTCACTGTTCTGGATATTAAAATTAAAACAATAATATAAAAGTGTAAAAAAAAACGTAAAAATTGTGAAGTGAAAAAAAAACGGAATAGTGTAAAAAAAACGTAAAAATCGTAAATATTTCAGCATATATATTACCAATAATCACCAAAACCTATTCCTTACACCTGATAATTCCAAGTTATAAAAAAAAACAATTATTACAATGTTCAAATATTTATTAATATATTTGTGACGAAGTAAAAAAAAAAAAAAGTAATGTTTATGATGAATGTTTATAATTTATATAACGTATTCTCACCTCAGATAAACATTACAAAACAAAAGCAACTCAGCCACTCACAGACACCCAAATGTTGACTAAAAAAGGCCCTCCAGTCTTATTGCACACCTGGAGTTAACTCATTAAACCTCCAACCCCTTACATAACACCAACCCCCTACTAAAACAACCCCTTAGCACCTACCGCAAAAACACCCCTACATAACCCCCTCCCCCCTCTAAAGAACCCTCCCCTCAACCCCTACAAAACTAACTCAGGTATTATCAGCCAAGCATTTATCTACCTGAGAGAGTGGGGAGGGTGAAGAGGAAGGAATGCATGAGGGAGTTGGGGGAGGGAAAGAAGGAGGGAGAAGTGGGGTAGGGTGAGAGAAGAGAGAGAGAGAGATGAGGGCGGGAGGAGGAGACTGAAAGGGTCGGTGAGTTTAATTACGAGGCTCGAGTCCAACTTTGGTCATATTACCTTTCAAACAGGTGAGCACACAAGATGCATTACCTGTGATCACCTGAGTCGACTTTACCTACCTCTTCAACTTTGTGATGACTCAGCAAATCTTTAATGAGTAAAGTGAATAGTTGTGACGTCTGAGAGGCATTATTAAACCATTACTTCACGGTGTATGAGAGGCATTATTAAACCATTACCTTCACGGTGTATGAGAGCAGAGCATTAAACCATTATTTCACGGTGTATGAGAGGCATTATTAAACCATTACTTCACGGTGTATGAGAGGCATTATTAAATCATTATTTCACGGTGTATGAGAAGCATTATTAAACCATTACTTCACGGTGTATGAGAGGCATTATTAAACCATTACTTCACGGTGTATGAGAGAGGCATTATTAAACCATTACTTCACGGTGTATGAAGCATTATTAAACCATTACTTCACGCTGTATGAGAGGCATTATTAAACCATTACTTCACGCTGTATGAGAGAGGCATTATTAAACCATTACTTCACGGTGTATGAGAGAGGCATTATTAAACCATTACTTCACGCTGTATGAGAGACATTATCACACCGATAATTCGTCATTGCATAAAATACCTTACTACAATAATTACACCAGATTATCACCCTTCAAGGTATAATTGTCTACAAGATAATGATAAACTTGTGTTAATTGTGTGTTAACTCTATCACATTACGGATGACCTGATGATTAACACCCACATATTTTACCTGTTGATTGAACCCCTTAACGTTACCTGGGGAGTCAGGTTACGTTAGAATAGGTGGAGTTAGGTTAGGTTAAGTTCAATTAGGTAAAGAAAGGTTAGTGTTAGGGTCCGGTTAGGTTTGGATAAGTTAGCGTTAGATTTGGATACGTTAAGTTCAATTAGGATTATTAAAGCACTATAACAATTAGGGCACTCTTGTTGTCTTTCATCATCTTTACACCTTTTAAATTTCACTTTTAATCAAATATATCTTTTATCACCTGTAACTTTCATCACCTGTAACTTTCACCACCTGTTACTTTCACCACCTGTAACTTTCACCACCTGTAACTTTCCCCACCTATTACTTTCAACCCGTAACTTTCACCACCTGTAACTTTAACCACCTGTATCTTTCACCACATATATTTCACCACCTGTTACTTTCACCACCTGTAACTTTCACCACCTATTACTTTCACCACCGTAACTTTCACCACCTGTAACTTTCACCACCTGTATCTTTCACCACATATGATCACCACCTGTAACTTTCACCACCTGTAACTTTCACCACCTGTATCTTTCACCACATATGACTTTCACCACCTGTAACTTTCATCACCTGTAACTTTCACCACCTGTTACTTTCACCACCTTAACTTTCACCACCTGTAACTTTCCCCACCTATTACTTTCACCACCCGTAACTTTCACCACCTGTAACTTTCACCACCTGTAACTTTCACCACATATGACTTTCAGCTGTAACTTTCCCGATCTGTAACTTTCACCACATGTAACTTTCACCACCAATGACTTTCACCGTCAACTAATAACAAGGAAACGCAATGGATAAGGACTCGTTCCCAGGATGGCGTCTGCAGGATGTATTAATCTCCTTACAATGTATCCTGTTGACAAGGGCATGAAGGACCCTGAGCAGGATATACCAGGGAATCGATAGATGCAAGAGAGGAAACATAGGACCGATAACTGTGGAGATGGAGAGTAGAAAGATAATGATTGAGATATAGAAACGTGGTTGAAGGGAGGAATAAGAGAGAAATGG
Source organism: Homarus americanus (assembly GCF_018991925.1). NCBI lineage: Eukaryota > Metazoa > Arthropoda > Malacostraca > Decapoda > Nephropidae > Homarus > Homarus americanus. The sequence continues at coordinate 8,654,158 of NW_024723833.1, read as the reverse complement.
GAATATTAAGAGAAGTAGTACAGGACCGATAACTTTGGAGAAGAAGGAAGTATAGAAGACGGAATAACATGAAAAGAGAAAAGAAGAAAGATGAAAGAAGAAAGTTGTTAACAACAACAACAACAAAACAACAACAACAACAAAGAAGAAGAAGAAGAAGAGGAGGAAGAAGAAGAACAAAGAAGAAGAAGAAGAATAGGTAAACTTATTTCTTGGGATAGGCGCTGAGTATAGACACACACACAGGTAAACAATTGCTGGCAGAGGGCTGGTGAACGAACTGTACATCTGGCTTGTCATTTCCAGAAGCATGTCATTGTTACGAGAAATGGAACGTCAGGCGCTGTTGACTGCTCGTGGTGGCGGTGTAATTGTAGTAATGGATTAAGAATTTAAATCTTCCATGTTAAGTTGTTAAATGTAGAACATGAGAAAATATTTATAGAATTGATAAGAAAATAAAACTGCTAAACTGTTGTTGTTGTTGTTATTATTATTTGTTCTTGTCTTAATGTATTTGTCACTTGCCAATATTTTTTTTTACATTTACCATTAACATTAAACAAAATTACACCTAACAAAATTCATAAATTAAAATTAAATCTGTATTGAGTTGCGTCATCTTACACACACACACACACACACACACACACACACACACACACACACACACACATACACACACACACACACACACACGTATCAAAACAGCCCACCTGTCAACTATACCGGCTATCGTAAGCGAAAAATCTTTAATTCCAATTTTCCATCAGGTTGGAAGCAATCAGAGATCACTTCCCGTTTTCTATGAAGGACAAGGCCTCCTCCAAAAGCGGCCCAGCGACGCAGAAAACAGGGGGAGACTATTGTATTTGCCGGACACTTACCCACCGGCTACCGCTCTCCGCCAAATATAAGACGGCGGAAAACGGGAGATTCTGACCACGAGAGGTTTATGGCGCCCGAGATGAACAGCTGAAGGGTTAATATACGGCGTCTATATGTACCTTCTGCGCCACTAACCTCCAGGCTATTGGTTCTAACTTGGGCTCTCGAGGACACAGCGTATAATTGATATCCGGTGGCTGTTGGTACCAGAGATATGAATAAGGGTTTACCGAAAGAATAAAGATCCTAGCTTATTTCACTTGACATTATCTATCCTAACGCAAACCTGTCTTAACTTAACCTAACCTTACACAACCCCTTAGGTAGCGTTAAGGTGTTTAATCAACAGGTAATATATGCAGGGGGGCAAATCTTCAGGTGATCTATAAGGCCTGTATGAATCTTTAAAAAAAATGGTTCACAAATATAAAGAAGGATAATGGGGAGATACACCTATGTCCCCTCGACCTAGCCAGTGACGCAGGTGTGGCACTCATCAGAGAGAGTGCCTACCTACCCCTGCCTCCGAGACACTGCCCGTCTATCAAGGGGCTGTCCGGGTCAAGCCTTCCAGACGATTACAAGCTCTGGAACACAAGCCTTAAGGGATGCTGGATAAATTTTCCAGGATATTACTAACCCTAGAATACCTGCCTTACTGTGCTGGGTAGACTCTTAATCCTGGATTCTGGAGCTAGATAAATACTACACGAGACTACAAACCCAGGAACACCAACCTTATGGTGGCGGATAAACTTTTAAGAATATTACACCTGCTGGAACAAGGTGTTGGATAAACCTTCCATGAAATTTCCAGGTCCAGAACACAACCTCGAGGAGTTAAGCAAACATTCCAGGTAATTACAAGTTGAGGAACACAAGACTCAGGTGTTATCTTACACTTACTGAAAACTTCCACAAGTTTCCAGGTGTTGGATAAACCTTGCTGGAAACAACATCTCTGGAACACAACACTTAAGGCTTCGTCCACACCCTAACTCCTGGATCACAATGACGTCATCAGGATAACTAAACCATGATAAATGGTGATACTTGCAGATGTACTTAAGAACTCACATGATATAAAAACGTGAATTAAATTGTTTGATTAGATACAAAAGAGCCTGATTTTGTTAATATGCAAAAAACTCATTGATATAAATTCCCAGCCGAGTCAAAAAAGTGCCTTCTATAACCCGTCCGGCTCATCACTTTTCTATCATGAGCAGTAACTCAACACACTGAAACTCACCACATCCCAGAGACCTTACAAATGGGAGTATAATACACCTCGTGACCTCCAACAACTCCAAACCCTTGATTCTATTCCTGGTTCATCGTGGGAAGGTCACCAAAAGGTTAAAAACACACATAAAAATAATCCATCCCTCTGTCAGAAAAATAACCGAGAGTCACTTGACCAATAGGCTCACAAACTGCACCAAACGACCTCCATCACCCTTTGATTCCACCCATTTGGAGTCATTGGCAGTGAGTCAGCGGAGTGGAGCTTGGACCAGGGCGGGGATGGGCGGAGTGGGGTGAAGAGGGCAAGCGCGGGGTATAACAGGAAGGAGGCGAGGGGAAGGTAGGGGTCAAGAAGGAAAACACCCTATCCGTTATTCCCACTACAATATACACTAACGATGAATGACCTGGTCAGTGGCCATACCAACAAGGTCAATATAATTTAATCCTTTGGTCAAATGAGAAAAAAAAACGTCATTTTTTCCCTCATGGTAGACAATAACGACCTCAGACACGACCTTTGACCCGACTATTAGAGAAAAAATCCAAATGACCTCTAATATTAAGTTGGTCAGCAGAAAGTCAATTTTACTCTTCTCCCCCATTTTCCCCATTCCTCCTCCTTGACCCCTTAATCAATAATCATAAAGTGGTCAATAATGGGTCAAACTTCTTCTAAATGACCCCATCGCCTTCACCAACTGGAGGGAAGAAGGGAAGAAAGGAGGAGGAAAAAGTCAATATCACTCACCCTCCCATCTGTATTCTCTCCCCATAATAAAACAATCACAAAAAGGCCTAAACACCCATTAAATTACCTCACCCATCACCCATTACCAATATGGAGAGGTTCTGGAGAGGGGTGAGGGAGGAGTGAAAGAAGCCCATTTTCTCTACCCCTTCCCCTCCTCCCCCCCACCTCCACCAACACAAACATAACTACCTATGAAACACCACTCCACACACTGAGAGTTGCAGGGACACGCGCCGTCAGCCAGCCAGGGTGAGTCGCTGAGCTAAAAGAGTCCATCCAATTTTGACTGTATCTCTCTCTCTCTACTACGTCACGCCTGGGGCCTACCTCTCTCCTGACACACACACACACACACACATGTATAAAAACGGTACATACATACATACATACATACATACATACATACATACATACATACATACATATAAAAAGTAAAAATAAATCACATTAAAAACAATCTTGCGCTTAGAAAACGATAGCGAAAAAACACATTATGAAAATACCGTACAATATATTATATACTGTATACTGTAATATACTGTATACTGTAATATACTTTAAGACTGTACATATCCTGTATACTATATACAGGACGTGTTTTTCTTTTCCTTGTGGTTATCAGCATATACCTAGATCACGCGCACCTACAGTGATTTACTTGTATATATATATATATATATATATATATATATATATATATATATATATATATATATATCAAGGCTATCAAACAAAACACCAATCTGCCACGTGCCTTTGTGCCACCCCCAAAAAAAAAAAAAAAAATAAAAAATAAACAAAAATAAATAAATAAATCGGATAATCAAAGGTTGGGTTCGTTAAATCATTTCTTTTCATCTTTAGGTCAGTCAGTCGTCCCAGGTAAGAGACATTCCTACCTTTAGTCGAGTCTCAGGTAGGAATTTCGGACTGGGCTGGTAGTGTAGATCGCTTTGGGGAGGGGAGGAGGAAGGGGGGGGGGGTTGGTCGGTGGTTTTACTACATCTCAACGAATGGGGAAAGGTGGGGAGGGTGGTGGGTGGGGGAGGGGTGTAGGGGTGGGGAGGGGTGGGAGGTGGGAGGGTGGGTAGGGTGGGAAGTGGGTGGTAGGTGGGGAGGGGTGGGTAGGTGGGGAGGGTGGGTAGGTGGGGAGGGGTGGTAGGTGGGGAGGGGTGGGAGGTGGGGAGGGGTGGGTAGATGGAGAGTGGGGAGGGGTGGGGAGGGGTGGGTCGGTGGGAGAGGGTGTGGTAGGTGAGAGGGGTGGTAGGTGGGGGAGGGGTGGGAGGTGGGAAGGGGTGGAGGTGGGAAGTGGTGGGGTAGGGGTGGGGAGGGGTGGGGTAGGGTGGGGAGGTGGGTAAGGGGAGGGGTGGGGTAGGTGGGTGGGGAGGTGGGAAGTGGGTGGGGTGGGTGGAGAGGGGTGGTAGGTGGGGAGGGGTGGGAGGTGGGGGAGGGGTGGGAGGTGGGGAGGGGTGGTAGGTGGGGGGGTAGGTGGGGGAGGGGAGGAGAAAAGCAGGAAAAGGATGGGGGGTAGGTGGGAAGACGGAGGGAGGAAGGGAGGGGGAGGGGAGCGTAGTGGTGGGATTGAGGGCGTTAATGGGAAGGAGGATCGTAGTGTGAGGGAATGGGAAAGGGGATGGAAGAGGAGTAAAGGAAGAGATATGAAGGGAGAAAGGGTAGAGGAGGAAGAAGAGGGGTAGTGGGGGTAAGGAGAAGTGGAGGCAAAGGGAAGGGGTAGAAGGAAAGAGGAGATAGGGGGAGGGGGGAAGGGAAGGAAGGGGAAGGGAAAGAAGAGGAGAAAGGGGAGAGAGAAGGGAGAGATGAGAGAATGAACTTTAGTCAGCATTAGCGTTAGTTACGATATCGGAGCACAATTGATATCGGTATTTCATTGTTGACGCCATAACGCACCGCTATCGTTATCATTAACAAGTTTGTATGACAGAGGATAACTTCACACACGATATCGGAACAGTAACCACTTCATTAGTATATCAAAACCCCAACCTAACATTAACCACCGATAACGCACACCGATAACGCGCACCGATATCGTAAACGTGTGACCAGTTCGGGAAAAAAATATTTATATATATCCACGTCGAGTGAGCTTTGCGACAATTGGCCAGGTCATGTTCCCAGAGACGCCACTGTCAAACACACAGTCATTCAAACCTGTAATAACACGTGGAAAATATCCCACCCGTCCATCACGCGCCAAGAAACACGGTACACGGTCATCATCTCCAATACCTGCCCTCCTTCCCTCCCTACCTCCCCCATCTCAATTTGTGTACAGCCGTCACCCTCCCTCCCTCTCCTCTACCAGCACTGTATGTATAGCATTCAACTCCCTCCCTCCTTCCCCCCCCTCCTCTCATCTTGGTCTCCAGGTCGTGAGTGATTAGCCCTCACCTCATATTGCCTCACACCTGTACCTGTTATTAGCTCCTGTGTTCCGTGTATGAGGAGCCGCCAGCTGCTAGTAGCTTGACGGGGACGGACAGAGACGGACGGAGGAAAGGACGGTAGAAAGGACGGATAGACGGACAGGCAACACAAAAAAAGCATAATAATTGCAATACAAACAAATTGACATATACAGACCCTACCTATTTGTTTAATAATAATAATAACAACAACACTACCCTGTATGAGTTTCTAATGAGGTGATAGATAGATCCCAAATAGCCCCACTGCCAGGTCAATAGGGGTGAATCTATTGACCTTCCCAATAAGCAGATGAACCTAACTTCTCGCAGCTCAGGGTCTTAACACTATGCATAAGGAGAGAGAGAGAGAGAGAGAGAGAGAGAGAGAGAGAGAGAGAGAGAGAGAGAGAGAGAGAGAGGGGTTAATAATGATGGTAACTTCTGGTATTATTCTTTATATTATTCCTGGTATTATTTGTGTGTGTGTGTGTGTGTGTGTGTGTGTGTGTGTGTGTGGACACTCCGGCGGTATTGATTTTGATGAGGGGAGGAGGTGGGTGAGAAGCGTCCAACACCACCACCACCACAGTTTCACTACACCACCACAAGCTTCTCCAACCACAGATTTTAAGGAAGGACTTGCGAGTTTAGGACCGATTTGGGGAGGATATCTAGTAAATAGGGCCGAGGATTTTGGATACGGAGCCGATTTGACGAGTAATTTTGGTGTCTAGGGTCGGTTTGGGGAGGATTTCTCGTAGTTGGAATTATTTTCAGGGAAATTCGCTTTTAATGGGAATTTAAAAGAAAACTGTGGATTAGGGGATTGATTTTAGGGAGAATTTATAGGATTAAGGTAAATTAGAGATATTTAGGAGGGATTAAGGTAGATTAAGGGTTATTTAGGAGGGATTAAGGTAGATTAAGGGTTACTTACACGGGATTAAGGTAGATTAGGGTTACTTAGGAAGGATTAAGGTAGATTAAGGGTTACTTAGGAGGGATTAAGGAAGTTTAGGAGGTTACTTAGGTGGGATTATGAAGATAAGATGATTTGTTGCTTAATAGGATGATTGGGGGCATTTAGGGGTGATATAAGGATGATGGATGGCATTAGGGGTGATATAAGGATGATGGATGGCATTAGGGTGATATAAGGATGATGGATGGCATTAAGGGTGATATAAGGATGATGGATGCATTTAAGGTGATATAAGGATGATGGATGGCATTTAGTGATATAAGGATGATGGATGCATTTAAGGATGATATAAGGATGATGGATGGCATTTATGGATGATATAAGGATGATGGATGGCATTTATGGATGATATAAGGATGATAGATGGCATTTATGGATGATATAAGGATGATGGATGGCATTTATGGATGATATAAGGATGATAGATGGCATTTATGGATGATATAAGGATGATGGATGGCATTGGGGTGATATAAGGATGATAGATGGCATTTATGGATGATATAAGGATGATGGATGGCATTTATGGATTATATAAGGATGATGGATGACATTTATGGATGATATAAGGATAATGGATGGCATTTATGGATGATATAAGGATGATGGATGACATTTATGGATGATATAAGGATAATGGATGGCATTTATGGATGATATAAGGATGATGGATGACATTTATGGATGATATAAGGGTCTGAGGGTCATCTGTGGCGTGTAGGATGTTGGATGATAAATCGTGTTAAATGGCAACATGAATCACTGATAATGAATGATGGCTTGCAGGGGCTCTCTCTCTCTCTCTCTCTCTCTCTCTCTCTCTCTCTCTCTCTCTCTCTCTCTCTCTCTCTCTCTCTCAACACCCCCCAACACCCCAAACTCTCGAGTCAGTCTCATATCTTCAAAAGTCAGGTCAGGTCAGGTCAGGTCAGGTCAGGTCAGCCCATTTTCATTAGTACTTAAGGTGGACATTCCTCACACGCATTCCTCCCTCATAGTTTTATCTCAGCAGTAAAAAAAATTAAACTTTTCTTATTTAATCTCAACATAGACGAGGTTTTACCGTCCTATAACTTGGAACTTATATCTCTAATGGTTGGAAAAAAAGGATAATACTACCATTAACTACCATAAACTACCAAAAACTATCATTAACTACCATAAACTACCATTAGCTATAATAAACTACCATTAACTACAATAAACTACCATAAACTACCAAAAACTATCATTAACTAAAATAAACTACCATTAGCTATAATAAACTACAATAAAATACCATAAACTACCAAAAACTATCATTAACTAAAATAAACTACCATAAACTACCAAAAACTATCATTAACTACCATAAACTACCATTAACTACCATAAACTGCCATAAACTACCACAAACTGCCATAAACTACCATTAACTACCATTAACTACCAAAAACTATCATTAACTACCATAAACTACCATTAACTACCATAAACTACCACAAACTGCCATTAACTACTACAAACTGCCATTAATAACCATAAACTACCATTAACTACCATAAACTACCATTAACTACCATTAACTACCAAAAACTACCATAAACTACCATTAACTACCATTACTACCAAAAACTTCCCATCAATCATGTTTTTTTGCTGAATAATTAATGAAAAATAAGAAATTGACCTTCCTTTATCTAAAGTTCATATTCTGGATATTTTTCTTGATATTAACCCACAATTTATTTCAGGTCTTCCAGTTCATAACACTAGACTATTACTTATTCATTAAAACTCTAATTTAGGTTAGGTTAGGTTAGGTTAGGCTAGGTTAGGTTAGGTTAGGTTAGGTTAGGTTAGGCACCTGTTGATCAAATCTACCAAGTTTGGAGACAGAGAGACAGACAGACAGACACATAGGAAGTAACAACATACCTTCCTGTAGTGACATTATCTAATTCACTCTCAAATGTTTCTCAGTATCTCTCACTTTCTCTCTCTAATTTCACTATTTATTTCTCTTTCTTTAATGCCTCTTTGTATTTCTCCCCTTTTCTAATGTCTCTCTTTATTATCTCTCATTCTCTCTCCGTAATGTCTCAAAGATTAAGACATACACCTACGTCATCGTCACCATGGCAACCAGACAGGGATTACAAAACAAAGATGGCGCCTGACCAAAACAAAAAGCTTATGTTGCAGAAGAAGTTTTTGATTTTTCTTCAGTTTTCAGTATATATACGAGACGATTGTTTTTTTTTTTATTAATTTTCTACACAACAACGTACACAAACTTTCCTATTAACAATGAGAAATGCATGGAAAGAATAGTAAACCGAATCCTTATTTACATTATAATAAGGTCATATTTAGACAGTGGATAATTTGCCGTGAATTGACCATCGTGGAGTTCAGGTGCCTGGAGACGTTTGTTTACACACTGTCAACGTCTTTCCAGTCTAAAGGACAGTAACTATTTGTGGTGGTGGTTTGAGGCCTATTCTTAATCATGCGTGTTGGTGATTGGTGGACGTTCGGAAGCATAATCTTATGAGAGCCGGTAATTGGTGGACTTTCGGGAGCATAATCTTATGAGAGCCGGTGATTGGTCCAGAGATTTGTACCTGTTCAATCATTTCAGGTATTATTCTGGGCTGGTTACCTACCATCCATTAGACTCCCTCAGTCGACCTTCATATAAAGACTTAATTAATGTGTATAAAAGGTCACTATCTTAATATAAATACTGTAAAATTATATAAAGTCATAATTAATGTATATAAATCTTTGTATGTTTATATAAGAACTATATTAAGGGATAAGGGTCGGTGTATGTTTATAGAAATTCATCACATATTGACCTAAAGACGAAATTAATGTATTTATAAAAAAACCAGGTCATATATCCTACCTTAACCTAACCCAAGTTAAACTAAACTAACTTTACTTAACTTAATTTGACCTAACCTGACCTATCCTCGCTTTATCTACCATTAAGTGAAATTTACCATCACAACTGCTTACGTTAGGACAAGCAGCTGAGAGAGAGAGAGAGAGAGAGAGAGAGAGAGAGAGAGAGAGAGAGAGAGAGAGAGAGAGAGAGAGAGAGAGAGAGAGAGAGAGAGGCTGATAGTAATTATTAAGTAGAGTCGACCACGTGAGGGCCAGCTGAGAGATAAGAGTGACGACAAATACAGAAGAAGTTCGTGGAAGAATGTGAAAGAGAAAGTTAAAGATTAAAACTCTCCATGAGATAAGAAAGAAAGGAAAGCAAAATTAGAATAAAAAAAATAAGCAGAAGATAGATGAGAAGAAGTCTGGAGAAATATGAGAGAAAGTAAAATAAAGTAAATAATGAAAGAATAATAACAAAAACAGCCAGAAGAAGAAAATTAAAGAAAAAAGTTGTCACGAAGGTTTAAAGACAACATGAAGTAAAACGACAAAAAAAAAAAGAAATGGCAGTTAAGAATAAAGAGGGGATGACATAGTGAAGATAAAAAACACGTATGAAGAGAAAGAAGGAGAGAGAATGTCTGAAACAATTGACAAAGGGAACAGTAGAGGGAGAGGTGGTACTATGCTGTTTACCTTGTGGTGGTCTGAATGTTGACAGAAAAAGCGAGGAGGAGGAGGAAGATGAGGAGGAGGAAGAGGGGGGGAGGAGGAGGAGGAGGAAGAAGAAGAAAAAGTGATATAACAGTGATAGAATGGGGAGGAGTATTGCAGTAAGATAGAATTCCGGTTTAGGCCAGGTAAAATATTTCACATCAAGGTTGATTAAAACAATATAGTTAACTCAGGTGAATATAAACCTTGGATGACTGGGCGGTGAGGACAACAGCAGGACCAGCGGCGTGAGATTCTGGGTGAGGTACCGTAGCAGCTGGGGAGGATGGGGGAGAGGAAGAACGCAGTGGACTGAGGTGGAGAAAGGAGGAATACAATGGGGAGGGGGAGTAAAGAAAGGTAGAAAGGGTAGAAAAAGACGTATATGGGGAGATGAATCGGGTGAGACAAAACAAAAAGTGATAGGGTGGGGAGAGACGAAGTGGGAGACAGTGGGGTGGCATAGGGGTGGATATATTGAGGGCAGGTAGTGGGAGGAGAGCCTGAGGGCAGGTCGGGGTAGGGAGGGGGCAGATACGGGTGACTATGGTAGGTCCCCTCTGGCGCTGCGACAAACACCAACAAAGAGAAGTGTCCTAGAATTCATCATGATGGACTTGTCGATGGGGTAGAGGACTGCCCTAGGGCTTTACGACAAGGTTACACGTCAGTCACTCCAGCACCCCTCTCCCCTTAACCTCGCCATCTCCATCTGCAGCATCACCCCTCTTGCGCATAAACATTGAAGTGCCCTGGCATTCGTCACCAGCTTGTCGATGGGATGGTGAGCAGCTGCCGGCCAGGTTTACGACAAGACAAGAACGTATACGTCAGCTAGCTGCAACATCCCACCGCCCGCCGCCACCATCTCCGTCGCAGCATCCCTCAACTCGCATACGACACGAAGGTAATACGCCGTTGAGTGCAGCATCTCCCTCTGCTGCAACAACCTTCATCAGTGGCAATGTTCATCTCACGTCTACGACAATAAAGTAACAACGCTTACTGCAGCTCCCCGCCATCGTCAGGAGCGACATTTGTCTCACACCGCGAAAGGAACACATGCGCGTAACATGACATTCACTGCTGTAGAACACAAACAAACGCCGCATATTACATCAGTCTAAATGATCAAACCTACGACAACAAGTACAGCATCCCACCGCTACATCCAGCCCCATCGCCAGGGAATCACAATCTCACGCGTAAACATTGTGTGTATGGGGGAAGCAAATGCAAGCTTTTACAACTTTGTTCCACGTTTTTCCTCGGCTATTTTTTTTTTTTTTTTGCTGTAGTAACAAGTTTTTTTTTACACTATCATGGAAAAGGACACAATACATGGCAGTATGTATATGTATTCTGAAAAACACACACACACACACACACACACACAGTAACAACTATACTGGCTTAGAATCAACCACAACCACCTTGGGACATGACCCACCTTATTACCAAGTCCAGCGTACCGTTAGACACATGACCCACCAGGTGTAAAACGATAAGCCCACCCTGCAATAAGAGCCCACCTTGGAACGTAGCCCACCTGATGAACCAACAAGAAGATTATTCCAGAGCAAACACATCCTTTGAGCGTGGAAGCCTCCTGCCAGCGGTGCTCTTGTGTGTTCACTGAAGCCAGAGAGGCGAGGGGTTGGAGTGGAGGACGATGGTGTAAGGCAAGTGTATGGTCACCCACGACCGCCACACCTACGTCCTCAAGAGATTCCAACGTCAAGATTTTTTTTTTCACCCTAACTGGAGATCGACGGAAGGTTATCAAACACACTCACTTCAAGCTTTGATCTGTGGCAGCCATAATGGTGACAAGATGTTACAGTGACTCGAACGTAACTTGTGAGAACTTTTGTTGTTCTCCAATTACGAAGGAATTTGAACGATTAAAGGACGGGGTGTTGAGGATTATATGGTGTGTGTGTGTGTGTGTGTGTGTGTGTGTGTGTGTGTGTGTGTGTGTGTGTGTGTGTGTGTGTGTGTGTGTGTGTGTGTGTGTGTTGTGTGGTGCTACGTAAGAAGTGGTGAGAGGGATATCTACCCGAGCTTCTTCCCTTTATCACTTTCTGCTATTTTTTTTCTTTAGTTCTCCCTAACTCCTCTCTCGTCCTCCACACCCCCCTCGTGTCCTTCCTCCCATCCACATACACTCACCATCAATACCCCCCTGCCCATCCCCTCACCACCCACATCAATCCCACTTCACCCCAACCACCTGAACATTCTTCTAATTTCACTTCACCCCTTCCACTACCTCCTGTTAGCTCTATTACCAAGGGCAAAGTCTAGAGGTGTGTAGCTACCCAGTGTTGGCTCGGATATAGAGCGTGGTGTTGATTGGAGCTGACTCATCCTATGTGAGTCAACAGGACCTACGGCTGAGTAAATAGAGTCCAGGAGCCACGGCTTTTGGTGTGGTGGGCGGCTGTGGGCGGGTATTAGGCGGCTATGGGTGGGTGGTGGGCGGCTGTGGGCGGGTGGTGGGCGGCTCCGGGCGGGTGGTAGGCGGCTGTGGGCGGGTGGGGACCTCTTCTTCATCTTCTGCTTCTTCCCCCTCCCCCCTCGTCCTCCTCCTCTTTCTCTACTCCTCCTCCACTCCATCACTATCCCCTCTTCCACCTCCACTCCCCTCCCTGCACCTCCATCCCTTTCTCATTCTCTACTTCTACTTTCTCTTTCTCCTTCTCCTCTGGCTCTACCCCGACACTCTCCCATTGTGAGTCAAGATCCCTTTTCTCTTCTCCCCTGCAGCTCACTCCACGGTCCTGCTTTCTACTGCAGCCTGGTCTCAGGAGAGAGAGAGAGAGAGAGAGAGAGAGAGAGAGAGAGAGAGAGAGAGAGAGAGAGAGAGAGAGATATCCCATCACCACCAAAGTCACAGAGCTAGAGTGGGGTTCATATATTATATTAAATCACCCTGTATTAGCGTCCACACACGGAGTCCCTATACCTAAAACTAACCAACTTCTCTCTCTCTCTATGAGTGCACTTACGAGCCACAAGCTAGGAGAGGACATCCATGAATGCAAAGTCCATTACAAACCAATTCACAAGAGCCTCCGAAAACCACAAACGAACAAACAGAGCTGACCATAACACAATTACAGGGTGTATCTTTAACTCCTTCACAACTACGTCAGTTTACAGTGTTTCACAAGTATATACAGGGTGTCTCAAAAATATATATGCACCACACTGCCTTTCAGATTTACGTGGAAATCGGGTAAATTCTTGTATTACAGGTGCAACGAGATCTATAGACAGCGTGTGTACATTTTTTCTGAGACACCCTGTATAAAGACACGAGGAAAAAATAACAGGAAAAGAACTTGTGTGGTAAAGTTTCCCTCGAGTCGCTGTAACTGGTGTTTAACATGTATATAACAGGAATAGAACAATAAATTAAATCACCTGACCACAGAGTTTCAAAGACCCGTGAGTGAGAAATAAATTGTAAATCAATATCAAAAGAAGACCTTAAGTGACTCATATTGTAAGTGAACTTTACATCGTACTTGACTGAGTGAGTTAGTGAGGGCAGAGTCAGAGAGAGAGAGAGAGAGAGTCAGGAAAGGAATCAGGGAGGGAGTCAGGGAGGAGGGGGGGAGGAGTCAGGGGAGGGAGGAGGAAGTCAAGGAATCAGGGAAGGATACAGGAGGGGGAGGAGAGAAATGAGTTACTGAGGAGAAGGGGAAAATTAGAGAAGGAGGGAGGAGGGAGGGGGGAGGGAGGGAGGGGAGGGAGGGAGGGAGAGAGGAGGGAGGAGATAACCTTGTAGTTTAAGGTCAGCTTTGTGTGTGCCTCTTTTCATCACTTCCTTTACCTCCCTACAGCCACTCCCTCCCCATACCTCACATCACTGGGAAGGTAGAGACGGGGGAGGGGGGGCTGAACAAGGTTGGGTGGACGGGAGGTTACGTAAGGTGAGGAGGAGGAGGAGGAGGAGGTTGTAGCAGAAGGTAGGGGTGGAGGCGAGGTTGTGTCAAGTAAGCCCTGTGTTTAAGGGAGATTTACCTGCATCATTCATCACCCTTTAACTCCCTGTTACCCTTATGTCCCTCCCTTAGCGTCTGTATTATTAGGGCAACAAAGGGAAGAGCACCCAAAGGTAAATGAAGAAAGAAGGAAGGAGTTAGATGGTTGTAGGGAGTGAAGGCGGGAAGAAGACAACGGAAGAGGAAGGGAAGAGAAGAACGAGGAGAGGTTTTTATGTAATGGGGCAAGAGGGAGATTGTGTGGGCAAAGCAAAAGAAGAAAACTTGGAATACGGAGGGGGAATGGAACCTCACATTGACCAAATGGCAGGAACGCTTACAGAAGTCAAGAGAAAGCACAGGCGGTACAGAGCAAGAGAAAGCGTGTCTTATAGAGGGGCAAGAGTCAGATAGCTACCACCGGGCAAGAGGAAAGGAACCTCGTAAAAGGGCAAGGGAAAAAAAGCCTCATATAGGGCAAAGGGGGGACGGAGGAGGGAGAGGAAAGGTAGGGGTGGGGGGTATAGGGCAAAGGGGGAGGAATAGGGAGAGGAAAAGGGAGGGAGGGGGGTAGAGGGGAGAGGGAGAGTGTAAGAGACTTCAATAGCACAGAGGCGGTGGTGGCTGTAACACACAAGAGTATATATACAGCAAGGAGGAGGAGGAGGAGAGAGTGCAAGAGTGTCCTGTATAAACTACAAGCGAGGAGGGCGGAGGGGGGGGGCTGTTTGTTTTAAGTCGAAGGAGGCAGGGAGGGAGAGGGGGAGGGAGGAGGGCGAGGGAGAGAGGGCGAGAGGGAGAGGCAAGAGGGAGGGAGGGAGAAAGACTGCTATGTGTATACGGTGGTGGGTGGGGAGGTGTACCGGAGCGTGAGATTCACCTGTCCTAATGTTTGTATATCTCTACCTGTTACGACAATGGTGGAGGCTGTTGTTGTTGTTGATGCTATTTTTCAATTGTTGTTGATGCTTTAGGGGTTGTTATTGTTTTTCTTTTGTTTTTGTTTGTGGTAGTTGTTGTTGTTTTTGTTGTTATGGTTGAGGGGGTGTTCATCTTATAGTTGTTCTTTTTGTTATTTTTTATTGTTGTCAAGGCTATTGTTTCTCCTGTTGATAGTGTTAGTGTTATTGTTGGGTTTTTTTAATGGTGATCTTGTGGTGTTTTTATTCCTATTATATTTTTCTTTTGTTATTTCTTAGATGGAGAAACAAAAAACAGTAATAATATAAAAACAACAAATTACGAACAGGATAAACGATAACAACACTAAAAGAAGATAAGAAAAAATAAATAAATACAAAAATAAAAATAACAATGATAAGACGAGAAGAAAAAAGTGCAAAGACAATTTTTAATTTGCAGCCAATATGTAACTGGCAAGTGGGGGCGGGGGGGTAGGCACTTGTCAAAATATGCTGGTTCAATGTACCCAGAAAGAGGTGGAAGGAAGGTAGGAGGGCGGACTTACTTTGTGGAAAGTTTTGGTCGAAATTTCCTCATGAATGACTAAGGAAGCATGGTTTGGCGAAGGAAGGAAGTACAGAGTGAAGGAAGGAAAAGGAAGGAGGAAGGAAGAAGAAGCTGAAGTTGAAGGAAGCACAGGAGTGAAGGAAGAAAAGGAAGGGAGGAAGGAAAGAAGGAAGTAAAGAAGGAAGGACAGAGGAAGGAAGGAAAAGGAAGGGAGGAAGGGAAGGAAGGAAGGAAGGAAGAAGGAAGGAAAAGAAGGAAGGAAGGAAGGAAGGAAAAGGAAGGGGAAGGAAGGAAGGAAAAGGAAGGAAGGAAGGAAGGAAGGGAAGGAAGGAAGGAAAGGAGTACAGAGTGAAGGAAGGAAGGGAAGGAAGGAAGGAAGGAAAGAAGGAAGGAAGGAAGGAAGGAAGGAAGGAAAAAAGAAGGAAGGAAGTAAAGGAAGGAAGGAAGGAAGTAAAGGAAGGAAAGGAAAGGAAAGAAGTACAGAGTGAAGGAAGGAAAAAGGAAGGGAGGAAGGGAAGGAAGGAAAGGAGTACAGAGTGAAGGAAGGAAAAAAGAAGGAAAGACGGACGGAGCAAAGGAAGGAAGGAAGGACGAAAAGAAAACGAAAGGAAGAACAGCCGTAATGAAGGAAGAACGAACGAATGGAGTGAAAAAGGGAAAGAAAAATGAAGAAACTAAGGAAGGAAGGAACTAAGGAAGGAAGGAATGATTAAACGGGGACAAGTAGGTCAAACGAACATAAACAAGACAACCAATCACTGTCTTGGCCAATGAAGAAATTGACCAATGACATGCCAGGATGTACTCACCAACGATATTGGGAGGTATAATTGACCAATGGGGCTACGAGTTCCAAGACACACCGACCAATCAGAGTAGCAGATATAATTATTCAATACGAGTTTGATTAACTAGACATAACGACCAATCACAGATCAGAAAACCAACATGGGAAAGGCAACCAATCAAGAGCTAGAAATACCGACCAATCACAGATCAGAAAACCAACATGGGGAAGGCGACCAATCAAGAGCTAGAAATACCGACCAATCACAGATCAGAAAACCAACATGGGGAAGGCGACCAATCAAGAGCTAGAAATACCGACCAATCACAACCAGTTGGAGATACCGACCAATCAAGCTGCGAAGTGATAAAATCGACCAATCGGGGTGTGAGTAACGAGTAGGGGAAGGAGGAGAACATGAACAGAGTGACAGGAGCATTTATATGATTATCAGAACTCTCTCTCTCTCTCTCTCTCTCTCTCTCTCTCTCTCTCTCTCTCTCTCTCCACTAATGGCCCCTTGATAAAAGCCCTTAATAAAATAGCAATGAAATTATATCCATCCTTTTCAATGACAATAAAATACTATAAATGTCCTTACAATAACTAAAGATATATTAGAATTTAACTTCAACCTTTTCTAACGCCACAAAATACTATAAAACAAAAATAAATTCTATATGGCGGAGTGTAGGGGGGGTGGGGGTGTTGGGGGAATGGAGGTAGAAGGTGGGGGTAATGGGGGGTGGAGGGAGGTGGGGATGACCTCTTGAGTTTCGAGCTCCGTAAAAATTCTTATCATTTCACAAATTCACGTCTCTAGCGCCAGCCCACACTAAAAAGTTCTGTCAGGACCGGGAGTTTCTCTCTCTCTCTCTCTCTGACTTCCTATAATCAGAAGTAACATTGGAATCATCTTTTGAAACACTAAAATGTATTCCATTAGAATCTTAACCCAACCAAACCATCCGTCAGCCGGTACACCTAACTTAAGCCGAGTTAATGACGTTAATTTCATCGTCTTCTCCGCAAATGAGTATTTTTTTCATCTAGTTATAAACCAAACTCAACTAAATCGTAGATAAAACTAATCCAACCAATTTCGTTTCTTTCAATGTCTCCTTCTCAGCCCATTCATACCTCCACAACAATCTTCTTTTCATCTATCTGACCTAACCAAACCAAACCTAACTTAACCAAACCAAACCAAACCTAACCTAACCTAACCTAACCTAACCTAACCTAACCAAACCAAACCTAACTTAACCAAACCTAACCGAACCTAACCTGTCTCTACACCCACCATAAAGCAGACTACTTCAACATCTCTTCTCTCTCTCCCTCCTCCCTCCCATCCCATCTACCTCCCTCCCTCCTACCTACCTACATCTCTCAACTCACAGGTCACGGGTCATGGATCACAGGGCAAATGCCAACCTTGCAACATTTAATGCGTCCAGGACTCAGCCTTTGACCAGCTCACGCAAGTCAGGTCATTCTTCATCGACTGTTCCTCCTCCTCTTCTTCTTCTTCTCCTCCTCCTCCTCTTCTTCTTCTTCTCACGTTCTTCATTGACTGTTTTTTCTTCCCCCTCCTCCTCTTTCTCTTCATCGACCATTCCTTTTCCTCCTCCTCCTTCCCTTCTCATCAACTGCTCCTTCTCCTCCTCTTCCTCTTTCTCTTCAATAGTCTTCCACCTGTTTACTCTCCTTCTCCAAAAGGACCCAAATTACATACGTCTCCCAACATTAATATTGCAATACCTTCAAAACTCAAAATACTTCTCCTTCTCCCCTTAGAAAGAACTTTAAATAAACTTCTTTTTTAACATTTTAACTGCAAGGACTCCAAGACTCTTCAACATTCACTCACCATCTCCCAAAGCATTCTAATATAACATTCTTCCCACGCCAATGATTCGATTAAAGCTCTCTCACACACACACACACTCACAGTCTGACCATCTCCAGCAAGAAAGAAGTGATCCCCCCCTCCCACCATTGCAATTGCACAAACTCTTCCCGCATCAACATTTCAGCCTCCTCAGAATTCCTCAGTTATTGGGTCATCTCGTATCAAATAAAGAAGAATAAAACTCACTCAACCTTCCACTCAAACGTCACTAAAATTATAACTTAATTCTTCCCCACATCAATATTTTTACTGTCTTAGAATTCCTTAAGTTATTGTCCATTTAAAGTCAAATTGTGGTTTAATCCTTTTAAGGAATAATACAATACTTAATTCTAACCACTTGTATTAGATGCCATTTTGAATTGACTCTCCAAAATTGCTTCCAAAATATATATACTGAGGACGTAATTGTGGAACAGCCTCAACAATACTTTAAGCAACTAGCGAAAATATGCGTCTCTCTCTCTCTCTCTCTCTCTCTCTCTCTCTCTCTCTCTCTCTCTCTCTCTCGTTCTTTCCCTTTCCTTCCCTCTCTATCCAACTAATATCGCAACTAAACCACATCCCTTCTCCTCTTCTCCCCTCTCTTCTTCTCCCCTCTCTTCTTCTCCCCTCCTCCCCTCACAGCTGGGCCTCACCTTCCCGGGGTCGCCCTAATGACAGCAAGAAAACCACTCTGCCCCGTAACTCTGCCCCGGTACTGCCCCGCATAATACGCCTTATGCAAAGTCACCTTCTGGAGCCACCCGTGACGACATGTGGCGCGTGAGGAACCGACGGGTGGATGACGGGGGAGAATGGATGAGGGGGGAGGGAATGGATGAGGGTGGAAAAAAAGAGAGAGAGAGAGAGAGAGAGAGAGAGAGAGAGAGAGAGAGAGAGAGAGAGAGAGAGATATTACTGAACAGAACGTCTTTTTTTTTCTTCACAATTTATTTATCTGTTCTCGAGGTCCCGACCATGTCCGCCCACTCTACAGGGTGTTTCAGAAGTCGCGCACCAATATACAGTACCCTGCGGCCTCCCAGCTGGTGTACCCTGGCTGTGTACCCTGCATGATCTTACCCTGCGGCCTCCCAGCTGGTGTACCCTAGCTGTGTACCCTGCATGATCTTACAATGTGGCCTCCCAGCTGGTGTACCCTGGCTGTGTATCCTGCATGATCTTACAATGTGGCCTCCCAGCTGGTACCCCGGCTGTGTACCCTGCATGATCTACACTGTGGCCTCCCAGCTGTGCCCCGGCCAAAAATTCTGCATGATCTTACACTGTGGCCTCCTCAGCTGGTGTGTACCCTGGCTGTGTGCACTCCTGCATGATTCAAGACTGTGGCCTCCCAGGCTGGTGTACCCTGGCTGTGTACACCGCATGATCTTACACTGTGGCCTCCCCAGCTGGTGTGCACCCCGGCTGTGTACCTGCATGATCTTTTACACTGTGGCCTCCCAGCTGGTGTACCCCGGCTGTGTACCCTGCATGATCTTACACTGTGGCCTCCCAGCTGGTGTACCCCGGCTGTGTACCCTGCATGATCTTACAATGTGGCCTCCTAGCTGGTGTACCCCGGCTGTGTACCCTGCATGGTCTTACACTGCGGCCTCCCAGCTGGTCACCGAGCATCACCTCATTAAGATTCAGAGGAGCCGCCGCCTGACCTACATACTCCTTCACCGTGCATATTCTCCTTTATGTGTCAACACTGTCTTGCAACACTTACGGAAACACTTTTATTATGCATGTTTAGACCCAACTCCCAGTCAATAACAACGCCAGGGAGGGAAGTGTCAAGCGTCTGGCGTTCCTGTCTCTTACTGCAGCAACTTACTGTA
This sequence comes from Homarus americanus, assembly GCF_018991925.1. Lineage (NCBI taxonomy): Eukaryota > Metazoa > Arthropoda > Malacostraca > Decapoda > Nephropidae > Homarus > Homarus americanus. Next base: position 8,634,273 of record NW_024723833.1, on the reverse strand, counting down.
TATCCACCCGCCTCTGTTAAGACCGGTTGCTTTATGGTAGAACACCGAGTCATGTTGTTACTGTTCAGATAAAATATTGTCTATAGATTACCTTAATGGCTTACGGATGACACGAAGTTAATTACTATTATTAACCCCACAAAACATTTAATAATAATTCACCCATTACACAATCATTCAATAAGTCTCGCGGTACCTTTAACACCTGAAACTACTCATTAACTCCTTCACTACGGGGACGACACTTAAAATATATTATGTAACAACACTAATGTCAGATTAATTGTATTCAGTTCAGAGGCGACCCCGTACACAAGGCACCACTTGTATGATACTGTCACCATTGTTCATACGTGCAGCCTCAACTAACGCTTATACACTCATCTCTGTGGCTTGGCATTAAGTAACGCATGACATACACAAATAGACGAAGTTTTACAGTAACATGAGAAAGGCCATTAACTGTACTGTACACTCACGTTAAGAGAGAGAGGAGTAAGGTGGGCAGGACTGTGGTACATACCTGTAAACACAAATTAAACTAATTAGCATCATTAAAGGTAATATTAATGATTTGTATTATGACACCGATAACAATATAATAATGATTCATTATTTTTAATACTTCTACTAGATATTTCTAATGCCAGTAACAATAAACAATAATAATTTCATCCTTTTCAATAATAATAATAATAATAATAATAATAATAATAATAATAATAATAATAATAATAATAATAATAATAATAAAGGTCTCAACAAGAATCGTAAATCAACAAAAATAACACAAATATTATATATCTGTAACTGGAGACTAAAATACCTCCATTTATATCACAAAACAAACATCAAAGAGCAGCCGATCAGACTATTATTATAACCATCACAAATCCTTACATGTAAACACAGTGTGGGACCAAACAGTGTGGGATCAAACAGTGTGGGACCAAACAGTGTGGGATCAAACAGCGTGGGACCAAACAGTGTGGGATCAAACAGTGTGGGACCAAACAGTGTGGGATCAAACAGTGTGGGCCAAATAGTGTGGGACCAAACAGTGTGGGATCAAACAGTGTGGGCCAAATAGTGTGGGACCAAACAGTGTGGGATCAAACAGTGTGGGACCAAACAGTGTGGGACCAAACAGCGTGGGATCAAACAGTGTGGGACCAAACAGTGTGGGACCAAACAGTGTGGGGACTAAACAGGTGGGACCAAACAGTGGACCAAAACAGTGGCAATTCAAATAGTGTGGGACCCCAACATACACCAATAGGACAGCTTGGGATGGTGACCAGCCAGTAAAGTGCTCACTACAGTCATCTCACCTAACGCCACAATAATGAGTAGTTTCCAGGTATATTTTTCAAGGGAATCAGGTGACGTAGTTAATATAATGAAGCATAACATGGCCAACACCCAACATACAAGGTCTACTGGCACATCTTGACAAAACCAATCTACAGTTCATAATGCACCAGGAGTAAAGCCACAAATGGAAAGGTGATTTTTCCCTGCTGAAAAAAAACACATTTCAAGTAGACTGCGTTTATCACTACAGACAAACTCATATTATCTACAGTTCATTTAGCAAGATTTTTAACACGGACAAACACAGACACGCAGAGAGAAAGAGGAACATAAAGATCAAACGGTCCACGGAGGAGGCATTCACGTACGTCGAGGTAACACTCCACACAGCGATGTTCCTCTACGCCACAGGGACAAAAAACCGTAACTCCTTCATCGATATCTCGTTCTCAAATTACTTAGACGGACGGACAGACGGACAGATACTACTTCCATGCCCTTCATCTCTGGCCTCAGGCACGACAGGGGAAACAAAAACGACTAAAAAACAGACATTGGGGAATTACAAGGCAGTGTCCCCTGAGAGGTCTTCAGTGCAGCCCCAGCCCGGACCATTGGCCCACTCTGCATCCCCTTTGATGTTCCAACACAGTGTAAACAACAATGAGAGATGGGAAGGCTGGGACCAATACCTCCCCCCACACTGTCAATATACACACTCCGTCGCCTCTACCTCACATATCACGAGTTTAACATACTTATACCAGCATACTCCATAACATACTAACATACACTCACCTCTTAGTTAATACAAATACCTCATACTACTCATACTATGCACTCAATGATAAGCGTAAATACCAACTGTTCATAAACTACCACAAGGTATATTTATTCATGTAGTTTACCTCACCTCATGGATATACCGCATACTGTAATAACATGCACATCACATAAACCTACTCAATATTCACTGCCAACCACATCATACATCAATAAACTATCAAAACACACACACACACACACACACACACACACACACACACACACACACACAGGGTTTAAACTCAGAGCTCAGCGGGCGCCCCCCCACTACCTGCTGGACCTCCCAATTTGAGCTAAATCTCTCCTGCCACTCTCACCTGTGTGGGCTGATCCTCCTACCTTAACCCTTCTTTCTCTCACTGCTTCACACTCTCTCTCCTTCCTTCCTTCTTACTCCTTCACAATCTCTTCTTCTTTCTTTCTCTCACTCTTTCACAATCTCTCTCCCTCCTTCCTTCTTTCTTTTTCTCACTCCTTTCTTTTTCCCTTTCTTATTTTCTCTTTCACTTCCTCTCGTCTTCCCTTCGTTACTCTCTCCTTCCTTCCTTCTCTCACTCCTTCATACTCTCCTTGCTTCACTTCCTCACTCTTCTCTTCTCCTCTTCATTATCCCATTGCTCCACATACTCTCTCTCCTTCCTTTCTTTTTTCTTTTTCCTCCTTAACATTCTCTCACCTTCATTTCCTTACTGTTTCCCTGTTTCCTTACTCTCTCTTTCCCATCTTCCCCCCCCTTCTCCTCTTTCTCTCTCACTCTCCTTTCTTCACTCACTCTTCTCCCCCTTTTTAACTCACTTCCTCTCTCTCTTCTTCAATTCATTCCCCTCTCATCATCTTTCACTCCTTTCTTTCCTAACTCCCTCCTACCTCCCCTTCCATCCGGACCCTCTCTCTACTTTCTTTCCTTCCTTCCTTCCTTCCTTCCTTCCTTCCTTCAATCCTCTATCCCATCCTTCCCTCCATACAAATTCAATCTTCATGCCTTCCTTAACCAATTCCTCTTCTCTTTCCTCCTCCTCTCGTTATTCGCGTCTTCTATCTCTTTCTTTCTTTACACATGTTAACTTAGGAGATAAAATTGAGACAGAGAATCTCTTTAAAATATATCTCTACCTTGAGCGTCTCTGTGTTAAGTGAAGGTCTCGTGTTTAAGTGAAGGTCTCGTGTTAAGTGAAAGTCTCGTGTTTAAGTGAAAGTCTCGTGTTTAAGTGAAGGTCTTGTGTTTAAGTGAAGGTCTCGTGTTTAAGTGAAGGTCTCGTGTTTAAGTGAAGGTCTTGTGTTTAAGTGAAGGTCTCGTGTTTAAGTGAAGGTCTCGTGTTTATGTGAAGGTCTCGTGTTTATGTGAAGGTCTCGTGTTTAAGTGAAGGTTTTGAGTTAAATGTTAAGGGGGAATAATCTTACGTATTCACTTGAAGAGGAATATTCAACCACTTAAGTTTATTCAAGGGGACAGTATGGGAGATATTGTACTATCACCTCTTGGGGAGATCGAACGATAGGACACTTAAATCGTCTTGGGTTGGGTTAAGAAGCGAGAGGTGTTTCCACTCATCCACCTCACGCGTATAGCATTTCGTCCTCCTGGTAATCCACTAAAAGGAATAACTTAACAGACAATAACAATAGCAATGACGAGGTCGATGACAATGACGATGAAGGCAAAGGCGAAAATATAATGATTAAGACGAACACAAAATAGGATGATGAAGACAATGAAAACAAAGACGAAAGATAACGATAAAGATGAAGACGAAAAAAAATCGATGACTTTTGCCAGAAAGACAAGCGAAAAAATATAACTTTTTTATTAATTTGTTTTCTTTTCAACAGGGTGAACTATAACACACACACACACACACACACACACACACGGTTATCAGACATTTTTTTTATCTTTTTTTTTCATGCCTACAACATTTATTTTACATATACATTGTTTGAGGATATAAAATGTATAATTAACTATGATATTGTTATGTATATTAGTGTTTGTGTCTCTATACATACATACATACATACATACATACAGACATACATACATAGACAGACAAACATAGACAAACAGACAGATAGACAAACAAACAATAAGACAAACACACAGACACATACACACCCCGACAAGCCAGGAAGACAGAGGGGGGAATAAAATCTACAGTCGCCAGAGGTAAAGATCAGGTTGGACGGACATAAAATAATCAAGGATTTAATATATCTGTCTCCCCCGTCTCTCCTATATCCTCCCTGACGCTCCTATTTTATTTACAGGGGGAATATTTACACCCTTTTACACCCACGAGTTATGAGGTGAAGCGGTGAGGGTGTGAGAACGAGGCGTGAGGTTGAAGGGTGAGGAGGAGTTGTAGTGGGTGAAGGGTGAGGAGGAGTTTTGGGTTTGAGGGTGAGGATGTGGTTTGAGGGTGAGGATGTGGTTTGAGGGTGAGGGTGTGGTTTGAGGGTGTGGTTTGAGGGTGAGGATGTGGTTTGAGGGAGAGGTGTGGTTTGAGGGTGAGGGTATGGTTTGAGGGTGAGGGTATGGTTTGAGGGTTAGGCAGTTGGGGTGGTGTGTGAAGGTGAGGGTGGGGAGGGGTTGTGAGAATGACCTGTCTTCTTTGTTATCATTCACTGCCTTGTTATCATTCGCTGTCTTCTTTGTTATCATTCACTGCCTTGTTATCATCCCCTTATCAAATAATAATTGTCTTTGTTCAACTAAATATACTTTTAAATCTTTCATGATTGGCTGAAAGTCCAAAAATAGAAAAATTTCAGCACTAATGAATATCAAGCAAATTTTCACACAGCCAATCAATATCCAGGACGCTATTTTGGGTCACTGGTATTATTAAAACTGATAAGCCTCCTAGCCAATGAATATATGGCATTATTTCATTCAACCAATCAGTATCCAGGACGCTATTTCGGGTCACAGGTATGGTTAAAAGTGATAAGCCTCTTAGCCAATGAATATCTAGTATTATTTCAATCAGCCAATCAATATTCAGACCACTTCTGAACTTATCGTTGGAACACCTGAAAATTAGGACTCCCAGCTTATCTCATCTGATGATTAAACACCCTAATGCTACCCAGAGAGAGGGTTAGGTTAGGTTAGGTTAGATTAGGTTAGGTTAGGATAGATTAGGTTAGATTAGGTTAGGTTAACGTTAAGGTATTCAATCATCAGGTGAAATAAGATGGGGGTACTAATCTTCATATGATCCGATTGTTTTTAGCTAAACCATCCTTTAAAAAAATGGATGACGTGGAATCTTCAGTAATTATACCTGAAATATGAGTGGATTCTGTCACATCTAATTAAAAATTCCTTAATACTACCACCTACTTAATCAAATTTGTTAAGAAACCCAGCTCCCTCACACAGCTAACTGGCCACTTAATTATCTCCCACACACAGCTAATTGACCACTTAATTAACTCCCTCACACAAAGTAATTGACCATTTAATTCCCCCTAACAGCTAACAGGCCACTTAACTAACTTTCTCACAGCTAATTGGCTACTTAATTCCCTCACACAGCTAATTGGCTACTTATCCGAATTACAAAATAGTTAATTTACAGCCAAGACGACCAACTTACACGCCCAGCCGCCTCTCTCTCTCTCTCTCTCTCTCTCTCTCTCTCTCTCTCTCTCTCTCGACTGCTCTATATTCAACGATATATTGCAAACGGCAGTAAAGTTCCGAAGTATCGAAACATTCAAAACACGAAACTCACCTCTCCGACACCTACCTTCACATCCCCACAACAACACATCCCCCATGCCATAACAGGTTCGACATAGTGTCACATTTCGGATACAAAACTGAACCCCAGCGACCACAATTTAACCACCTTTCCCCCCCCTAATACATATCCAGGTCGGAAGGGATTCGAAGCATTGAAACATTTGAACCACAAAAAGAGGATCAAACCGGGCCAACGCTAAGTCGGGGTACTAAATATCCCCCCCCTCCCCCTAATAGTACATATCCAGGCCACAAGGGATTCGAAACAGTGAGATATTTGAAGCACAGAACCGGATCTGACCCCAACAACGCTTAGAGGAGGTAGTAAATATTGCGGGTCGCTTACACTGGTGAACGATGTTGACCCAGGTAACTGCACCACCATTGTCTAGGTTTCAGGCCATAATTCCTGATCTTGCTCATCTTGTTTCATGGCCCAGAGACCATCAAATGAGGCCTTTATTTCCCTATTGGACTTATAATATATTTTTGATATGTTTTTCGATTTTTTTCTCCAATTTTCACATTCATTTTTTCTCTTAAAATTTCTGACTACTGAATCTTTCGAATTATAGATACGAATTTTATTTATACCATTTTTTCTTTTATTTATTTATTTTTAATCTATTGAGTTGCAAAAAAAAAAAAAAGGTTTGAGATTTTAAATAAGTTTACTAGATTTGTTTTATCTTTTTCTCCTAGAGTTTAAGAAATATTTAAGTAGAATTTTGACCCAAGTACCTCATATTAATCATCACCACATCACACCATTTCAAGTACCTACAATTACACCAGTTGCGACACTCCCTCCAACTGCGACCTATATAAATCACTTTTATATGCAGGTTTCTATCTCCAACCAATTACAAACGATGCCAAATTCTCCTATTCAGTGCCCTATTTAAGCCAATTTTACATAGAGCTCAGTGCCAGTGGTAATGGTATTTCGATTTATGAATTAACTGCAGCGAATTTGTTCTTGGTTTTAGTACAGTATAAAGAGCATTATGGTCTCTCTCTCTCTCTCTCTCTCTCTCTCTCTCTCTCTCTCTCTCTCTCTCTCTGGTTCTCCTTTCTATTCTTCATCTCTGTGTCTACAAGTGGTTTTCTTCTCTCATTTATTCTCTCTTCCTCCACACGTTTCCTTAGCCCTCTTTCTACCCCCTGCTTCTCCAACCTCATCCTTTTTCTCCTTCTCTTATTGGTTCTTCTTCCTCATCCCACTTCTTATTCCCCTCTTCCTCCTCCACACGTTTATCACTTCGTCCTCCTCCTCCATATTCTTCCTCGTCTACGCTTCTGGCACGTTTGTTTTACGGCTGCTTACCCTGTGTTAATTCTGAGGACTCTTCTTGCCACTAAGCTGACAACTTGACCCTACCACCAAGCTGACAACCTGACCCTATCACCACCAAGCTGACAACCTGACTCCTACCACCACCAAGCTCACAACCTGACCCCTACCACCACTAAGCTCACAACCTGACCCCTACCACCACTAAGCTGACAACCTGACCCTACCACCACCAAGCTGACAACCTGACCCTACCACCACCAAGCTGACAACCTGACCCTACACCACAGGCTGACAACCTGACCCTACCACCTGTTGACAACCTGACCCCTACCACCAAGTGACAACCACAGCCCTACCACCAAGCTGACAGCCTGACCCCACCACACTGTTTGACAACCCGGCTCCTGACAGCCTGACCCTACCCTGGGCTGACAGCCTGTTCCCTACCACCAGGCTGACAGCCTGAGCCCTCCACCACCACCAAATGACAGCCTGACCCTACCACCCACCAAGTACATTTAGGCCCTACCACCCACCAGCTGACAACCTGACTCTACCTGCCAAGCTGACAACCTGACCCTACCACCACCAAGCTGACAATATAATAACTAAGATCTTTTTTTATTAGGAAACTTTTTAAAACAATTTTCAAGTCATTCCCGTTATTAATCCCACTGGTTAGGTTAACTTAGGTTGGGTTAGGTTAAAATGCGTCGGTCGGGTTGGGTTAAATTGGGTTGGGTTGGGTTGAATTAAGTCACACGTCTGCCCCAATCAATATAAATCACACTTCTGCACCAACCAACATAACCACACTTCTACACCAACCAACATAACCACACTTCTCACATTTTCTCTCCATGATGTCAAGTAACCTGATCCCATCCCCGAAGTCTTCCTTTCTTTGTCCACCTCTCAGCGGCGTCACTCCCATAATCCATTGCTGCATTCTCATCCCTGTCTTTTAACATACTTCCTTCTTTCTTTCATTTTTTGCCTGTCAGTCGTTCTTCCTTCCTTCCTTTCACTTCCTTCCTTCCTTTCTCTTCTGTCTTCCTTCCTTCTTTCCTCTTCCTTCCTTCCTTCCTTCCTCTTCTATTCTATCTTCATTTCTCTACCATTCTTCCTCTCTTTCTTTCTTATCAGGTAAGTTTGTATATTGTACATTAAGACTGGTATTATTACTGTTTCATAGACCTCTTGATGTTCACTTTTACCGCCATTCTCTTATCTCCTCCCCAAATTCCTGAACGTTCATCTCCACTTACGTCTCACCCAGTAATGGCTATCTTTCTCACACCTTTCCTTCATAGCCGCCCTTACCTCTTATAACCCACCCAAAGTACTTAAAACAATTCATTTGTCTCTGAATCATCAATTTCACTCTATCTTCTTACGAGTCTACGGTGTTTTTTTGTGTGTGTTTTTGTGTTTTTTTTTTACCCCAGCCAAAATACCTTTTGGACCATCGTTTCCCCCAGATTAAATTTCAAGCCATGTTTCTCTTCACACTCATCGTTATTATATGTCATCTATGGCTAGTTTATGTTCTAATTCAATAATGGTTACTAGGTCATTAGCTTGCAATAGTTACCAACGAGAATTTTTTTTCGTATTTGCCTCATCAATACATCCGCGACACAAACAGGAGCGGATACAGTGGTGCGCCTTGAGGTACTCCACCTCTCACCCCTGTTCACAGTCTTACTACACACTACCCTCACTCCTGTCCTTATGCCGACTAGTTTTTCTACTCTTTCCCATTTCCTTACGACCTAACCTAACCTAACCTAACCTAACTTGTGTTAGTGTGAGTATCAGATCCACTCACTACCTGCTCCTTGTACAATGATCTTGAGCGTCACCAACCTTCACTCATCCTTCCAGTCTTTGATCTATTATCCTCCCCATTATCTTCAATCTCAGTTTGGCTTTAACCCTACGAGGACTGTAATAACTTTCTTCTTGTATATGTGAACCAATATTCTCCTTCGATATATATAGGGATCATCTCTGCCTCTCTTACTTGTCTCAATAGTTCCAATAACCCGTCTACATTATCATTATCATCATCATCATCATCATCATCATCATCATCCAGTTACTTCCTTAATCCTAATCCTTTTCCGACTTTCATTTTTCCAGGTCTTTAGATTATCCACATTCAATTCGCTCCACTTATTTCATCCACATTCAATTCTGCTCTTTTTACCATCTTTTAAACGCCTCTCTCCCTTTTCTCTCTCTCTCTCTGACAGTCGCCCGGACCTACACATTCCACCACCTTGTCACCCTCTCTTGCGGTGTTACTCCCTTCACTATCCCCGAATTCCTCTACTCTCTTTTGTTGTCTTTCATTCCTCCCCACTTTATTTCACCATTTCTTTCTGTGCTACCTCCTTATTCTTCTTTCTCATTCTGTACCTATTATGTATCCAATTCTCCTATGTTACTTCCCTCTTCTTTTTTTTCCTTCGTCTGCTAACCTTCCCCCTTCCCTCCCTCCTTTCTCATTTTTCTATTCTACTTCCCTTCTTGTTCCTCATTTATCACATAATTATTAAAACCTCTTTGGTATTTTGTCCTCCAGGATGTTACGTCTGTTTTCCCCCTTGGATCAACAAAGAAACACAGACAGACAGACAGACAGACAGACAGACAGACAGTCACACAAAAGAGAAAAAAAATCCCAAACTATTATTTTATTTAGGATATAAAAAAAGAATAAATCCCAAATAAAGAATAAATCCCAAATAAAAGGCAATAACTAAAAACAGTAAAAAAAAAACAATAAAATTAAAAAAAGCACCAATAAAAAATAAATAAACAAAAGTGAATAGAAACAAAATTAAATAACGACCATAGACACACAAAAATCTTGAAACAAAACACATTAAGTAAAAACAATTTCTTCTGCCACACAACTAAACTTTCATTTCAAACAATAATAGTCAAGGTTTAATTAAGAAAACTTTTGAAGACACTTGATCACGAACAAATGTCTTGAAGTAACGTTTAAGAAATAGATTAAAAATTATCAAATACTGCAGACATTTATATACTATTGGAGAAGAAGAAAGACATGAAGAAGAAGAAGAAGAAGAAAGAAAATAAGAACTGGAAGAATAAAATGAAGTAAATGAGAAAAGTAAAAGTTCAAAGAAGAAACTAAACAAAATATAAAAACCAAAGAAAAATAAAGAAAAATAGAAGAAAAAAAAATTAAACAAACAGTTCTTAAAAGTATAAACAAGAACACACACACACACACACACACACACACACACACACACACACACACACACACACACAATAAAGAACTCGCAGGAACATACCTAAAAGCCATGTCACTACAGTCAGGTAATAAATTCTGTTCCGTTTTTTTGTACGATGCAGCGGAGAGATGGAAGGAATGAAGGAGAGAAAGGAAGGAATGAGAAAAGGGAAAGAAGGAAGGAAGGATAGAAAGGAAGGATAAAGCGATACAAGCGATGCACCACCACCACCACGGAAAGGGAGGAAGGAGAGAAATGAAGGAAGGAGATATAGAAATAAAGGAGACAAAGGAAGGAGAAAAAAATGAAGGATTTAAGGAAGAAAGGAAGGAAAGAAGGAAGGCAAAGGAGAATACGATACAAGCGATGCACCACCACCACCACGTTAAGTAAATATGTACCCTTGTTCACGTCGCTGCCAGCCGTGTGAAGAACAAGGACTAAACCCAGTACGACAACCTCTTCAGCGGGTCTGGCACCACGATATAACCTGAGATGCGGTGCGGTTTCCCCTGCCTCTTACATTCTCTCTCTCACGCTTTCACTGCAGTCTTTCTTTTCGTAATTTTTTTGTGTTTTTTTTCCTTCTTTCGTTGTTTACCACTTTATTTCGTTTGTTCCTTATTTTTGTTTTGATTCCTATTTTAGTGTTATCCTATTCTTGTATTATCTTTCTCTCTCTCTCTCTCTCATTATCTGTCTTTTCTTCATTTCTTACGTTTATTCGTCTGTCTCTATCTCTCTCTCTCTCTCTTTTAACATCAGTGGAAGGAACTGGGTAAAGAGTCTTTCTAACTTATGGAACAACTGACTGACACACACACACACTTACTTTCGTCACTTTTTCTCTATGACTTTCTTAAATTTTCCTCTCTCTCTCTCTCTCTCTCTCTCTCTCTCTTCCTTTCCTCTTCATAAATCAGGACAATAAACTCCTCGACTCATATGGCCATTTCTCCCACGTGTTGCTTGTTTCCTCACCCCATCTGTTCTGGTGGGGAGGGGAGGGAAAAAGGCGGATGGGGGAGGGGATAAGGAGGGAGTAAAGAGGAAGATAGGGGGGAGGAAGGGAGGGGGGCGGGAGGGATGAGGAGGAAGATAGGGAGGAAGGGAGAATGATAAGGAGGGAGAGAAGGAGGGAGGGAGAGAGAAAGGGAAGGTAGGAGGCATGACCCACTCCCCTCCCCCCAGCTGGTGGATGGGTTAAAACAACCTGTTGAGGGTGAGGCGGGTGTCTTGTGGCGCCTACGACATGGTGGTTTTGGTGATAATTGTGGTGGAGTGGTGGAGATAAATGTGGTGTAGGTGGTGGTAATGAATGTGGTGGAGGGGGTGGTAGCTGTGGAGGAGATGGTGGTAACATTGGTGGTAGAAGTGGTAATGTTGGTAGTAATTAACAATAGTGGTAGTTGTGGAGAAGGAGGGAGGGAAGGAGACAGAAGGCGAGGAACAGTGTAATTAAAGAGGAAAGTCTGGAAGAATGAAGAGGACAGTGAGGGAGGGAGGGAGAGAAGAAGGGAGGAAGAGAAGAAGGGAGGGAGAGAGGAGGGAGGTGTGATATAGAGGGACACGAGTAATTAGGAATGATATTTGTGAAGTAAAGACGAAATAAACACACACACACACACACACACACACACACACACACACGGGAGTAAGTAATAGCAACACTCTTCCTTCGGACTATCTTAGAGATGGGGATGGAGAGGTGAGGGGTTGAAGGGGGAATAGGGAGGAGAAGACGGGGTGAGGGGAGAATAGGGAATATCCCATGCAATCTATACCCCAAATTTCCCTAACATCCTCCCTGCCACTGCCTCTTCCTCCCTTCCCAAATTCACCTCAACTATCCCGGTCCTTCTCCTTTAATACCACACCCCCAATCCCTCCCTATCCTCTCCCTCCCTACCCTCCTCTACTCCCATCCCTCTACCCAATTTCCTAGCCATCCCTACCCCCCTGTTCCTCTTCTCCCCCCCTTCCCCAGAGAGGTACCCGAGGGAGCTCTCACAGCACCATCAACACCACTGGGGTCTGCCAACTGATATCTTCAAACTCTCCTAAGATCGCTGACCCAAACCACTCGAGGCCATCTTCCGACTTATGGCCAAACACGACGGATGTTTCCAGAATACACCGACCAAAACGGCCAAACAAGAGGAGTTTTTCCGGGCTTACGGCCAGGATTTAAAGGCAGGACTCTTGGTTAAGACTTATTGTATGACCAGGTCTCAAAACCATGGCTTACGGTCTAGACTTAACGCTAGGACTTTCGGACAGGACTTTGGGCCAGGACTTAAAGGTCAAGCCAGGGCCTAGGGTGTGTTCATGGTGTGGTCCAGCAGGGCATCAGCGGGGATGCAAATATTACCCAACTCCCGGTAAGGTCAGAGGTCAGTGTTGAGTGGGAGTGAAGGAGACACACACACACACACACACACACACACACACACACACACACACACACACTAATCCAGTATATAAAAAAGTATACCTTGTTGTTAATTCATTTTCTTTAGACAACTTCAAGACATAATGAAATCAGGGGAAAAAATATTAATACACAGTTGGAGGAAGTTCTGTGATGGCTCGAGAAGATGATGGATGGTTGAGGTAACTTTGTCTCCGGGATGACCAGACTGTTGGAGCGGTGGTGGTGAGCGGTGGTGGTGAGTGGTGGTGGTGAGTGGTGGTGGAGAGGGGGTGGTGAGTATTGATGGAGAGGGGGGTGGTGAGTGTGTATTGTGTTGCTGGTGGTGAGTGTTCGCGGTGTTGAGTGATGGTGAGTGGTGATGGTGAGCGGTGGTGAGCAGTAGTGAGAATCGTGTGGGAATTTTAAAAGTTCGAGAGAGAGGGAGGAGAGGGAGGGAAAATGGAGGCGTTCAAAAAGTTTTAAGAGTGTATTTGGTGTGTGTGTGTGTGTGTGTGTGTGTGTGTGTGTGTGTGTGTGTGTGTGTGTGTGTGTGTGTGTGTGTTTCATCGTTATTCAATCCCTTCTTCCTTCTTTAACTTCTATCAAACTATTACTATCACCATCACCATTATCATCACCATTATTAACCTTCTCTAACACCACATCAAGCGCTGTTGCCACCAGTCTTGAATTCCGAACCCGACAGTATAAGACACAACACACGTAATGGTATGGTAAGTCAGACCCAGCAGGTATGAATTAATTAGAGCCACACCACCACACCAATACACTACCACACCACCACACTACCACACTACCACACACCACCACACCATCAGACCACCACACACCACCACACTACCACACTACCATACCACCACACTACCACACAACAACACTCACCACACAGCAACACTACCACACCACCACACTACACCACCACACTACCACACCACCACACTACCACACCACCACACCATCAGACCACCACACCACCACACCACCACACTACCACACCACCACACCATCAGACCACCACACAACACCACCACACAACAACACCACCACACTACCACCCATACATCACTACCTTACGCAACTCGGACGTGGAGAATCAGAGCAATTGGAATCGTCGGCTTCTGATTTCCCAAAGCGACGTGGTGAGGCGTGGTGATGGCCGCCTTCCTCCCCCTCCTCCTTCTTCCTGTAGTTACTCTTTCTTAATCCTACTCTTCCTTACTTTTCTTCTTCCTCCTCTTCCTCCTCCCCAGACTTTATTCCTACACACACTCTCTTCTTTACACAATGATCTATTTTTTTCTGATCTGAGTGGGCTGCCTTCCTCCTCCTTATCCTCCCCCTCTCTTCTCCCACCTCTTCCTCTCCCTTCCTCTCCCTTCCTCCCCCTTCTTCGCTACTTTGATGTAACCTTTTTTTTCAAACACTTCTCCAAGGGTGTGTGGCTCGTGTGTGTGTGTGTGTGTGTGTGTGTGTGTGTGTGTGTGTGTGTGTGTGTGTGTGACATTACACATCTGCTATCTTTCACACTTATTTTCTCATATATTCTCCTCTTTTTCTTTTATTCTTCTCTTCTTCTTCCTCTTCCAAATCTTCTTCTTTCTCTCCCATATCCTCTTTCCTTCCTCCTATCGCTATCCCAAATAAACAGTTGACACAGGAGGAAAGAAGGAGAGAGGATAGGTAGAGGAAAGGATAAGAGAGGAAATATGAAGAGGGAAGGAGAGGAATGGAAAAGAAAGAGGGGGGATAAAGAGAGAGGGAGAAGGCCGGGAAAAGGGAGGAGCTGGTGGGGGGATAGAGAGAGGGGAGGAAAGAGAGGAGATGGGAGAGGGAGGAATGAAAGGAGAGAGGGGTAGATGGTGAGAAGGGGTGATTGGAGTGAGGGGAGGGGGGGGGGAGAGGGGCTTCCACTTGCCAGCTGTTGCCGCTCTCTACCCCCTAACTCTCCCTGGGGTCACTTCCTACTTTCCCTACCTCTCACCGGTGACTCTCTTTCTCACTCTCTTTCTCTCTCTCACAGACTTAGTTCTCTTTACCATCTTCTACCTTCCCTCTCTTACTCTCCTTAACTTACTCTTTATTGAATTTAATCTTACTTCCTCCGTCTTCTCTCTCTCTCTCTATCTCTCTCCTATCAAGTTTTCTTTCTCTCTATCGAGTTTCAGCTCTCTTATCGAGTTTTCTTTCTCTCCCTATTTCTTTTTTTATCGTGTTCTCTCTCTCTCTCTCTCTCTCTCTCTCTCTCTCTCTCTCTCTCTCTCTCTCTCTCTCTATCTAGTTCCATCTCCTCTATCGAGTTCTTTTCTTTCTCCCTTTCTCTTTTTTATCGAGTTCCATCCCCTCTCTCTCTCCACTCACATAATTACAACATCTCACATCTGTCACCCTCATTTCTTTTTAACAAATGCAAAAAATTCTCATGAAAATTCAACATCATTACTGCACTCGAATGAAAAAGAAGAAACGTATATCACAAAGAAAAAAAAGAACAGAAAAAAGACCTTTTATATATGTAAAGTTATTTTTCCCCATCTAACTTAATGCTCAAGCAACCAAAAATAAAATAGGTAAAATTTAATAAAAATAAAATACACGTGAATGGAAAAATTTGTATGAAAAAAAAATTACGTCATGTACATATAGAGATAATGTAGATGCAATATATACATACAAAAATATAAAGAAATACATACATACATATATATATATATATATATATATATATATATATATATATATATATATATATATATATATATATATATATTATACATTTATATAGCAATGTTTAATTTCGCCTGTGGTCCAGTTCCCATTTTCTATAAGAAGATTATAAGGGAAACTCTTTCATATATTAAAAGTATTATACAAATATATGAATATAGAGTGTATATAAAATGCCCTGTGTTGATCCTTATGACCCCACGTGAGGTCAGCCGTCTGCATGACCTTCACACACACACACACCTATATAAATATAAACACAATTACTCATCATCACGCAGAAAAAAAATACTTAGAGAGAGAGAGAGAGAGAGAGAGAGAGAGAGAGAGAGAGAGAGAGAGAGAGAGAGAGAGAGAGAGAGAGAGAGAGAGAGAGAGAGAGAGAGTGAGTGTGTGTGTGTGTGTGTGTGTGTGTGTGTGTGTGTGTGTGTGTTTGTTTACATTCTCAGGCCCATGGTGTAACCCTCCCAACCACCTCAATATAGATGGCGCTGATACTGTCATCTTTTATGGGGTCAAAATTCATCACTTTTACGCATTTGTATAAAAATTCAAAGTTGGTTGATCGAAGAAATTCCGATTTTTATCCGATTTTTCTTCAAGGAGATTATGCCAACTCCTTTCACGATACTTTTTACAACTCTAAACAGGAATTTGAAGGGTTGTTAATCCCTCAAAAAGATCCGATTTTTCTCCCGATTTTTCTTCAAGGATTTTATGCCAACTCCCTTCTTGGATAATTTTTCTTCTAACTCTGGAGAGGATTTCAAAGGCCGTTACTATTACAAAAAAAATCCTTTGGGCTGATTTTTCTAAAGGCAGATTACGGAAACTCCCTCTAGTGTTTTTACAAAGAACAATGAAATCTTACAACTGGTCAGATTTTTACGTCATCGAAGACCAGACACTGTGGGGGGAAATAACTAATCTGACAGTGTGGGGGAAATTACTAATCTGACAGTGTGGGGGAAATAACTAACCTGACACCGTGGGGGCTATTACTAATCTAACACTTATTATAGAAAGAAAATTAGCCTCTATAATCGTGTATAATCTGGTTCGTTATTACAATCTATTAGGACTTACAACTGTTCAAGTGTTATAGACGTCCAATAGAGGTAAGGTAAGTTGGCCATTAGACTTATTAATCTACAGTGAGTGAGTGAGTGAGTGAATGAGTGAGTGAGTGAGTGAGTGAGTGAGTGAGTGAGTGAGTGAGTGCCTGTAACTCAAAGACCGTTATTCACTGTAAGTTACGATAGAAGTCCTCAGAGATTTTGCCCCTAGACTGAATAAACTCTACGGTGTTCTATATCCATGTTTCACTTACTCACACGCTATAAGATACTCGTGTTACCCTCCCGTCCCTACCTCCGTCCTTCCCTTCCTCCGTCCTTCCCTCCGTCCGTCCGTCCGTCCCTCCCTCCCTCCCTACACTCCCTCCCTCCCTACACTCCCTACCTCCCTCCGTCCCTCCGTCCCGGCACCTACCTCCCTCCGTCCTCTCCGTCCTTCCCTTGCACTCCCTCCTCCCATACCCTCCACTCCCTCCCTACACTCTCCCTCCTCACCCTCCACCTCCCTACACTCCCTCCCTCTCTACACACTCCCTCCTCTCTACACTCCTCCCTCCCTCCTACCTCCTCCGTCCCTCCGTCCTTCCCTACACCCCGTCTCCTCACACTCTCCTCCTCTCTATTATCTTCTCCACTTTAGTACACTCCCTCCCTACACCCCTCCCTCCCTATACCCCTCCCTCCCTCCCTCCCTACACCTCCTCTCCTGTCCCTCCTTCCCATCTATTCCTAAACCTTAACCTAACCTCCCTCCCATCCTCCCATACATTAACAACCTAATAACCCCAATCCCAATCCCAACCTAACCTAACCTAACCTAACCTAACCTAACCTAACCTAACCTAACCTAACCTAATTAAGACTCCTCCCTCTACACCCCCAAAATTACACAAAGGAATGAATTAATTAGCGAAGGTGACGTCATCCTACACCGCACTTAAATTCAATTATTTTCAACACTGGCGACCTCTGACCTCTAACACCCACTGAACAGGCAACACACACTCAACAGGCAACACACACTCAACAGGCAACACACACTTAACAGGCAACATCCACTCAATTTAAGGAACGGCAACAGTAACCCTGACCTTTTCCTCTCCACAGCATAAGTGACCTTGACCTATGACCTCGTGACCTTAAAATCAATAAAATAGGGAGGGTAGTCTCTCTCTACCTAAGGGGAATGTGTCGAAACAGACAGTCATGTTCTTCCAAACACACGGAAACTCCCAGACAAGATGGACGGACGGGAGGACAGACGGAAGGAGAATGACAGCAACACAGAGAGATAAACAAATACAAATAAAAACAATCAGAGACACCAGGCAAACAAAAAGAGATAAAAACAGAGACGAAACGTAAAAGACAAACAAAAACTGGGAAAACAAACAAACAAAAACAAAAAGACAGACAGATAGATAGACAGGGGGAAACATCCATAACAATATAAGCCCTGAGGTATACATCCAGTCTTCGATGGTCGTGTAAAATAAAATAAAATAAAAACAAAAGAAGAGAAAAATGAGAGAAGGAAAGCGAAAAAAATGGATAGTGTAAGTGGTAAAATAAATTTGGAGGAAAGGAAGAGGGGAAGAAGGAAGAAGAAAGAAGGAGGAGGAAGGAAAGAGGGGAAAGTAAAATGAGGAGGAGGAGGAAAAGAGAGGAGAAAGAGGAGAAAGGGAAGGGGTAGAAGAGAACAAGATGAGGAAGAAGGGGAAGAGGAGGAAGAAGAGGAAGAAGAATAAGAAGAAGAAGAAGAAGAAGAATAAGAAGAAGAAGAAGAAGAGGAGGAGGAGGAGAAGGAGGAGGAGGAGGAAAAACACAGACACTCGGCTCCGGCCAGTCTTCCAGCGTTTAGCAAGGACATGCAAGCAGCCAAGTGCTGTTAAAAAACATGTTAAGTGAGTCTCCCCTTCCGGTCACGCCTCGTTAACCACATCTCGTTTTCTTCGAGTAAAATTTAAGATCAACTCATATTTGTTTTATTTTCATTCAGTTTTTCTTACATATATTTAAAAAGCATTACACTTTCCTTGGGAATAATTTATAGTGCACTTGGTTTTAACATATAATGAAGTGCATCTCGTTTTCTTAAGTTATTCCTCAAAGTGCATCGCATTTTCTTTGACAGCTTCCCCGTACTTCGTTCTACACTGTGTTTCCATCGGCAATTTCAGCTAAAAAATATATTTGGTTGAAAATCTTAGTAAAAGTGCTCCTGAACATGCTGATTACGAAAATATGGTCCTAGGTTCGATTGCGGGGTAATTAGAGGTCGTAATGATGCTTGGGAGATTTTAATGACACCTTTCAATGCTAATTACTTGTCAACTATGGACTTCCCAGCTGCGATTTTGGTGTGTTTGTGTTATTCTGGATGTAATTAATTAGTTCTGTCCCTTAAATTCCAATTCCGAGAGAAAGGTATATTTCGGCTAAAAAATTACTAAGGGGTAAAGTAAAGGGTAGTGCATGCGTTTGTTGATGGCGCAGTGTGGGTTGAGAGGCGTGGTGTGGGCGTGTGATGGGGGCGTAGTGTGGGTTGAGAGGCGAGGTGTGGGCGTGTGATGAGGGGCGTGGTGTGGGCGTGTGATGAGGACCATGGAATTGAAAAAGACAAAGTCAAAGGCAGCAGCTGGAGCATGTTGACTCACGATGTGGGCGTAATAATTTGCAGTGTGGGCGAAATAAGTCGCGGTGTGGGCATAACGGAAAACGGATGGAGTGTAAACCACGTGGATGTATGGCCGTGTGTACAAAGGCAGCCAGAGTGTTAGGGGTGGGGGGTCGGACACGGTAAACGAGGGAAGGATATTCATGGAAAGTGTTGGGCGTAGGAAGGAGTGGGCATGGGAAGACGTGGGCGTGGGAAGGAGTAGGCGTGGGAAGACGTGGGCGTGGGAAGGTGTGAGCGTGGGAAGACGTGGGCGTGGGAAGGCGTGTGCATAAAAGGCGTAGGCGAGTGAAGGCGTGGGAAGGCGTGGGCGTGGGAAGGCGTGGGCGAGGGAGGGCGTGGGATGGCGTTGGAGGCCAGCATTGACGTAACAACATGATCTCCACCATGACTCGATAACAAACCTTCCTCATCTGTCACTAATTGGGAGGGAGATGAAGTGAGAGTTAAGGGTGAGGGAGGGAGGATTAAGGATGAGGGAGAGAGACTGGGAGGGAAGGATTGAGTGTTAAGAGGAAAGGAGGGAGAGTGGGAGAGTTAAAGAGTGAGGGAGGGAAGGAGAAAGGCAAGGAAATGAAGTAAGAGTAGATGATGAAGGAAAGTGGGAACGAAGAGAGATAGAAGAGAAGGAGGGAGGAAGAGAACAAAGAATGGAAGGAAGGAGGGAGAGAGGAAGGGACGGAAGAAAGGAAGAAAGAAAGAAGTGAGAGAGAGAGAGAGAGAGAGAGAGAGAGAGAGAGAGAGAGAGAGAGAGAGAGAGAGAGAGAGAGAGAGAGAGAGAGAGAGAGAGAGAGAGAGAGAGTATTGATTGTGTGGGCGTGTAACTCACTTTAATATACAGGACGGTCGCGTCTACGTGTATTGAGCTGTGTGTGTGTATGTGTGCGTGCGTGTGTGTGCATGTGTATGTGTCTGCGTGCATGTGTGTCTGCGTGCATGTGTGTCTGCGTGAGTGTGTGTGTGTGTGTGTATGTGCGTGGGTGTGTACGCATGTGTGTATGTTTATACTGTCCATACATCGGGAATTCATATTTGCTAACTTGTGTCAGTAAACAGAGACGTGTACACAAACCTATCCATCAAACTCTACCCCTACTCCCCTCCACCTACCCCCTCCTACCCCCACCCCCTCCCTCCTCCACCCCCACACCCCCCAAAAAAGTCACTTCTGCCAGATTAAATTTATTAACAAATATTCTATTGACCCTTAACGAACATATCTTATTGACTTAACTGTTAATATTAATAAAAGTATAAATGATTCACTGTAAGTCGACAAACATTCTCTATAACTCGTAAGGTTACAACATACTCCTCTTATCTCGGAACAAATCATATTCTAAGACCTGATTCTCTTATGTTCGTAGCTACATAATATCTTCAGTAACCGAGATACGAGAACGCTGTAGATTAGGGTCGAGTCTTTGAGCAGTTTTGTTGACATAGTTGAAGTGAGGCAGTTAAAACACCCCTTTCGTTTATCAAGTTGAGAGAAAAATTTACAGTTAATTCATATCTGGGTCACTGTTGAAGAGGAACTGATACACTGTCATGTGTCCAGTTAGGAGAAACATTAATTCCTAAGTAGTTAATTGTCCGGGGGAAGACCTAACAATTTGTAATGAGTTAAGGCGCCTGAATTTACACTCCAACGCCAGTCTATTTTTTTTTTAATTCGTTGGGTTTCATTAGGTTGGGATGGGTTGGGTTGGGCTTGGCAGAGTTGGATTAGGTTAAGTTGGGATGGGTTGGACAGGGTTACGGGAGGTTAAGTTAAATTGGGTTAGGTGAGCATTTGACCTGCAACTAACCCATCACCACCCAGGTCACGGTCCTATACACACACACACACACACACACACACACACACACACACACACACACACACACTAAAAAGCCACACGTACTAGCAGCTCCATACGCCAAGAACTCACGTGTAATATATGGCATGGCATAGAAACACTGCCAGCACGGGCAATCACCAGCGCCAGGGGTTCCTCGGCTCACAGGGAGGAAACGCTAATGGAATTTACAAATAAAACGTTCGCCCGCCTTCTGCCTACACTGGCGCTCTTTTGTTTATTTCTTCCTTTAATAGTAAGTATGACAAGTCCACGTATTAACTTTTATAAGTGGTGAGTCTACACTTTACGTCGCCAGTGCTAACAAGTAGAGAATGCGACTGTCACTTGTTTTGGGGTGTAGGAACATTTATAAGTAACTAAAACTTATAACTTAGCACCAACCGAGGCTTTTATATCGTCTATTGTAAACACTTGCATCTTGATACCGAATTTAACTCTTTAATGATATTATTTATAACTGATAAAACTCGATGGATAATTCGGCTGTGTGGATGATGATGATGGTGGATAAGTTGACTCTCTCTCTCTCTCTCTCTCTCTCACACACAGTAACAGGCGAGAAGAAGGGTTACAGGAAGGAGGAAGAGGAGGAGGAAAATGAGGAGGAAAAGGGAAGGAGGAGGAGGAAAGAGAAGATGTGGTGGAGCGGATGGGGGTGACTGTTGTGTTGACGTCACGGGAAGAAAGGACCAATCAGCACACGTTATCTCACTCATAAGGGGTGTTGCTTCTTGAGACGGTCCTTGTCACTCAGTGTAAGAAGAATGGCAGCTGACCGACTATTTCTTATTCTTTATTCTTATTCTTTAATTTTATTCTTATCATCATTGCATAACCATCATCATCATCATCATCATCATCATCATCATCATTATCACAGGAACACGTTAACCATATCCCAACGTAAATATGTGTCATAAGATCATGGACACAACAGACGGTAGCCAATCAGGGAGGGGGGGCATTGGTAGGGCATTGGTAAAATATGGGGTGGGGGGGAGGGATGCATGTTTGTTTAGTAATAGTTCAAATTCGCTAAGTCGTTCTTAGGACGAGATAAAAAACAAAAATAAACAAACAAGTGGGGACATTAAGTAACAAACAAACAATAAATGTGTGTGTGTGTGTGTGTGTGTGTGTGTTGATAATCGAAAGATGCAAATAAAGACCAATTTGTTTGTTTTCATATATAACAAGATTGTTTTGGCGTTATTGATTATGTTAAGGAAGAGTAGCAGGAGGCCACAAGCACAAGCAGGAGGGCAGCAGGAGGCCACAAGCACAAGCAGGAGGGCAGCAGGAGGCCACAAGCACAAGGAGAGTAGCAGGAGGCCACAAGCTTAAGAATGAGCGTAGTATGAGGCCACAAGCAGGAGAGCAGCAGGGGGCCACAAGCAGGAGAATAACAGGAGGCCACAAGCAGGGCCAGAAGGGTATCAGGTCACAAGCAGGAGTGTAGCAAGTGTGTAGCAAGAGGGCAAGCAGGGGGCCACACGCACAAGCAGGAGGGTAGCTGCATGGCGCTGGCTCCCAACACCTACACTAAAGCAGACCCTCCGACACCAGGCATACCCCCCTCTCTCTCCCCTCACCACCCCTCTCTCCCCTCATCACCCCTCTCCCCTCACCACCCTCACCCCCACCCCCACCATCTTCTTCCCCACCTCACCCACCCCTCTTCCCTCCCGCACGCCTCTCCCAAATTCCCTCTCATTCCCCTCTCCCCACCTTTTTCTCCTCCCACACTACTCCCCCTCTAGCCACCTCTTCTCCTCCCACTCGCTTCTTCCTCTCCCCTCTATTCCTCTTCCTCCTGCAATCTCCTTCAACGCGCCTCTCACATTACCCCCGCCTCCCTTCCTCTTCTTCCTCCCACAACTAACTCTCTCTCTCTCTCTCTCTCTCTCTCTCTCTCTCTCTCTTTGTCCTCTTCCTCCTCCACTTCATGACCTGCGCTGAATTCTAGTGACCTCCCCTCACCCTGGCTTCCCGTGACCTCCCCTCACTCATGACCTGTGTGACCTCCCTTCACTCATGACCTACGTTGAACCCTCGTGGACTGCCCTCAAATGCCCTCTAACAGTCCTTCTTCCCCTTCCCGTGACCCCCCCACAGTCAGGTCAGGTCAGGTCAGGTCAAACAACAATGTACCTCAACTTCAATTTCCCGTGGCGAGCACTAACTGCCTGTCCTGACGTACACTCCCCTCACCCTGGGACGGGGAGGGGAGAGGAGGGGAGGGGAGAGAAGAGTTCCCTTCACTCTGGATGGGGAGGGAATGGAAGGAACAGAGAAGGGAGGCGATGGGAGGGTTAGAACAGGAAAAAGAAGGGATGGGAGAAAGGAGGGATGGAAAAGATAAGGGATAGGCCAGTTCCCCTTACTTTAGGACGAGGGGACGGTTAAGGGTGAAAATGGAGAGGAGTGAGGTGGGAAGAAAAAAACGTTGAGGGAAGGAAGGAGAGGATGAAGGACGGGAGAAGAGAGGAAGGCAGGAGAGGGAAGAGAGAAGAAAGCGATAATGGAAGGGTAAGAAGACGAGGGAAGGCAAACAGTGAGGGAAGGAAAGGGGAAGGAAGGGGTGTTAAGGATGAAAAAGTGTGGAAAGGGGAGGGAAGGAAATGATGATGGAAGAAATGAAAGGGAAAAAGAACGAGAGAGAGAGAGAGAGAGAGAGAGAGAGAGAGAGAGAACACAAATCTGAAAAATAAGAACAATAGGAGAAGTGACACGGGGAGGGGAAAGAAGAGAGGAGGGAGAGAGATAAAACCCAACAAACAAATAAACGCAATCTTCCTTCCACAAACAAACACATTAACCTATCATACTTAAAACAAAATACCTTCTCTCAAACAAATTCACAAATAAACACACCATAACCCTTAAAACAAACACATTTTTACCTCTTAAAACCTCAACAAAAAAACAATATAAAACTCAACATCAAACAAATAAACAGAGAAACAAACACAGTAAGAGAACGAGCGATCACAGAGACTCGGATGTGCTCTAATTGGCGACCAGTGTCCTTAACGATCCAATTGGGTGGTTATGCCTCAACAAATCAACTCAGTCGTTATAATGTCTATCTGTTTGTCTGTCTGTCTGTCTGTCTATCTCTTGTCTCTCGGTACTAAAATACCCCTCACTGCCACTACCCCTCACTGCCACTACCCCTCACTGCCACCACCCCTCACTGCCACTCACCCCTCACCGCCCATACCCCACCACACCACCACTGCCACCCCACCTCACTGCCACCACCCCACACTGCACCCTCACTGCCCACACCCCCACTGCCACCACCTCACTGCCACCACCCCACTGCCACTACTCCCCACACCACCCTCACTGCCCATACCCTCACTGCCACCACCCCACTGCCCATACCCCCACTCACACCACCCACTGCCACCACCTCACTGCCACTCACCCTCACTGCCACTCACCCTCACCACCACTCACCCCCACCATACCTCACTGCCACTCACCTCACTGCCACTCACCCCATCACACTACCCCGCTGCCACTCACCCCTCACTGCCACTACCCCACCGCCACACCCCACTGCCACCACACCACTGCCACCACCCCTCACTGCCACCACCCCCACTGCCACTCACCCCACTGCACCACCCCCCTTCACTGCCACCACCTCGCTGCCACTACCCCCGACTGCCACCACCCCACCACACTACCCCCACTGCCACCACCCTTCACTGCCACTCACCTCACTGCCACTCACCT
Source organism: Homarus americanus (assembly GCF_018991925.1). Lineage (NCBI taxonomy): Eukaryota > Metazoa > Arthropoda > Malacostraca > Decapoda > Nephropidae > Homarus > Homarus americanus. The sequence continues at coordinate 8,609,291 of NW_024723833.1, read as the reverse complement.
CACCACTCACCCCACTGCCACTACCCTCACTGCCACTCACCTCACTGCCCGACATACCCCCACTGCCACTCACACCCCCACTGCCACTTCATTCTCACTGCCACTACCCCTCACTGCCACTACCCCTCACTGCCACTACCCCTCACTGCCACTACCCCTCACTGCCACTACCCCTCTGATGGGGGAAGTAGCAGCGGCAGGAGGCCTCTCTACCCTCCGTCGTTACGTCACCTTTAATGCATTTCATTCTGAGCTCCCGAGTGTGTGACCCGGAGCTTAACACCATTATACCAGGCTATATCTGTTATACCAGGCTATATCTGTTATATCAGGTTATATCTGTTATAGTAACTACGAATTACCCGGTATAAATGACAACTAACTACCGGGTATAAACTATTTGTAACTATAACAAAATGACCGAATCCTAACTACCTACCGATTGGCCAATAGCCGTTAAGAGAAAAAAATACTAATCAATTGTCATAGCCAATCAGAGTTCAGGTGTTAAAACGAGACAAGCCAACCAATCAGCGAAGAGTAAATATTTGGGGGGAGAGCCAATGGTGGAGCTGATGTGGTGATCCCGACTCATCCGTCAAAGACTTGAGCCAATCTCTACACACCAATGGCGACCTGGCGGTGTGTTTTAACCTGGGTACCAATGCGATCTCTCTCTCTCTCTCTCTCTCTCTCTCCAGCTAGCAATCATCACCAACACACACCACTATCACCAACACACCACCAACACACAACAAACACCAGCACCACCACTAGACTATACAACCCGTATCTCATATCTCGGGGCAGTTAGTTCCACATCACATATAATAACAGGCCTTGGGGTAGAGGATCCAAACTTTGAAATAAATAAAGTTTGAGAGATACAGCCTCCTAGCCCACCCAGCCCACTCTAGTGTGTGACCCACCCTAGTGTGTAACCCACCCTAGTGTGTAACCCACCCTAGTGTGTAACCCACCCTAGTGTGTAACCCACCCAAGTGTGTAACCCACCCTAGTGTGTAACCCACCCTAGTGTGTAACCCACCCAAGTGTGTAACCCACCCTAGTGTAACCCAACCTGGTATGACCCACCCTAGTGTGTGACCACACCCTAGTGACCCACCTTAGTATAACCCACCCTAGCGTGACCCACCTTAGCATAGCCCACCCTAGTGTAACCCACCTTAGTATAACCCACCCTAGTGTGACCCACCACAGTGAGAAAACAAATCGGTGGATAAAAACACCTGAATTTCGGTGGGTTGATATGAGTAATCAATCACAAACAATCAAACAAACACACACACACACACACACACACACACACACACACACACATCAGGTCCTTGGATACACAGGGTTTAAGGGCTCTTCAACACACCAAGTTACTGTGGTAAAGTTTCATTATAAAGTTGTATATAAGGTCCAAGTGGCCTGATAACCCTTACACTCCCTTGATCTCAAGTGTCCCTTATACACCACAAGTGCCCAGCTAAACCTTATACTACCTTATACTGTACCTTTTATAAGCAAGTGTTAAGCAACCCCCTATAACAAACAAGCAAGCAAGGGAAGGGAGAGGATGGGAAGGGGAAGATGGGAAAGGATGGGAGGGGTGGAAGATGGCGAAGAAGAGTGAGAGAAGGGCTAAACCAATAACTTGACCTTATAAACCAACACAAACCACTACCCTGATCTTATAAACCACCACCATATTTAACCATCACCACAATGGACCACCACCACATTAAACCACGACCATATGAAACCACCACCACCACCGTTGCCATCACATTAAACCCACAAAAAATAAACCTTAAACCCCCAAGAAGACGTCATCAGCAG